>NC_142258.1:7789600-8094487 GCF_052056855.1 Sturnus vulgaris
TTTTTTTCCATTGCAGTGAGCAGTGCTACAGAGAATTGCTCCTTGGTGCAGTTTCTCAATATAAGCAAAGTTAAACTGAAGGAAAGGGCTCCTAAACCACATTCCTCCACCTCTGGCCACATTCCCACACTTACCCTTAGCTCTGGCACCCATCAAACCCACATGAGCCAGTCAAGGAGCTCAGCAGCTAAACTCCTAACACAAAAAGGATTTTTTTTCCCCCTGTTGGCTCAGCAGTTTCCTGTTCTGGTTCAATTGCTTGTGCTTGTGAAAAGGAGGGACAGGAGAATACAGCTGGGCTTGAAGAGTGCAGGAGGAGAGTTTTTTCCTCAAGTGGTTTGATTTTTTAGATCTGGTTGAAGAACCATCATCACCAACCAGGAAGAAACTCAGGGGGTGGGTGCTGGTGTAACAGTGAAGACAAAGTCTGTGCAAGTGATGGAAGAAATCCATGTGGAACCACAGCAAGTGCTAGAGACCACCCGTGTTTTATTAGGTGTTCAGTCAAAACAACTATACCTTTGACTTCCATGGAATAATTTGTAGTTCTGCTACTATCCTCTCTAGCTATGAAATTATAAAGGCATAAAAAGGATTGTTCTTGACAGGGCTGAGTTAAAAAATAATAAGGGTTCCTTAGCAAGGGCCCAATCTTATTTTTACTGTGCTTGGACCTGATATAAGTAAGTAGCCTGCATAAGATTGCTGAAAATGCTGACACTGGGATCTTAATTCTACACTTTCTCAGCACATGTGCTAAGTGGTAACAAAAGGGCCTTTGACTTTTCTCCCCTGCAGAAATGCAGAGCAACCCCAGCTCTCACTGCCTTCCATTGGAATTGCAGAGGCACAGCATTTCTGCAAATTAGACCGTTCTGAACAGAGCCCGGATTTGTGTCAATTGTCACAGCTCTGCAGGAGACAGAGAAGTCTAGTTGATAATAAATGAAGATATAACACTTGCCTACATGTGGGTAGAACCCCATTTAATTTCATCCAGAGTTTTGTTCCTGACAGAAAAGGTTTTAAGCGAGCATTCAGGAACACAAGATAAACAGAGATTCAGCATTTTTGGCTAGATATGCACTATTCCATCTGTTTTAACAGAATCATGCTCACTTAAACTAAGACTGAATTTTGTTTTGGCATACTGGGTCCTTACATAACCTGCCTTTGATTTACAATACCTCACATGTCAAACTTTGATGCTAAGAGCATTTCTAAATCAGTATCACGAAGTCCATGAGCTCTGCTTTTGAATTGTAGTGAGGAAACTAAAATTGAGATGTTGAAGGATTCTGTGTACGTTAGTCCATCTCTTCTGATTTGCTTCCCTCTGCAACTGTACAGAAAAAAAAATTAACAGGCACAGTAACAACAAAAAAATCCATACTTCCACAGCAAATACTCTGTTTTTCAATAAATAAATAAAAAAAAATCCCCTGCCCAACCCAAAAAGTGTGTGTATTTCTTCTTTGCATGGCATTTTTTTTCATGTTTTGACACAGATTTAGCACTCAGATTCTTGCACACAATTCTCTGTGCCAGCTGTGGGAATTGTGTATGTGTAGCTAAGGGCAGAGTTGTTTGCTAATAAGAAGTCACTGAATTGTTAAAAAAAAATAAAAATTGAAAGTAGTTCTTTGAGGTTTTTCCTTTAAAGAATTTTCAATTAAAAGTCAGTGATTAAGTCATACAGTTCACCTAGCATATATTTTTGTTATTTAGGACAACAAGCAAGGTCAATAAAGAATAGTTTTTCTATGTCTCAGTGGAAGGAAGAATGTTATCCATGTGATTGCAAAGGGTCTGCCAAATGGGAAAAATCAGTCAAACAAAGAGCACAGGGTTGCTTGCTGGAGTAAACAATTCTAAATGAACAAAAGCTGTACATAAAAGTAAAAATGTTCCACCCCCTAGTGAAAGCTGTTTTCAAAGCTCTGTATTCTTTCAGAATGTTGAAATACAGATTAACCTAATGTTTTTCTTCTGCTGATACAAGAGTCTGGTTCCTCATTCTACTTGTGTGATTTCAGCCAACTTACTCTGGTTTTGATATTTTAAAATTTTACAAACTGCCTTTCAGCTTTAAAAAATCTGCTTTTCAATTTCCTATACTTCAGAAGATGTGTACACACCTTTTACAACAAGCAAGTTTGTTGGGAGATTTATATATAAAAGCTATGCTAGAGATAAAGCCAAATAAGCCCAAAAAATCCCCTTTTGAACATACAGTTTCAGGAGAGCTTAGTTACCCTTCCAAGGCATGCAACTGAAAACCAGCAAACAAAACCCTCTTGGTACATACTGGGAATACTGAGCTGCAACAGGGCTGTGTGCTAATTTAAGATGCTCAGTGTGCTTCCAACCTGGAGAATCCCAGCTCATAGAAAGCATACAGGAAAAGTGTTGTATGAGGAGGGACACAGCAACCCCTTAGAATCCCAAAATGTAAAATCCTGTTTTACAATGCTCAAGGCAATACATGCCCAGTGCCTCAATGGCACAAGACCTTTCTGATTTTAGGGCTTCTGTTTGTACAGCTGTCAAGGAGAAAAATTGAGAGTGGATTTAATGTCCCATATGACTATGAATGTCCTGTATACAAAATACTTTCTATTGCATTGAATTTTGTCTAATATTCTTTGATGTGATGAGGCTGACATTTGCAAATATTTAATAAAAATTGCAACATTCAGAAACCTCACACACTTTCACATTAAAATGAGCAGGTATTTTAGGTATCTGCTAGCAATGCTTTTAGTCAGTAGTGTCCTTGTCTTATCATAACCTGTGTTACTTAAGCATAACAATTTCCAATCACATCATACCAAGCAGGAAGCACAGGCTGTCAGCATAAATCTGGATTTCAGGCAGTTATTTAAATAGTTTTTGACATATACTTGCTTCCTATGCAGATAGAAAAGTAAGATGTCCTCAGGATTCGGATAAGCTGGAAAGATGGAGAATGTAGCCTGGCTGCATTTTTTCACTAGAAATTTCCATGGGAGAAATGTATTTTTCAGGCTGTGACACCTCAAAGTGAACTAGCTTGCTTAAAATATTTTCAAATGCCTAAGGAAGATGTTTAGAACCACTTACACCACCTGATAATCCAGCTCGTTTCTTTCAGACAACACATATCTAAAGCAATGAACAGTGTAAATGTCAGCATCATCAACCTGATTTGCAGCTGTGCCATTCCTTATGCTGAATTTTAGCCATTTCAGTCCTAGAAGTCCTATAATTCTTCCAACAGAGTGAGAAACCCATTTCAGTTTTCAGTTGCATTTTAAAAAGTATTAAAATTTGAACTCGAGCAGCACCATTCCCATTCCATCTCTCCCTGTCTGCAGTCACTGTGAGCAGTTATGCAGGGCCAGCTCCCACCACTGTGGGAATCACAACTGTGATTCTTTTGAGATGGAAACCATTCCCTTTTCTCTGCTGATATTTCCTGCATGCTGGGGAAAGGCGTATGGACATAACTGGGCAGAACAAACTGCCCCAGGATGCCATTTACACAGTGGGGATTGCAACTGTGCACTGCTGCCAGGCTCAAGGCAATGCCAAGAAAGCTGTTCCCACAGCAAGCTGGATTCAGGAAAAACACAAGCACTTTAAATCCCAAGATGTTTGTGTAACTGAATGCGTGAAAATGATATACAGAGAATGCCTAATTTAAGGAGGAGCAATATTGGAATTAAATAACACAATCGTGCTCATTGGCAGCATGATCAGTATTTAGTATACTTTTAAAACATCAGCTCCTGTTTGGAGTCCTGAGATATGGAGGAACCGAGGCCCTTTAGTGCTGTAACAGCACTTTTTTTAAGAAAAAAAAATCTCACATCTCACTTATTTCTTCTAGTACTGGTATTTCTTCCTGAATAGGTCATATGGTTTCTCCTATCAGAACAGTTTAATTTTTTAGAACTATGTTTCAGTCTCTTTACTGTAATTTTCAGTCTTTTTTTCCTTACTCTTATCTTTTCATAGTGAGAAAACCTGATTAAACTATGCTTTAATCATATGCACGTTCTAAACCATAGGACACTATAGCCACCACTACAATAATAAGCACTAGTGGGGACTGATTAATTTTTTTGGAGGTGAGGTGGGGGTGTTCTTGAGGAGCACAACTGTTAACTGCTATTTTTGACCTGCTACTCCTACTACAATAAAGTCAGCTACTACTTGGTCTGCCACATTCCTTGGGAATGCAGCTCATTTGACACAGTTTATCATAGCTGTGCTGCAATGCTGAGGCACAGGTGATGGCTAAAGGAAGGACTGGAATGTGTCTGCATTTAGTGTTCATTAGCTCCTGGGAAGGGAAAATTCAAAAATCTGCAAAACTTGGAGCTTTTGTCCTATTTATATGAGCATTAAGTTCAAACATCCTTATCATCTAATTTGGATGGCAGGCATAATTTTCCCTCATCTTAATGTACAGGACTGATATTCTGGCTTGACACTTGGTTGTTTCAGCATAACAGTGAATAAACTATGACCTACTTTGTGCACTACTATATAACACAACTGCTTTGTGACAGTAGCTTAGGAAAGGTTTATGCTCCCACACTATAGAGGACACTTCTTCTTCATAGAACTCTATGAACTAGACTTTAGTAATTTAAACAGTTGGAAACAGTAATGAAAAATACTATAGACTCAGACTATAAGAAGATGAAAATCCATTAAAGAAAATGTATTGGAATAACTTATTAGCAGGGGCTTAGACTAAAATATATATATAGAAAGGAGTTTCACCCTAGCCTCCCAATGAAATGCCAAAGAAGCCTGAACATGAAATTGGAGCCACCAGCAATCTTGCTGAAATAAGACCTGACTTTTAAAGAGACAGGTTTTTTATAAACTGTATATAATTTTAGCTTCTTACTATTGGAAGTCTGCATGTATACAATTATTAGTGAAAACTTTCACTCCAGGAAATATTCAGTCAGTAGTGACAGGAAAATGACCTATTGAATACAGATATATTAACCAGACAAATGATAAAACTGAAATTATACCCAACCATAGACACTCCTGCAAGTCATGAATCTGAAATGGAACAGTTAGAGGATTGCTCAGCTGAGGAGGCTTCTGAAAAATGGATTTTTTTAAAGTGACAGGACAAACCTAATTCTCCAAATCAGGAGCAGAGTTTGTCAAATGCTTAGTCTTGCTTTCATGACTGTAGAGGATAAAAAGTTTCAGGGCAATTTTTAATTCACTTAGGATCAGATTAGCAAAGCAAGAGCTGACATACAGGAAATTTCCAAACACCAACATTCAGTGATGCATATGGGAAATAAGGACTGAAAGATCTCTAGCAGAATTTGTTTGTGCAATGCACCATTGCTTTCTTCATACTTTGACAGGAAGACTCAGAATTCATTATTCAATATAATATAATTCAATATATTTGAATTTTTACAATTCAAGGTGTACAAAAAGAAGAGAAATATGGGAAGATACAAGTACTAGAGTACATGAACAACTGACATGAGCACCTGAGTTAGGAGAGAAAAAACTACAGAGAATTAGAAGTACTGGAGACTATTGCTTACAATTATCCAAGTGTCCTCCAAATCATTCAGTGACTTGAGATTTATGAAGAGAAACACAACAGTTTGTGGAACACAACCCTGGACTGAGAAGGAAATCCAGAATGAAGGCAACCATTTTTTCAATGTAATTAGTCAAGATAGAAAAAGAAAATTATGAAAATTGAAAGAACTGACCAGAAATAGAAATCATTCCAGAGTGGCAGGTCCTCAGCTAAAAGCATTTGGGGATTTACAGGCAGAAACCAATTCGGGCAGAAACCCAGAATTCCAGATTTTCTGGGCAGCTTCATGAAAATTGCATTTATACCCATTAGCCCCTCTTATTCCTGACATGATTCCAACTTGCAAAATATGATAGGTTCTGTGAAGTTACCAAATTTAAACTCTTGCACAGCCTA
Source organism: Sturnus vulgaris (assembly GCF_052056855.1). Taxonomy (NCBI): domain Eukaryota; kingdom Metazoa; phylum Chordata; class Aves; order Passeriformes; family Sturnidae; genus Sturnus; species Sturnus vulgaris. The sequence continues at coordinate 7,795,575 of NC_142258.1, forward strand.
AAAGCATCAGGTAAGAAAGCAGACTGTTACATCAGAAAAGATGTCTGAGTGAGTGATGCCACAGGGAGGATTTCAGGGGAGTCAGGGCCAGCAGCTCCTGTGCTCTGCAATCTGTCACCCACTTCTTTGTATTCTCTGAGTCGTATTTTAACACTCCACTGACAGCTCGTGGTCTTTCTTTTCCTGCCCCATTTCTCCCCTTCTTTTTATTAACCAAGAGTCTCAAATCTAGTTTTGCTGCAGGACTATTTGGAGGCTTTATTTTTTAGCTGGTGACAATCTTTTCTCCAGGCTTCCAACACATCCCATAGTTATAAATAGAAATTTGAGGTTTGCTTATCTAAATGGCTTGCAAAAAACACCAGCAGTATTTTCAATAAAAATGCTCCAAGGTTTTTCACTTTTAAGTTAAAAGGTTAGGTTAAAAGTAGAAAAAGGAAACAAAGAAGATTGCAGAACCCTTGAAGAATTTCTCCTCTCCTTAAAAAAAACCAAAATAAAACCAACAAAAAAAACAGATGTTTATATAATCACAGAAAAATCGCCAAATTGCAATTGGCCTTTTGTTCATTATTAACGATTATTAACAACTGCAGAGTGATGAGTGAAAATACAGCTTTGGTACTGGAGGATCAGTTCACACTTGTGCTCACAGGCCCACTGCTGTGCCTGTGTAAGCACAGTGCAGATGATCACATGCTGTAATTTATCTAAATGATCATCTTCCTTTTTTATTTTTTCAAACATTCCCAACGTAGTTTCAGAAATTAAATGTTACTGTAATCTTTATAAATTTTCAAAGATGTCTGAGTCAAGGGTGTGGACCAATAAATTGGATTCTGTATCATGAGTCTTATGACTTTTATCACTACATTCTCAGCTGTTAGTGCCAAGATTAAACTTTCAGAAACATCTCAAGCATTTTGAATTAGGCTTGATGAAAACCACTAGCACATACTCAGCCTTCAGTTCTGCTTTGTTCTTTGATTTCTTTTTTTTTTTCTTTAAAAAAATGAAATTTTAAGGTCTTCAATGTAAGTTGAATTTTATACATGTGCTTTTTAAATCAAAAGTAATCATGTATATGCCCCCATTTTAAACCATTTTGACTGCAGCACTTTTGCTTTCAGCAAGAAAAAAACAAATACCTGTAAATACAGTCATTTTTGTTAAAAAAGGAGAGTGAAATTCTCTTAAGTGCAGTGTCCTAGTGACAGCAAGCAGCCTTTCACTTTTAACCTGTTTATAAAGCTTAGTATGAAACCAAATTATTAGAAAAAAATACATTCAACATATAAGATCTTAATATATATGTGTGTGTGTGTATAAACATATTATATAACAGAACAGATTAAAAGTGTAAAACCATAGAATATGAAGAGGTCATCACTTGCAAGAATCCATTATGAGATTAATTAAAGAATTACAGCTGCAGTAGAAGGAGGGCAGATGAAATTAGAAACAAATTATTTTGTTTAAAATCTTCCTGAATTATTTCAACCACTCTTGGTGAAAGTGGAGAGGGGAAAAAAGAAACTCTCACATAAAACTGATTAATTCCTTACATTTTACAAGGCTGAATTTTCCTAAATAAACCACAGAGATGCAGTCTTTAAGAAATCCGTTAGCTATTCAGACTATGCCTTTTCCTGATCCAACATTATTACCTGCAGTAATTTTAAATATTTTCTTAAGCCTAGTGTAAGATTTCTCATTTATAAATATATCCTCTCTTCAATATTTTCTTTGGGAAACGACTCAGTCCTACAAACATGCATGTGGTTGTAACTTCATTTAGGACCCCAGCAATAAGGATGTTTATGGAATGAATTTAAAGAAGTTTCACAGTGTAGCCATTTTTTTCTGGGTTCTGAATTTAACATTTTTCTCTTCTCCAATTAATTCTGCTTTGATGTGATATGATTGCATACAGGCATCCTTCAAAAGGATGCAGACTAGACTTTCCCTGTCCAGCTTAACTTGATATTAAGCTTTTGAATCCTTCCTCATGGTTCAGGTGGAGACATCACAGCTCTATAAGGAGTGAGTGACTGCATTTCTTTGCTTCTTGACACTATGCATCTGTTCCTGCTCTAGCACCATCAATATGCAGCCTGTTCTCCCTTGTATCTCGTTCATATTTGCAAGAATTTTCCAGAAAACCTCCATTTTGAGTTCTTCAGAGTATTGCTGGATGCATCTTCCCAAGGGAAAAGATTACTGCCATGAAGCATTTTTAAAATCTCTCCAGATAGGTAAGTAATAACTTCTACTGCTAAAGGAAAAATACAGCTTGAAAATTGAATGGAATGTAAAAGAATATTCCCTCCTGTATCTGGAAATCACCCCCCACACCTGCTGTGAAGATAACTTTCTGTCTTATTTTGATTTAACTACATTTTCCACACACTGTGCCTTGCAAAGCCCAGGCTGTGGTTGATTTATAAGACCTGCAAGCTAATAGGATCACAATTGGTATTGCCATAAACACAGGAATATTTATTTCATTTACTATTTTCCCCAAGAATACCGATTTTTAAAACTAAAATTTTACAGATTTTATGCAGGTAAGAAGAAGAAGAACAAGGAAAAAAAATTCCCTTAGGACATACCATAGCTGAAAGTACTATTTGTGTAACAATAGCAATGGTCTTTCCAACAGCAGAGGAGTAACCACTACAACAGTGTCAGCAGAGTGTTTTGGTCACACAAGTGATAAATGAAGATTTTGGTATTTTCATTAAAAAGTTTAAATATTTTTCAAATTCCTTTCATTGTAGGACAGAGGCATTTCATTTCCAGTGCTGTCCCATCAGTACTAAATCTGACAAAACAGTGCTCAGAACAACAATCTGCTATTCACTCACATTCTCTGGAGGTTGAGTTTTAATTAACTGTATTTTCTGTAGAAAGCAAACAATTTTTCAATCCTGTAAAAAATTCTGGAACAAATTTATCCCATTAGCTGTGCTATATTAGAGAAAATTCTTTCTCCCTTCAAGTCTAAAGCCATGAGCCACTAAACTCAGTCTTAAGTGGTTTGCTTATCTCTACATTTTCAGCCTGAAATTGTTCAGAGTAAGGACTGTCATACCTTAAAAACAGATCATTTTGTGGAATGTAATTTTACACAGCAGTGGAGCAGTATAGCAAATAAAATGTCAGCCAAGAATGCTATAGCTTTATGATCCTGTATATATGCTGAAAGAAACACATTTTTTTCTTTGCACTCAGAAAAAAATTTTGCCAGCATATGCATTAAAAGAGGTCAACAGTCCTGCTAGGTGCTATTAATGCATAATGTTCATGCAGTTTTCATACTTTCCATCCTAGAGCAAAACTAATAATAAAGAGTATAAAAGATGGACTGAGAGAAAACTAAAGAATTTCATGGGGAAAAGCAGAAAAGTTTCACATGCAGTGAAGCAGGGGGTGAATCACTGGTTTGCACCATCACAGCCCTGCCTGCAAACCTTGCAGTGTGGCCAGAGCACAGCAGCTCCTGTGACACTGAGTGGCCATCACAGACAGGGGCTGGAACCCTGAAGCCTGGGAGGTTTGAACTTTCTGTTCTTTCTCACACTGACCCACAAATGAACATTGCTTTTGACCTGAGGCTTGGAGAAGGCTTCCAAAATTGAGGGATGGAGTTAGAATCCCTGGTGTGTAGTTTAAATGGAAGTGTGTAATATCACATAGTGAAGGGTTTGGAATTTGGGGTTTTAGAATATAGTAATAACCATAGGACAAGATGGAGGTTCTTGAGAGTTGCCTTTTCTTCTTTCTTGTTCCTTCTTCTTGGTCTTAGGCAGTAGTTTTTGGTTGGATAGAAAGTACTGCAGTACTTGCAGGTCACAAGTGTTTGGTCATTGAGTCAAAAGTAAAAATAATACAGATGTTAGTTTTTAATTGGTTAAACCTTAAAAGACCTTGTAACTAGCAAGATACACCAACATTTTCTTGCTTTTAGCTTGTTAGCTAGAAGTACTGAAGAACTCACTGTAATATAAATAAGAATTAATAAACAACTAAGTCCAAACATGAAAATCCATCTCTCGTGCTTTCAATCCCAACTCTGACTAAAAGCAAGAAGAAAAACCAAAAATCAGCCACTAATAGACAGGCACTTCTACTTCCCTGGATTACCTTTCCCTTATTCAGGATGGAAGGACTGTGTCATTGCTGCTCAGGGAGTTGATGGGGCTGACCCAGCAGAAAAGGCTCCCAAGGGGCAGCAGAGCAGAACCTTTCTTTGTCAGAGCCACCAGTGCCCTGCCAAGGGAGGCAGCAGCCTTGGCCAAGGAAGCACAGGACTGCCTTCTTAATGGGGAACTGGCTGGATCACCCCATAAAAATGAGACTTTTGGGCCCTACTAGAAAAAGAAAAGACCCTCCAGAAGTATTTTGTTCCAGTGTAGTTCTAATGAATACTCAAAAATTGTTTCAAAATTAATGGACATGTTTTAACACACTTTCTGAAACCTGGAAAATGAATGAATAATTACTTTGGCTTTGTCAATTACAATCAGTTTACATTTCTAATGTCTTCTTAATATCTTTTCTCTAAGTATCATACACAAACACATTTTCATAAAATGTTTTTACCTAGAAAATACCCTTGCAATGAGGTTTCATTGTGCTGAAAATCTCAACAAAGCAGAGTCTGCCTGTTAGCTCACATTAACTGAGTCTTTGGCTGATATTTCCATGGAAGGTATGCTGATCTTTCTAGTAGTGTCAATAGAATCACATTACTGCTCGAGTCATCATTTTCTAAAAGCTATTTGGCAGCTCACCATTCATCCCCTACAGTTAGATTCAACACTGTTTACAGCATCTAATAAACAGAGTTAGTTATAAACAGATGAAAGAGATCCTTCATTGTTTTTCATAATGTGGTTAATTTCATAATAAAATGCTGTATCTACTTAAAAATGTTACTTGTTTTTCCTTTGACCATGAATCTTAATGCTTTATTTGTGCTGAGTTTTTAGTAACAATAAATGCTTTGTCTGCTTGATGCAAAGTGTTCAGTGGTTTAATTAAAGGGGATTAATTGAATTTACTGAACTAATGAATCCAAATGCTTAGAAAGACAAGGTTAAAAAGTAGTTGTGATATTCTATTCCTTATTGTGTGAATGTTCACAATCCACTTCAGCACAAAGTCAGCCAGGTTGGATGGGATCACTGGTAAAAGCAGTTAAACTAACCTTGCTGACTTTACAATGAAATAGGATTTAACAACACCAATAAACAGCAGGATAATAAGAGCAGAAAAAAGAGCAGCTGGAGCACTAACAAAATGAATTATGGTGTCACAGCTGAGATTGATAATGAAAACCCCTGGACAGTAACTTCTCAAACTAGTACAGCTGTTTCCAAATAGCCATCTGTCTGGGCCCCCAGGCTATTTGATGTGTGGACACTCTTAGCAGAGCTCAGTTAGGAAATTACAGAAACAGTGTGATAATATTGAAAGCTGATGTGATATAAGCAATATAAACTTATACTGGTTTAAGAAAAAAATTTGAAAAGGGGCAATTCTGCAGCTTTGTTTGAAGTGGGGAAACAGCTGTGTGTTGTAGAGTCCTAAAATAAATGATTTGATGACAGGAAAACTGTGAGAGTGGTTAAAAGGAAATTTGTTTTTACTTTTGAAACAATTGGCAAAGGAAGTCTTATTATTACATAAGTCTCCAAAACAACTTAAGTACAGTTTATAGAAAGATTAAATTTCTTCAGACACAGGGGTTTTTTAATCAATTCAGCTGTCAAATGACACAGTCCACCCTTAGCCCCTATTTTTCTTTGTTGCAGCATTTTGAGAATGGGTTCACCTTGTCCTCTGAAAATGATTTTGGAATTTTCACCTTTAAGATTTTACATGCATGAAGACTGCAAACAATGACTGTGTAATCATCTAATATCATATTCATCCCTTTTCACACTGGTATGTTGGGAATATATAGGTTTGTTTCTTAGAAGTGGGAAACATGCATCTCTAACTTTTACTGTTATGATGGACAATGGAATGTGTGAAAAAACATGCTTTGATGAGATGACAAAAATATTAACAAATTGAAAACAGAGTCTAAACCACAAACATGAAATTGCAATCACTTAAAAGGCATTAGCAAGCCTGTGAGGTCAACCTCTATAATTTTCTCCAGGAATGCAATTTTCCAACAATTAACAGTGACAGAATTAACTATGTATTAGAAAGAGAAAATTCATCTTTTATGTTTTAAAATTATAATGAGAATAATTTTATGACAGGAAATTTGAATTCACTGTTTTCAGATACTTAAACCCAGATATATTTGTGTTTTCTTTTAAAAAGAAATATGCCTACATTTTTTTACCAAGTCAACTCATAATAAACAGTAGTAGAGAGGCTATGAAATCCCACTTGAAGAAAACTTTGGTTGCTCTGACAAAATTTTCTTTATATGTCAGTCAGGTCTGCTGGGAGACAATTTAATGTCTCACTGATTTTATCTTTTCACATTTTTTGTGCATTGCTACTACATGATTTAATCTTCCAGGTCTAAGCTACTAAAACCAAGAATTCTACTTCCCTTATTGCATAAGACCACCCCATATATATACACACATATAAACACATATATACCCTGTTGTGATGTATATTTTTGTTCCTCAGAATTAATTACTTCCAGCTATAAAATATCCCTTGGGTAATTTCAAGGATTGGTAAATAAAACCTGATATTTCATAGATTAAAACTGCAACATAAATATAAATAAATATTTGGAGAATCTACAGAGCCCTTGTAACAAACTCTTATCACCAAAAAACGATCACTTTCCTGTAATTCAGGGCAAGGATTGGCCCTGTGAGAGCACACCTGTGACAGTGCCATCAGACTGGAGGGCACACAGGGCTGACTGCTCCAGCATCATCTTCCCTCTCTTCAGTACCTGAACAGCCTCACACCTTCTCAGCTCCTGCCCGGGCTGTGGAGGTCACTGCCCTGCACGGGTCAGGGCTGTCAGCCCACAGAGGCTGGGAAAATACACATTGCTCCAGGGAAAAGTGAATCCTGCAATGGCAGACAACGAGGCTGGGCAAATAATCATGATTTGATGATCATTTGTATGCCTAAGTGAATGGTAACTTGGCTCTGTCAGTAAAACCTTGTCCACAAACAGGCAAAAAAATAACACATCACAGTGGCAGCTCTTGAAGCAATCTGGCTTTATTTCCCTTGGCAATTTTTTAGGTTGTTTGGGTTTGTTTTCTTTTTTTTTTTTTTTTCCCCCAGAACTGAAAGACCAATTTCTGCTGTAAATATCTACAGGAAAGTGCCAGCAAATTGTCATAGTTTTCTGGAATTATTGAATTTAGGCCCTATATTGTATTTTTCATTACCACTTTCAGCTGCACAGGCAAGTCAAGTAGAATAACTATTGACTGTAAAGAAACAGCCAAGCATTTCCACCAGATATTACCTTCTCTCTCAGGATTACTGTCCTACTGTGTGGCCTATTTTTTAATACAACTCAAAGTAAAAAACTTCAACACAATGGAAAAACAAACCAACTAACCAAAAAAACCCACAATTTAATTCACTTACCTTTGGCTTCCTGTTTAGCCCAGAATTTTTTCACCACCTCAGTAATGTGCCTCTCCTCTCTCAGCTTCTTTTGCCACTGACGTAGCTCTTGTATTTCACTATCACAACGAACCTGTGAGAGGAGAATCAGAAAAGAAAACTAGAATTATACACCTTTGTGTTATCCTGGATGAGGATACAATTTTTTTCACAAGGCTGTGGCTGGGCAAATATGTGACAGCCATCCTCTGCTGAGCCTGAGGTAAAAGCAAAATCCCAGTGGTTTACAGTTTTCAGCTTACACAGAAATAAAATCCACATAATTGACAAATCCAATTGAAAACATAAATATGTCTATTAGGGGATCACTTTGATTACCAAGGATTCCTGAGAATAAGACTGCAGTGAGATGCTAATACTTTTGAGTTAAATAAAATTTAAAGCCTTATACTGAAGGGTATCAGTGCTTTTAGGAAAGCAACCCACTGACCAGAATAATAGAGCAGAGGAGGAGCATGAAGGGTCATACAGAAGAAAATTTATTCCATCAACCTGATTCACACCTGCCATCAGCTGCAAATAGGCTGACTGGCAATCCCACCCACACAATTTTCACAAACAGGAGAGCCATTAATCTGTTATTTAAAGTAATTGGACTGCATTACATGATAGCTATTCTTTGTCAGTCAATCACCCCGTGAAAGGCATAATTCTGCTTCCACAAAAAATTACAACAAAGGCCTTGATTTCATTTAGATGTAAGTTGAATTTTTCTAATATTGTTTTTGTACTGGTGTAGTTCATACTAACATAGAAGTGAACTAGCTCTGCATCCACAGCTTTTATCACTCTGCTACTTACACTTGTTGTAAGCAGGATTTGATTAATTAGCAACGTGTTGCCCATTGTTGACACAATTACTGCACGAGACACTGTCCTGAACAGCAGTGGAAAGGGACATGCCAGTATTACCTTAGACACTGGCATTATTGTCTTTGAGTAACAGTCAAATTGTAATAGAATTATTTTTAAAATGCAGTTTGTGGGGTTTGGAGTTTTTTCCCTAAAGGTTACATGTATAAATGTCATTATGTTTGAGGACTGCATTTAGAGAAGCTGTGGCTGCCCCATCCCTGGCAGTGTGCAAGGCCAGGTTGGATGGGGCTCTGAACCACCTGCTCTGGTGGAAGGTGTCCCTGCCCACGGCAGCAGGGTTGGAACTGGATGATCTTTAAGGTCCCTTCCAATCCAAGGCATTCCATGATTCTAAGATTCAATGTCCTAGTCATTCAGTCTGAAATGGAACAATATGGTAGAAACAAATAGCAATAAGCTCAGTTTCTCCTGGACACATTTTTGCTTGCAGGAAGATTACCACTTAGTTCCCTAGAAAATTTCTAAATAAAATTGTATTTATTGTATTCTTACAGGATATGGAGAAGAGCTCTGTGACTTGAACTCTATTCTATGCTCTTCTCCATTACACTCTGCTTTTCTACCACTTTGCTAAGACACATACAAAGCAAAAGAGCATGACTTAGTTTTCCACTAGTTATAAAAAAACCTCAAACCTTAAAGATAACAGTATAAATTATTTATCAAAAGTATTCTTTCCTCCCAGGATTTCTCCTCTGTGCAGCAGCAAAGAATGCAATAAACAGTAGCTGAACTCCCATAGCACTTTTCAATCCACCTAGGAGAAGATAACTTGCTGTGTTTCACACAGTGCACTGGCAGAGCAGAAATACAATACAATGTTATTCAATCAATAAAAACAACCAAGACTTTTACTCAGTGACTTGATCAGATACATCTTAGACCTCCAATAATATTCCATTATACTGATTTAGTTCTGTAGTACCTTCTATAAAAGTTATAAGGACTTCTTACAACGTTGCTGTGAAATTTTAAAAATTAAAGAAGTTACTACTAGTGACATCTTCAGCTATACAAAAATAAGGTTATTTTCTATAAAATCCATGAAATACTGTTTGCAAAAATAAAATGTAATCCAAACACAGGATAATTTCTTTGGGCTTGCAAGAGACATTTTTTCTTTTATGCTGCTATGTACGCTTTTATATGCCAAATAATTCCTTATTACATGGAGTCCGTTTGTCTGCACAGGAAAGGGTTAATAAAAGGCTTATGGGACACAAGCACATAAATGACAGAAGTGCAAAAGGCACGGAGATAGAGAAATTACGACCTCTTTATCTAAATGTAAAATTTCTGAAAACATGATGTGTCCATTTACAACTTTAACTGTGTAAGACCTGTATTTCGGCCCATGACATGGCCACAGTTGTTTCTGTATACTGAAAATAAAGACAATAATTCTTAACTGTTAAAAGATGAAAGGCAAGTATAGTAGATTCTGTACAGATTCCCCAGTCAAATAAAACAGTGACAGTGCAGTGAAATACAGAGTTCTGAGGTAAAGGCAGAGTCAGATACTCAAATACTCCAAAGTCAGCATTAAATCTAAACAGTAAAATGAGCTCCCAGAACAAAGTGTCTTTTTAGAAGAGTGACCCAAAAAAGGAAAAAAGAACACAGATATGCCATCTGCAATAAAACAGGTGACAGGAATGTAACAAAATATATTTAAAAGTTCCAAATCGGCTTAATAGATTATAGTTCAGCACAGTTATAACATAGTTTAGCATACTGATAATTCCTTAGAAAGCTCTGTTTTGAAACCAGAGTGCAATGCTAGCATGATGAAAAAGCCATGATTTAGCAGTAAAATCTCCAGGCAAATAAAGAGAGAGTCAAGAATCTTGTCCAAAAAACTGGCATGTCTCTCCTGCAGACCAGCACTGCCTGAAGCCCTGGAGGGCTCTGAGCTTTGAAGGGAGAGTTCACTCCTACACTTGCTTAGGAAATATTTGTGTGGCCTTCTGGGTTGAAGCCTTTGCTGGTAGCCACAGCTTGCTGCAAAGAAATATAAACTGTGATAGCAAAAGCACAACTACACTTTGCAAGATACAAAGCAAAATTGAAGCATTTTTATCTTCAACTTTTGCTCAAAGGACCTGTATAAAATAACAGTGAATATTTACATAATGCTATCCAATTTCAACTCTAGGATACTACAAGATTTAGTCAAAAACCCCTTTGCTTTCAGTGCTAGGTGAGAACATGTAGCACAACAGATAAGGGTAACACTAAAGATTCACCCACAGGCATCAGAGGAAATTCTATTAATGAAAAAATTCAGTTAGTCTGGAATAGTTATGCAAATTTTAAAGATTAAAAAGACATCATTAAAAAAATGGCACTAAGCAAAGATTCTGCAGTAGAGGGGTGAAGGAATATATCATCTTTTGTTGGAAAAGTGCCTGGAAAATTGACACCTAGCTGAATAGTGCCTTGGCCCGTGACAGATGAATGGAACCTCAATGAAAAAGGATGGTGGAAAGTGAAAAGGAAGAATTCTGATGACAGAGCTGTCTTAAGTCTTACTTGAGTGCTCCTGCTGGCCCTCTCAAGATAATGTCTTCCTTTGTGTGATCTCCTCAGAGAACTCAGCGCCTGTATTTCCCACTGCTATTTGTTCTGGAATTCAGTTCTTGAACATCCATGTCTTTGTATCAAAGATTGTAGCAAGGATTTGGTTGATGGCAGCCATTAATTATTATTACAACAATTAAACAAGTGTTTTTCTGAAATGTGCTACAGATAAGGATGAATTTACTGTTTTGATCATGCTTTGCTATCAGAGATCTCAAGATGTACCTATAGCTTTTTTCCCCCCCTTTACATAGAAAAATCTTTAATGCAAAAAGTCCATTTTTGCATTTATTGCCATGTGGTTTTGATACTGGCATGCTCAGACAGCTGGAAGTAGCAGAAACAAGTGAAGTATCAAGAGAAGACATGCTGCTCAGTCAGTTATATAACTAGATAAACTCTGTTGCCTAAATCAATATGGTCAACAAAATACCTCAAAAAATGGTCTGAGTCCATAGAAGATGTGTCTTAGAAGACCAAGGTTGAAGTACCCTGTCTCTCCATCACAGTGTCACAGATTTGTGTGCTCATGTTTAATTAGCCAGTATTACCACCCTGTGTAAATTTTTGTTTCAAAAGCTGTATTTCAAAGTTCTAAATCCTCTGAATTATAAAACAAGGTTTAATGAAAAACTTCAGAAAATAGTTTAAAATTTTGACACAATAATATCTTTAGAATGCAAATGGCATTATTTGTAAATATTCAGTTATTATCCACTATTAACATTAAATCAGGATTAGCTGACTGAGTGATTTATTTTAAAAGCAAATAATCTGAATTCTTTGGTAATTTTTCATAACACACTTATCATTAATGTGATGAAATCCCATTTAAGTTTAGTGTTCTCTTAATCTGCAAGCCCAAGGATAACACATTGCCCTATGTAGTAATTTGTTACTAATGATTTTTATTTTATATTCTGATTGCAATTTTTAATTTTTAAAACCCCATGTTCTTTCACCTCGAATAAGGTAAAACATTAATAGCTAATTTTATAGCCTGAATTATTTTTTATGTCTCCTACCTTTTATAGCTAGAGTTTCTCTCTCATTTCTGGGAATTGGTTTAGAATGATAAATACCAGTGTGAAAATCCTGAAGTTCATCTATACAAGGAAGGATTGTGCCCTTCACAAGCTTTCAGAGAAGCAGAAGATATCTGAGCAACCTTGCAGTGTTCAGCAAACATAACTGTTATTGGATAATGGTTGCCTCCACTGTAAGGATGCCTGCAGGGATACTGTCACTGCTAATTAATGTTAGTGTCAATGCTGTCTCTGTTTAAAAACAGAAAAATAAAGGAAAATGAACAAAGCAGAAAGAGCCACAAAAATCTATCAGTCAAGAGGAATATTTCGAGGTATTTCATCATCTCTGGCTGCACAGCACATTATAGGAGCCACTTATATATTCATGCTTGTTAAAAATAGTAGAGAACTTAACAGACAGTGTTTTATACTGATTGTTATTTAAAGAACACCTGACATCCAAAGATGTCTCACTGTCCATCACAACAAAATTGTTGCTACATCTGGAGGCTACTTAGAAGCTTAAGCTTTAATAAAGAAAGTCAAAGTCATTTCTTCATCACCAAAGTCACCTGAATTTCAAATAATTTCCTCCTGAGGTGTGAAGATTAGAGCTTTTTTAAAATATATTTAACAGAACTTGTTCAGGATTTTCAAAATAATTCATTTAGTATCCTCGGGTTAGCATGGCTATTATCCTCCAAAATAATAGCACTGGACAATTTTCTTTGTATTTATTTTATGCACCTTGCTTTTCCTCTTTAAACTGGGAATGGCACTAGTGCTGTGGTCTAGTATGCCTTACAACATCTGCTTGTCATTTTGTTTCCCTTTTCCTTGAACAACAGCCTTCATGCCTCTCATAAATCTCCTGTCTCACTCTTGGTCTCAATTCCTTTTCCTTTCTTTCTGTATGCTTTTATTTCTCAGCAGACCTCACCAATCCTCCTCAGGCATCTCCACACTCACTCACATATCCCTGCATGAAGCAAAATAACACTCCATCCCTGAGAACTACCCAAAGCAACTTTCAAGGGAAGAAAGAAAATTGTTCAGTGTTAATTGTACTTTAGAAAATCGAATTTCTGTGGATTTTTTGTGGTTGAGGGAAACAGTGAGATTACATCAGCATAAATGCCTGTGAAAAAATTGTAGTCACTAGGCATAAGGCAGAGCAACATCCAAAGCCAATGAACCATAGGGGTCTCAGCAGCTATTTATAGTATCCCCTACTTAAAATTTATGTAAGGATTTTCCCCAGGGCCTTCACAGTCCTACAATTTTCAACATCAAGCAAAATAATTATAGATTACTCTTACCCGATAACCTCTCCAGAAGGACTGAATTAGTATGCTTGCTTCCTCTTCTGACAGTAGCAGAGAGAGAGGAGTTGGTGGTCTAGGACTTAAAAAAAATTTTTTTTTTGTTAAACAGACAGCCTATAAATGTAAAACACTTTCTTCCCTAACAGTATATTTGATGAAAAAGAGAAATGTTGTTCAGGAGCCTGAAAAACACAATTTCTTATTGCTCTGAAAACAAAATGCACAAAGAATATGTGCTTTACAAATATACTGTTATATACACTACAATAATTCCTTTTAAAAGCAATAATAAATAAATGGCACATCAAGCACAGTCATATTTCTTATCTTTCTACATGTATTTCAAACTGCACCTATTATGGTAAGGTTTGAGGGGGCAGTGGGAGGTGGGCAAGTAAAGCAGTCTGCAAGTAAAGCAGGGAAGGTTCTAGTGTGTGTGCAACAATGAACAGACTTAATTATGTAAATTTTTATTACATTAAATACACAGAATATAAACATATCTTAGTACAGTCATTTACATTACGTTGTCATTTTCAATTTAAACATGCTGAAAAATAATGATGATCATATCTGCATAGCATGAATGCACCTTTAGAAAGGTCTAAAGTTCTTAAAATGCTGAAATTTTACTTTTGATATCATATACACCTTTTTTTGGTGATAAAAGAATGTAATTCATTTGTGAACTCAACCATTTTCAGCCAAAATATATGGTAGTTAGAAAGCACGTTTGGTGATTCTGTTGCTACTAATTTTAATGGGAACAAGCTATTAATTAAATTCAGCCATCTAGCAAAATCTCAAATGACTATATCAAACCTTGCTTCCCAAAAGTCATTTTCTATGGGTGTTGATTTATTTCTCAGACACGATGATTAAAAAAAAATCATCTATTGGAGAGGACAAAACAAAATTTTTTTCTCGACTGCCTTTTGTAAGAAATGTAATTTACAGCCAAAGAACTATAGGGTAATAACACTGCAAGTCATGAAAATACCATTTCTAAAGAAAAGCATTGGCACAGCATTAGAATGGCTGCCAAGAGCCACTCTCCCTGCATGGGGAACAGACTGAACACAGCCTTGACTTGGAAGAATAACACAATTTGATGAATTTGGATGCAGCACCCACCTACAGACACAGGCAGCCCATGCAGGAACATGATCTATAGTATTTATATTATAAAGACATGTACACTGCAAAACCCATCAATAACCAGCTATTTATTTATGCAGTCTTACATTTTCTGACTAAAATGCTGCAATATCTTTTGGAAATTTATTTATGGCATATTACAGCCCAAGTTAGGAGGCTTGACAGCTTACATTTTCCTTTCCCTTAATTTCATTCATATTAGTCTCTGCCCTAGTAAGCTTCCTATGCTCTCTGATGTCTTTCTCTTAGGGCTTGTCTTCACTGCAGGAGCAGTGAACTTAGAGCACAGCCTTACCTCTTATCTAATGCTACACTGACTCCACCGTTTTAGTCTGTGTACTCTGCTAAATTAGTCTCATCATCATGTCAGTTGGGTTTTGGCCTACATTTATTTTAATGTGAAGTAAAACCTTGGTCCGTTTGGAAAAGTCAAAATAAAGCAAAAATAAAAAGCAGTCTCTCCATTGAGTTAAACCGCCCTTAGTTCTGTGTACATTAATTAGCATTTCTCCTGCTCAGGGGAAATCATAAGTGCTGGACAAGCAAGGCTTCCTCAGATAACAGCTTCTTATAATCAGACTTAAAAATCTGAAGTTGGACTGGGCTGGTTTCCCTGATAGGCTTTCATCGTCTGTTCTATTTTAGATCTTTTTGAAAACCAAAACTTAGGGAAAATCACAGGAAGACCTACATATTTTACAGCAGTTACATCAAAGACACTGAACTTCTCTAAGAATAAGTACATCTCCAAAGAACAACTTGAGATTTCTCCTAGCCTGCAAGGTCAACTCTAGCATTTCTTTGCATTCATTTTCAAATTATAAAAATTTCTATCTTATAATCCTACACTAAAACTGAGAAAGCAATATAAAAAATAAAGCAAGAACAGGATTTGATTTTTAGTATGACAGCCACTGGCAGATATCAATCCTTTCAATGGCACAGCTTTAAAGAGCAGATGTCATGCCAGGTCCAGTTTGGTCTAAGGGAATAAATGGAGAATATACACAATTGTCTGCAGGTCAAATAAAAATAGAATCTGAGCAGAGGAAATCACCCCTCAGCAGTGAATGAGGGGAAGAGGAGTCTGTCATTAGTGGCAGCAGACAGCTGTATGCCTCCAAGATGCAAACTGACAGCACCATGTACACGAACTATATTTTGATTTAGTCCTTGATTATGCACGATCTTAAAAGCCCACATATGAAATGGGGATATCTACTTAGATATACATATATTGTTTAACTAAGTTGCACCTGTAAAAAAGAATCAGAAAAAATGATTTTTCTTAAGTATTTTATTTTACCAAATCTGCATAAAGCAGACACTGACCAAAGTTAAATTCCAGAAACATGATTCTTGCTTTCTGAGCAAACTTGTACAGATCTTGATTCTGTGAGATATGCACTACTCATATGACATCATGCAAGTGGAATTTCACACTCAGAAGATACAAATAGACTTCCATTAAATAAATATAGGAGGCAATGAAAAAGATTCTTAATGAAGATATGTATCTGATTTCCTCATGGACAGAAGATGAGGTTCTCAGTGAATTCTGAAAAAGGGAGGCAAAGATTCCCTCCATTATGTTGTCTCCAAAGCAGACAAAATAATCTCTGAGGGTTCATAATCACGCTGATGGGCACTGAATTCAGGCAGTATTTCCACACAGTAATGCCCAGAAACTCTGATTGTCTTCACATTCCAAATCTTTCTTATAAATAGGTCTGATTCCTTCCTTGAAAACATAATATAAGAAAAAATGTAACCAAGAAAACTTTCAGCATATACAATTCAGGGTTTTGTAATGGCTCTTGCTGTTCCAATCTGTTCCCTAACAGTAGCAGACAACCCTCAGATTTAACCAGCAGCCTTAGAGCCAGGAGCCTGCAGAGAGCAGCAGTGCCTGGGGCTCAGGTGTGCAGGTGAGAGCAATCTCCAGGTGCAGTCACAGAATGGCCTGGGCTCCTCTCTGTTTTTAGGAAAAACTCTTCTCTAGAAATATTGAAGCAACCCTAAGGAAAAGGATGAGGCCTCCTAAGTTTCAATACAACAGCCACATTCACTTCACTTCAAGTTTGACTGTGATTATTATTTTTCTTGAATATTTAGATCATGTACAAACACAGGCAATGACAGAGTCACTGAAAAAATCATAATCTAAAAGAACAGACCACAGAATAGGGGTAAATATAAGACATGTAAGTAAATGACTGTGGTGTTCTGCATAACTCTAAAAAGGATTCTGAGAAAGTCTTTGTTTTGGGAAATACTCAAAAAAAATTCACATGCTGGTCTGAACAACGAAAAAACTGCTGGAAATTTCTCAAAGTAGTTATCTTTCATATGTGCAGTATTTCTTATTCCTAATCATAGAATCTAGAAACACTACAGCAACAGCTGCCTTCTTTAGAAAGAAGATTGGCATCTAAGAAGATGCCAATCCAGATCTCCCAAAGTGTGTAATAATGAAAAAGTAGTGTTTTGATTCAAAATAAATGTCTAAAAAAATCTCTGCTTATAAATACTACTAAGGTCATTTACCCAAAAAGCAGGGAAATGGTGGTTCATAAGCAAGCAGACACTGAAGTACTGATTCATCTGACCTGGTATTTAAAAGCAATTACATATATTGATCAAATATTACACGGGCTCTGTATAAGCCTCTCACATTTCCAAGGAAATATTCCCACAGACGCTTGACAAGAATACCCTGGAACATTTTCACAGGTCAAACAGAGTGTGAACTGAGACCTTTCTTTGTAACATTTTCAGTATTAATACAACTATTCCATAGCCAGAAATAAATTCCTAATCACTAGTTTTCTTTTGCAACAATCTAAATGCACTAGAATAAGATTATTTGCATTTGAGGAAAATAAAAATCCTTACAAGAAAGCATTTTAATGCATTATACGGAGAGTACATTTTTGAAGGATTATAAATGTGGGAATAACCAAATTTAAAATTAAAAGAGGAACTGCAACCAAGTAGACAAAGTGTGACTAATTAGCAGGAGTCTAAACTCCTCTATCATCTTGTCCAAATAAAAGCTCCTCTTGACTGTCAATAGTGAATTGAATTTTAAATAAAAGTTATAAATTCATTTGATAGTGTTATCAAAGTGACCATAGTGATAATATGCATTCATCTGTTAAACACATACCAACTATTTATATACTTGCTTATCTATTTATAATGAAGAAAAGACATGACAAAAAGACAAGGCAGTGTGGAACTGACATGACAAAGTTTTTATGTGGGGAGGCAGAGTCATGTAACCAACAGGCGACTGAGGCAGAACAGGTGATTTGCACCAAGAATGTCAGAGGTATTAGAGGGAGCACAGCAAGAAATCTTTGTAATGGGAACATGCCAAAAAATAACAGAGCAAATATATTTGTCTTCACTTCTGTCTGAAAATTACAGTGGATTTCTTGCCTCAAAACATTTTCCTTTGGAGGATGTGCCCATTTTAATGCCCCAGCTCAGCTCTCCTGTGCTTGCATACTGCTACATTTTTTGGAAGTCACAAAGCATTGCCTCAGCTTTGTCTCTCCTAGGAGCAATATTTATGTAGTCCGTGAGAGTGTTTGTGGGCCTGGACTGAAAGAAACCAAACATGGATCTATTCCAAAGGCCACTCATGTCAATGGGAAAATTTCCATCTATGTTTGTGTACTTTAGGTCAGGCTTTGTAAGCTGAAAACACGAAAAACTCCCCTTAGTGCTCCAACAGCAACATTAGGAAGATGTCACAAAGCACTAATAAGTTTCCACATTGCAATTTTGACAACCTTTACATAAATTAAAGCATTTTTAATGCATCAGATATTACAGCCATAAAGCACCATTACAAAAGATAAATATTTTACACAGAAAATTTCTGCAGTCTTTCAACACACTGTTTTTAAATAAAAAATCTCTCCTTTGTTAAACAGAATTCTGCCACATTACTTGAAGGGCACTTCTTACTTGGAAACACACAAAATAACATCCACAGAGATGTATTTGTTGGACTTTCCTTTATTACAATAAAATGTTATTTAAAGCTCAAATGATTAAAGAAAATTAAAGAAGAAAACATAAGGCAAATCAAGCATACTCCAAACATGGCTGGTTTAGACACAAACCAGTGAAATATGGCAGTGTGCAGAAAGCACAGCCTGTAGAAACTGGGCATATTATGGAAAGAAAAAATTCAGTCACCCGTGCAAAATTACCCCTATTGGCCATCTGAGAGCTGACAATGAAGTCAACTGTAAAGGCAGCTGAGACCAGCAGACTTCACCCAATTAAAATATCTGGGGGAGGGAGAAAAAATAATCAATGTATATATATGCATATACAGATATTTGGCAAAAAGCCACTATTCCAAATTTAGTATTCATTTATATCTTAGCTGCATACTTCAGTAAAGCCATAATAAAGTTATTTTCTCTGTGTCTGTACACTTGTTTTAGTACACACAAATAGATTAAACCAGGAAATGTGTCCTTCTGAACTAGGTAGCAAGTAAATATCTCTAATAAAAAAGGAGAAAATGCAGATTAAAAAAATCTTGTGAATTATTTTTTATGTGAACTTCAAAAACCAGGAAATACTTATGCTTATTCCTAACATAGGTGCATATTCCATATACCACTCTCTCTCATGGGATGTAAAGTCAAGGGTTATGTTGAACAATGCTGTCATACTGTTAAATTTACATGACAGACTTTTATGATATCACAGTGTTTCAGAGTAGGGGAACAGTGTTCTATCAGTTTCTTCATATTTCTTTCATTAAGATACTAAAGGAGGTTGGGAAATTATGCTGCCATGTTACTCAGGCTACCTATGCCAGCAAAGTAACATTTCTGAGAGATCAGAGCATAATCAGAGCTCAGTGACTTCCCCTGGCCCTGATTCAATACACAGAGCTTGGTTACTTGCAACTGAGCTTCAGTGCTGTTCAACCAGAAACACCACTGGAAAATGCTGACAAAAGGCAACTGTGGTGCTCATTAGCATATTTATAAGATTACAAAACATTCACAGCTCCAATTCTGTTTCCTTCTACCAGCAGCCTCGAATGGAGGAGCAGGTCCATCAGTTTGTATCTCTGCAAGTGCCCAACAAAGGTGTGCTGGTTTTGTGTTCAAACTCCACTTTCCTGCCCTCTCAAAGGTGCAGCTGTCCTTTAGGGCAACAGAAATGTCTGGTCTGTGATATGGAGATTACCAGTCTGCATGGAAGCTGCTCCTTCTACTGCTTTTGAAATCTGCTGGGGGAATTAAGATCCCCAAGGGATGTAATATTTTGTCAGTGCTACTGGTAACATACAGAATTCAGTGCAAAACAAGGTACCTATACTAAGATGTCACAGCAATTATTACACTAAAGCCAGAAACAAATTCAAATTTTACAAGATCCTTCACCTACAATAACTAGGTTTTGAAGGTACAAGGTTTGCATTTAAAATTCTGAAAACCAGTGCAGCATTTAGGTCTCCTTATGAGGGAAAAGTAGGCTGCAAGATCTCATTTAGAAATGCATTGCATAGAAAGTGAAGCTCATAAGACTCTGGCTTTGACTATTCTTTAAAAAAAAAAAATCCAGCTTCAAAGAAGAAACTGGAGGCACTGGAGGAGAGCCAAAAAAGTCATACTCAAGTATGGAATATATTAAAAAAAGCTGGATCTCGGATAGAACAAAAATAATATTCCTCTGGGGTTTTTTTGTTTTGGTGGTTTTTGTAGGGGTTTTTTTAAGCATTAAGACTGCTTGGCACTGATATACCCATCTAAACAGTTGGGATAAGGATGTTTCCCATGAAAATTTGACCAGCACTTTTTAGTATATTGTCTCTTATATATTCTTAATCCTGTTAAAAAAATGAATACTCCTTTAAAAATAGAAATGGAAATTACAATAAAAAGCATAGAATCAATTACATTTTAAGTGTAATAGCTGGAAGGATATAATAATAAACTATTTATGACATATCCAGGACATAATAATAAATTCTCTTATTTTTATTCTTATTTAATATTGCAGCCTTTCACTTACTCCATTAATATTTACTTCAGAAGCAGCATTTTTTAAATCTGTAATTTTAGGATAAGCTCACTAAAAGTAGTTTTTTAATAATAATTTTAACAATTATTATTTTAAGGGCCCACTTGTTTAGAGGATTTAAGATGAAGTGTATCAACTGAAGTAGGGCTCTGACACTTCAGTGTCCTTGTGGAGCTGTCACTATGTTATTTAGGAGCAGCACTACTAACAGAAGCTATGAGTCATTCAGGCTGTGATTCCACAGTGTATTTCTCCTGTTGGCAAAGCTGACTTAAGCAGTTCCTACCAGCACCTCTCTATCTTAGCAGCTCATTTGTTTTATTCACCTTGCCTTGAGCCCTTCATATTAAGCCTTTGTTTATGCCAATACACAGGTTTGCCACTCTCCAAGGTGAAGCAGACTGCAGAAATTATCTGTTTTTAATAGCTGCACAAACCCTCCTCACACATTTTGGCAGAGATTCCTATCTCAGAGTAGGGCCCTGATCAGAATAATCAAGCACCCTACCAAACAGACAAGGTGCCATTAGGGTGCCTACAGGCAAGCTGGGGTGAAGAACAGGAGGGAGCAGGGAATTTTTTGTCCAGGTTTACCTCCAAGAGAAATGTTTGTAAAACTGTGATCTTAGAGATTTTATCTTTGGTACAAACGTCCATCTTCACAAATCTTTGGTATCAAAACTGCCTTACAGGCCAAGGGCTTTTCTGTGTGCTTAAGAAATGGCTACAACAACCAGGCTGCAGCTCATGCTCACTTTCCAAAGGACTAAACTCCAGCCTTAAATGGGAATCTTGTTGGCAAGAGCTGTGTTTGACAGAACAGAACAGCTGTTCTCACCAGAGGCAGGACAGCATGATGGCTGAAGGTATCAGAGTTGACATGAAATGGGTCATTCTCCAAAGGGGTCTTGTACTGCAGAAATGTCCTACACAACTCTGGCCACATGACCACCTCTCAGGGAATCAGAGTTAACCCTTTTGACACCATTGCCAGCTTATCCACAAAGACCTGTGATAAGGAGCTTTCCTCTTGCTCCACTGGTGTCTCAAGATTCCAAGTGCCACATGTCAAGAATTCAAAAAAGCTCAATTTCCACTTACACTGTGTAACAAAGTAAATGTATCTACCAAGATATTAATCTCTATGTTTTCGCCAATTACCAATCCAGATTCCAGTTAAGTTTTCAAATTGAAAATTTTCCTTAAAATCTGACCTCTGTTAGTTTCTTATTCCCTCACTGTAGACTAATCCTTTGCTTTTCTCACACAGCATCTATATTTTAAAGTAAATGCAGTCTCAAGGAGAGTAGCATTTCTTTCAAGACTATTGTGCTGCTTGGTTCTGCAAAAACACCAAGGAATATGATTGAGGCTGCCAAGAACAAATGTTCGTTTCTAAAAGTCATAAATGTACACAGAAATGCATCCTGACCAAGGATTGTTGCAGGTATTTGAAACTCACAGTTAGAGAAGAATTTCTTGACTATACTCAAAGATTTCCATAGGAGGAAGCAGCACTTAAAACATTGCTTTACTCCTTAGTACAAAGATGTTCATAATACTTCCAGACTATTCAAATGTCCTGCATTCTACAATTAAAACGCTTAGGAATTTGAAATTAATTTATCTGTGAACAATTCTGGTACAAAATACCTTGTAAGTAATACACTAGCCAGTTAGAAACTATCCCATAGCTCTTTGTTGCACACAGTAAAGGGCAGCTTGAGGGCACAGTAGCAACACATTGAGGCTCTATTACCTGTTGGAGATAGCAGGGGCAAAAGAATAAAAGGAGAAAGGATTATTCTGAGTACTGCAATATCTTACCGGTCCTTTAGCCAGTCCTTAACAAAAGGGATGGAAAACAATTCTGTAAATGACTCATCTTTCCTCTTTGGATTCTTGCTAAAGAAGAAGGAAAACAACTCATATTAATTTAAATTTCAGCTATTCAATTTGCAAATTAGTGCCTTGGAATCACTGAACATACTTAGTAGCAAAAAACATGATTAACTTACTTGTATAACCACTCAGTTAGGAAATCAGAGGGAATAAATTTGGTTCTTCTTCCCTAAAGATAGAAGATAGTTTCAAATTATTTATTATCTTTGGATTGGTCATATGTTTAAGCTAAATGGACTGCTTTTATTAAATAAAGTATACAGTACATTACTCTGTCTACTCTTTATTGCTACTGCCAACAGTCAGAGGCTCAGCCAAAATTTTAGAAATTTTCTGGAATGATTTCAAGACAAACTATGAATGAGAAAATTCTACATATATTACCTTGATATTTTCTGCAGTATATCTAGAGCAAAGATTTCTGAATGGTGTTCTAAGTGGCAATGTCATTGTGAAGAAATTAACAGAACCCATTCATACATGAAAATATGTTGTAAATTCCTTGCCATTTTGTTTAAAGTTGTATTATCATACTCAAAGTACTTCACTTCTTTCAAGACACATAAGGAGCATTGATTGGATATTGTTTCCTCCTGCATGGAACCATCGTGAAGACATTGTGAATACACACAAACAGAGTATTGTATGGCTGCTCTGACCAAATCATCTGCTGGGTGCAAAAAAAAAAAAAAAGGAAGGAAGGCAAAACCAAAGGGAGGCTTTTGTCTGTCCATAGCCACCATAGCCACAGAAACCATGGAAATTACAGAGAACTAGGTAAGAAGTTCAAAACCTGGAGCTTCACAGCAAAACATTTGTGCCCTTTGCTCCCAGTTCTCAATCTTAACCAACAAAGAGAATTTTGCAAAATGTTTTGCAGCAGGTTATCCTTAGGGACTTGTACAGCCAGTACCACAGCAGCCATTCAGAGCCTCAATTTTGATAAGGCCAGAATGGATTAGGAAATCCTCTTTTTTTAAAGGATTTCCTCTCCTCATTCCATCTTGACAGATTGAATGTATAAAAGAGTACAGGTGCTCATTCTGCTTATCACAAACCACAGTAACCATAATGTGGACATGGAGTTCTGGTTGGAAGAACAGAAGAGCTTGATCAGTATCTTTAGAATCCCTCTGACATGAGATGTGCTCTGAATGCACACAATCACAGTGAAGCCTAAAAGACATTGAGCCCCGGCAGCCCCAGGGGCACCAAGTCCTTCATCACAATAGCAGCCATTGAGCTAAAAGCAAGATGAGCTCCCATCCCAACACTTACCCTGTCAAACAGCAGATTTTGCTTCTTAGAAAACAATTCATGAAACACTGGTCAAATGATTTTGTGAAACTGCTTAATATCACAAAAGAGGCTGAAGTCTTGATTAAAATGTAAGAAGCTAAAATACTACTATTACTTGCTAAGGAAAATACAATAAACATGTAATTGAAAATCTAATGCATGAAAAATTACTTTATTCTCTGCATTATCCTCAGATGTGAACAGAGAGGCAGGAAAAAATGCTCTACATAGCATCATTCTTTCAGTTCATGGTATATGTCATATTTGGGGTCAGCCACAGGTGAAGTGGAAGAGGAGCATTGTGTGAGGTGCTGGGAAGAGCACAGGGCAGTCATGTAGCTGGGGAATGACAAGTGTGAAGTTTAGTGCTGGACTGCAGAGCAATCCTACAGGATACCCAGGAAAGCTTTTAATTTTCTAAGAGAATCTTACCCTCGGTAGAAATACAGTCTCACCCCAACAGAAAGAAAGAAAAAAAGAAGAAAATGAAATAAAAAGAAGGAAAAAAAAAGAAAAAAAAAAAAAGAAGAAAAAAAAAGAAGTAAAGAGCACTAAAAAAAAAAGGAAAGCAAAAGAATTATTAATCCTGAGCTGTATGTGCCTTTATGATCTGTTTTGTGACAACCAGAGCTTTGGGGTTCAGGTAGGGCTCCATTAAGTGCTTGGCTGGGAAGAAACACAACTCCTCCTACAATTTGCACACTTATGCTAATACCAAATCTGTTCCAAGAAGCCAAACACCTAAACTTCAAGAGACCAAGACCTTCCCTGCAGAGCTTTCTGTGAGTCACTTCTGATCTTAAAGGGACAAATCTTCACTTGCACAGAATCCGTAAGCAAACAGCAGAGTCTGATCATCACTGTACAGCTACTCTCAATCACAGGATGAAAATGGGTCCCAATACTCAGGGAATTGTTTCAGAGAATAAATTCTACACTTTGACAACAAAATTCAATTTAATCTAACAGTTGTAATTGAATGTGTTTTAAGTAAATTGCTTTTCCTTTGCAATGGGAAAAAATTATCAGAACAGGGTTGTCAAAACAGCCATCACCAAAGAACTCAAGTTCATCTTGTTTTATCTTTGTTAGAGGCAGTGAACTTAACAGAGAGGAATTAAATAAAGCTGAATATTTTTTTACTTTATTTTCTTTGCCAGGAAACAGTTTATTTTGCTAGTGAATTAAATCGTTAGTTGCACAGCAGTCAACATTTATAAAGGGAAAAAGATTACATAAATTGACCTGCCTTTGACACATTCCTCCTATGCTGCATGAATCCGGATAAAAAACAGGAAATATCTTTACAATATGCATTGTTAACCTGCAGATGTGTTTATAAACGGTTTATATTCAGATTTAATTTTCCATTTTTCAGTTTAAATATGATATGCTTGGTAATAATCATGAAAATATAATGGTGATCAGAAGATGGCAAAGTCATTAGTCTTCCATTCCCTTTCCCTGATCTATCATAATTTTAAATATAATATATTCCATTACAGAGCCTGATACAGCTTCCTCCTTCTGTAATAGCTAACTAGAAAGAAAAGTCAGAGTTAGTCTAATAAAAACATTTATACATTGTTCAGTTTAATGTTGAAAAATGAATGCATTAGTCAGTTCTCATGAGGGAAAAGATTTAAGAAAATAGTCTTCCCCCTGCAGGCATTTGACAGCAGATGGGATAAAACACAGGAGAACTTATGGTAGGGAAGTAAAAATCAGTGAGGGAATACACTGGGCAACCCAATAGGTTTCTTTAATCTCTAATTTAAAAATGAAACTTCTGCAGACTGTTCTCATATTTATGTCAGTTTGAAGTCTGCAGCTGGTGGTTTTTCTAGGCTTTAGCTTTTCAGATTTTTTGTATGCATCACATAATGCAAGAGAGTCTATTTTAAATTAAATGTGTAAATGGTTATGTTTCTTTATCACCTTTCAAAAAAGATCTTTCCTACACAAGTTTCTGTTTCCAGCATAACCATTTCCCTTTCCTGACTTTCCCATGTGATTGTACAATTCTTCCTCTCCAGATATAGATGCACCTTCTCTGGTCTCTTCCTTGAATTCCTCTGCTGGCCCCAGGATCTGATCTTCTTTAACACAATTTCAATTGCTCAAAAACTCTCCTATTTAACTCTTCCTTCTCATTCACCTTAATTTCCTTTCAAGACATGAAAACCTTTAGTCCCTCTCATCAAAATCCCACTCTCCATTCTCTCTCACCATACCCTCTCTCTTCTCTGGGCTCATTCACCATGGATTGCAGTCAGTTTGGATCCTCCTCCCTTCCTTCCAGTGCTTCTTCCATTTATCTTCCACGGGTTTATTCCATACAACTGTCCTTTACAGGCTTTAATGACTCATGTCTAGCCAGGATTCAAACCCAGTATTCTTTTCTCATCCTTCATGATTTCAATTAGCTTAATCATAATTAATCTTTTTCATGTCCTGTTGTCTCATGAATTTCATGAATATTTTGAATCTTTGTCATCCTCTTATTTTTGGAAGCTGTATTCCAATGTGTTTATCACAAGATCCTTTCTCCCTGTTCCTACTTTTGGTTTCTAAGGACTCTGCTTTTGATCCTAAAATTCAGTTTAAATTATTTAATTAGGCATTTTAACACAAATTATAGTAAGCTGGGTTTTTTCCCCTCCAAATCCATACGGAACAACACATTTCCTACCAAACTAAAAATCACATATTTATGTCAGATAAGGAAACAGAATGTGCAAGTACAAGCACCTGGACAGCAATGGAAAAGAACACAAATATTCAATCATATGGCAAGCACAAAGAGCTATTGTTTTCCAAGTTATTATTCAAAAGGAGGAAGAAATGAGGTCACAGTGGAAAACTATCACCTGACATCAGCTTGATTTCCTAAGCTTGGCTCCCCAGTAGCAGGGCATCTCTTCACATAAGTGCTTTCTATAAGCTGAGCTCATTTTTATCAGGTTTCTATATATTAGAAAAGAATTACTTTTAGTAGTTTTCTACAAAGCAGCATACAGATCCATACAAAATTCATTTTCAGCACACACACTTTCTAATAGATATAAACCACAGAAGATCTGCAAAATTTCTCAGATTAGAAATGGACAAAGTAACCTTAGATTGTTATGATTGTTCTATTTCTAGGAATTTTAATATTTAAAAAATATCTTTGTATTTAAGTTTTATTGCCTTCTGAAATAGCTAAATTTATCAAAGATTGTATTTTAAACCATTTGTAAGAGATGTCTTTCTCCTAAAGGATACAAGCTTCCAAAAAACAACAAAAAAGAATCAATATAGATTTTATTAGAAGTGTGATGAATATATACATATATGAATATGTTCAATCTGTTCTTGGCTAGTTAATGTAAACGTGATGGCAGGAATGACAGACAGATGTCATGTAAATTAATTATTTTCCTATTTCACCTGTATTCATCACAGCTCATAGACACATATACACACTTGTAAATCCATCAGTTTATAGGCACACACAAATTTTGTGAAGACAGAAAATTTTGAAATAACTGGTATTAAATATACAGGTCTGGATCTGAAATTCAAATTGCCATGAGAAAATAGAATAAATGATGGGAATCCCCCCAAGTCCCAGTACCTAAGCTATTGCTGGGGCTCTGCTAGGCTGCAGTGAAACCATGAGGAGTGTATTTATGCTTTATTTTGCAGCAGTTCTAGTTAGTTTTTAAGCATTCCCTATAGACTATGAAGAATGTCTCTTTAGACATACACTGAAAACAAATTTATAAAAACACACGTAGCAAGCAATTATTTTTAAATATGCATTTTATAAGCTCATTCATGCTGGATACTCTGTCTTCCAGTTAAATAGAATTTACAGAGAAAAACAAGCTAAAATAGAAAATTTTTCTCTATTGCAATGCCAGACCAGCAAAAAAAATTGAGTCACAAAGTAAAATTCAAGTTCTTTACATCACCCTCAAATGAGTGAAATGAAACACAACACAATTTAGGGTAGATTCAATTGGATATTTAAGGAGGATTTGTATAGAGCTAGAGATTGTCATAATGATCAAGTTCATGTAGAATGTAATCTGTTCTGAATTACTGGAGAAAATAACATTTAAAACCAGATCCAAAACAACCCATGATATGTTGTATCACATTATTATGGTTGGTTTTCTTGCAAGAGACTAAATTTTAAAAAATCCTGCCTGTGAAATAAAAGGCTGTAGCTTCCTGGCAGTGATTTGAAATGAAAACTACAAACTAACCTCAAAACACTTCTCCTTCTCTGCTTCATGCAGAAGTGCAGCCAGGCCGGGTAAGAGCACTGGGAATATGTAAAACTCCAAGTATTCTCGAGGAGAACCTGAGCAAAATAGGACAGCCGTCACTTACAGCTAAGCACTTGGATTTCACAAAAACACAACTACTAGGTATCATAAAATCAGTAGCAGTCATTTTGTCAATACCATCACAGCTTGGACAAAGCAGATTCATTCCCTTCAGATACAGCCACTGGTCTGTCTTCACTTCTCAGCCAACACAACACAAACTTGAGAAAATTTCAAACTAAAGGTGCACCAACACTGCAAACTCAGTGTTCCTCAGAGATGTCAGATTTAGTTTTAAGTGAATCAACTCAGACACCAGAAGCAGTTTAGTCACAGAAGTGACTCTGTAAATTAATTTAGCCTGACAGGAAGATATTAGCCTGTGCTGAACTCAGTGCTGCTGCAGTTAGACCACTTTGGTATCTCATACCCTTTACAATCTGCATTATCAGAATTTCTAGAGAGAAGAAAAACCAAAGGTAATATTTTAGTGGCGCTGTGATTGTCACAATTGCTTCATACTTGCCGGATCCTTCAGAGATTTTAACAGGACTCGATATATCCAACTTTTCCCCTCTCAGACAGGTCTGGGTTGACACCTCTCTCCATTCAGGTTCTGGTGTGATCAGCAAAGATTAAGTCATAGGAGTGTTGTCTTCTGGCAACACAGCTGAAACACCGAATTTATTCTCAGCTTTATATCTTTAATTGGTTCATATGTTGCCAGAAAATGCTCATAATTGGGAGGACACTATTTATATAAAAGCCAAGGGTAACACTGCTTCTGACCTGCACCAGGAATTCCTAATGAGAAAGAATTAATGGAAGAGAAGACAAAATGAAGGGCTACACATTGCTGCTTGGTAAATTTGTTATAAAGTATAGGAATTGATAAAAGTGGAAGAACAAAACTTCAGAGCTGTTTCCATTCTAATCTGTAATCAGATGGGTAAAGACAGTATTTTGACAGCAGTTTTCAAATTCAATTTTCTACTTAGTCAATTGATCCTAGTTTTGGATATACTTACATTTTTTTGGATCAGGGGGCTCTCCAGAAGGGGTTTCCCCGAGTATGGGAAGCACATATTGGTCTGCAGAGGCAGAAAAAAGTTCTTCCATAGGTAATGGCTGCAACATTGCTGCTTCCAAAGGTGCCTGTTTAAAATAAATGTATCCTATCTAAATACCCCAACCGAGCAGACAAAAATATACAAAGCAATTCAACAGAAAAAAATTATAAGGTCAGTTAAAAATTACGGGATTATAATTTCTAATTAAAATATTGCATTATTTATGTATTTTCTGAACACTTGAGAATATATAATTACACTTTAAAAACTTTTGCAGTTTCCAGCACAATAAAATCATCCAAGCCTGACAGAATGTATATGATTCCTTTTGACAGTATATGATGAGATATCACAATTTTACAAATATTTTATCCATCGTGAGAAATAGCAATTATTTGGAAATTAATAAGAGTAGAATTTTCTGAATAAGTATTTTCCACTCAGAAGCTTAAATATCTCTTTCATATTGTTCAGAAGTCCTGATATTCGCCTTTTAAAGAAAATAAACTTTTCTTATTAGTATTACCCAAGTTGCTTTAAATACAAGCAATTATTTGGAATATTACATTTGTTGGTTCAAATAAGTTGTTTGAAAAATAATTTTGTTTTCATTTTATGATAGAGTCTACCCTATGGGTACCTAATTTTCACATTTAGTTGTCTAAAATATGTTAAATCTATCTCTATGCAGATTTTTTACTTGAACTCTACTCACTGATCCTTGTGATTCAGGATCTTGTTTTGATTGAGGAACATTTGAAAATTGAGGCTGTTCTGCTTCATGCTCTAAAAGTAAAAAAAAAAGTACATTTATCAGGAGACACTAAAAAAATTTATTTTCCTTCTGAACCAACATTCTTGTTTAAAGGTATTTATTTAGGTTTGAAAGAACAAAAGTCAGTATGCAATAAATATTTGTTTAACATGAAATCTAACATTTTAAAACAAGCAAGGACTTCAGAGACTCTTGTCATGTCCTCTCCTGAGCTTTAAGTGCAAGGTTCTCACGGACAAAAGAACCCTTTATTGGGAAAAAGGTTTTTAACCAAAATAATAATTCAAAATATTTCAACATAAGTAAAATGCACATGCTTGCACAGAATTAACCATTATTTGTACTAGTAGACAAGACTGCTTTTCTGAGTGGATTCCTCTACAAGCAATTAAATCCCACAGACATTGCTAAGTATTGCTGTCTCCACTTCAAAAAATCCCCAAAAATCCAACAAACTAAAAGCTGTACATGACCCTCAAGGGTTACTGAGTGACTCAGGCTAAGAAAAATAAAGGACCAAGACACGAAACTTGATATGAGAAAACCTGGAGCTTGCACAACAAAGAGCACTGAGCCCAGCCCGCAGGCTCAGTTCCACCTGCAGTCAGGGTTAATGGCACCACCAAAGCCATGTGCGCTGCAGGAGTCTGAGAATAATCAACCTTACTCCTAGGTTGGAAATGGCCATTTTAATGCAAAATGCCCACTTTAGGCTTTATGAAGTCCTGAATGAAGATAACCCCGTTGGAGAGTTGCAGAGCTGTCTCCCAGTTTCCCATCTCAATGTTCGCAGACTTTGGGAGAAGTGAAGGGCCTTGCAATAGAATGGTGCTCTGGGAACAGATGTTTTGCGTTCACGTAACTTTTGTTCCAGCAATGCCACAGCCCTGTGCGCTTTGACAAGACAGAATCTCACTTCGTTACAGGATAACCCACAGAGCACAAGGGGCAGCTCACAGCCAGGCAAAACAGGGCCCCGACACTCTCACAACAGAAACACACACAGAGCCCGTGTCTGTCGGGAAGTTGTTACAATAAAAACAACACAAAGCCCAGAGCAGACACGCTCGTGGTTTTGGTGTCGGTGCAGAGCAGGGCGGCTTTGGGCACCGCGCCCCGGCCCGCAGCGGCGCTGAGGAGAGCGAGCGGCCCGAGCCCGAGCACGGCGCTGGCCGGGCAGCGGGGAGGGGCGGCCTGAGGGGCGCCGGGGGCTCGGGGAGGGATCCGTGCCCGGGGGTGCTCCGAGCAGAGTCAGAGCTGGGGCCGGAGGTCCTCAAAGCAGAGCCAGAGCCAGAGCCAGAGCCGGGGCCGGGGCCGTGGCCGGGGCCGTGCCCGGGGCCGGGGCTCCCACCTGCTTCGTGTCCGCCCAGCGGCCCGCCCGCCGCCATGGCCGCGTCCCGCGCGTTGCCGCGGCAACGGCTCCGGCAGCGCCCGCGCGGGGCGGGGCGCGCGGGGCGGAGCGCGCGATCCCTTCCGGGGCGGCGGCGGGCGCTGCACGTGGAGGTGAGCGCGGCACGGCCCGAGCGGGCTTGGCCCGGCCCGGCCCAGCCCGGCCCGGCCCAGCACGGCATAGCGTGGCCGGCATAGCGTGGCCCAACACCGGTCCGGCCCGGCACAGGCCCGGGCTCCCCGCCGCACGGCCCGCTCGGGATGCGGTGGCGGCGGGGCCGAGCCGGGCCGGGCCGGGCCGGGCCGGGCGCTGCCGGGGCCCGGAGCGGGGCGGGCTCGGGTGACGCTCTCTGCCCGGTGTGCAGCCGCGGATGGGCGCCGTGAGCCCGGGGCTGGCACGGGCTGAGCCCCCGCGGCAGGGCTGGACAGACGGAGAGGGGCTGTGCTAGACCTGGTGTTCTTTACGGGGATTTGACAGCATGCCTTATTGACATCCTGTGTATTAGTTATTGCAAACCAAATAGGAATTACTGAGTTTCTCAGCAAGTGAGTGCTAAAGGCTTCTCTGTTGTAACCAGTTCATTGGCATAAGTGTCCTGAGAAAAGAAACGGAGAGCAAAGATAAGAAATCGCAGACAGAAGCAAATCTGATAATTAATAATGATAATTAAGGTGCCTTGGAAGGATCTTGTAATGCTGAGTTGGCAGTAAAGTGATGTGAAGTTCAGTGTTAAGTGAAAAGTCACAGGTACCTGGAAAACCACTCTTAATTGTGTTTGTTTATATCCGCACGAATATGTTTTGCCGGTGCAGAAAGATCTTTAGAGGGTAGGTATTTCTGTGAAAATGTTATGTTCTGCTGCTGTGAAGCAGACAAATAGAACCTTGCAAACTAACTGGAACGAGGTACAGTAAACAACATGGTAAAGTGAATCATCAAAGTAAACGTGTTTTCTATATCTATTTGTATGTCAGTATATTCTGGTTCCCCATCATGGAAAGCAGACTGAAATTAGAAAGAGTGTCTGGGACAATGGGCGATAAGGAATGGTTTCAGACTAAAGGAAGACCAAGTAGATTAAGACTTGCATCATCTCTTTGAAGTGGTTCACTAACATCTTCATTTCCTTTTTTAGAATGGTAATAAAGAAAAAGAGAAAAGAATTTCATGAGGAGCCTGTACAGAAAAAGGTAAAGACTATCATTAAAATTGAGGAAGATGTTCAAACGGTCATTAAAACTGACAACAAAGGCCGTCTCAAGAAAAAGAAAAGGAAAAAGGAAAATTTAAAAGATGACTGTTTACACAAATTGCAACCAAAGATTAGTAAGAAAAACAAGAAGAAAAAAGTTGGCTCTGAATTACTCGGAGAAGCTCATTTAGAAAGCTTCGTGAAAGGTCATCTGGATTTACAACTTCAGGAAGAATCAGAGGAACAAATCAAAATACTCAAAAAGAAGAAAAAAAAAGTCCAGTGCCGTTTCTCCTTGGAGAATAATGAGAGTAGTGACATGGAGTTTTCAAATCATCACACAGATGGTGCTAAGAAAAAGGAATTATCTTTAAAAAGAAAGAGAAAGAATACTGCTTTGGATATGGAATTTGATGGTGAGGTAACAAAGAAAAAAAAGAAGAAAAGCGGTTTTTCATTAGAGGACATCCAGGACAGTGAACAAAAGAAATCTGCAAAAGTTTGTAAAAACATCCACAAATACGTTTCACAAGAAGCAGTTTTTATGGGTGAAAACTATGACACAGGTAATTCCCAGAATGGTGGAGAGAGTTGTGTGAGAAGAAAGAAAAAGAAGAAAAAGAAAGAGACGTCTGACTGCTTTTTACCACTGGCAAATAATGAGGACAACATATATCACGTTCTTGGTAGCCCCACTGCATTAAGTGACTTCAGAAAAAGGAAGGAACGTAATTCCTGGGAATTTACATTGACAAGCAGAGAGGAAGAGGACAAACTTACGAACTTCAGGAGTATTAAAGAGAGGAAGAAGAAGAAGAAGAAAATAAAAGATATTTCTTCCTCAACCCGTGAAGAAGATACGCCAGATTGCAGTCAGAGCATTCCTGATAAGCATCTCCCAGCACAGCAGGAAGTTGATGTTGGGGAAGAGGAGCTGTCTGGAAAGAAACAAAGGAAGAATTTCAAGGATAATAATGAAGTCAGTAAGAAGAAAAAGAGGAAGATTAAGAAGGAGGAGAAGGAAACAGCATATTCAGAAGTTTCTTTAAACAATGTCAGTGCCTCTAAAAGCCAAAATATTCTACTAGAAAGCAATAAAAAGAACAAAGAGAGTGAACTGGAGCAAGCTCAGTGTGTTATGGGGGATGCTATAGATGGGACATTATGCAATAGTAACCCTGTGCTGTGTGACAGAAAAAGGAAAAAAAGGAAAAAAGTGCCACCACAGGACTTGGTTGAAGAACGGGACTTAAAAGCAGTTCCAAACAAGATTAAGACAGAATCACCATGGAATGAGTCACAGGTAAGCTGTAGAGAGCAGGGCAGCTTTGCACCCTCCTGCTAAGGAACTGAAAGCCTTTGGGGCAGTTTCCTGCTTTGCAGGCTGCTTTGCCTGGTCATAACATTAAGGTCAGTGAGGGCCCCCACTGGGTGTTGGGAAGCAGGATCAGCTGATCTCTTTCAGCGTGTCAGAGCTCACAGGAACAGAATATTTTGAGCTGGAGGGGACCCA
This sequence comes from Sturnus vulgaris, assembly GCF_052056855.1. Taxonomy (NCBI): domain Eukaryota; kingdom Metazoa; phylum Chordata; class Aves; order Passeriformes; family Sturnidae; genus Sturnus; species Sturnus vulgaris. Next base: position 7,829,700 of record NC_142258.1, read on the forward strand.
GAAGGATCAAGTCCTGCCCTTAACTGAAGGGCTCATGCAGGGATCAAAGCTGCAGCCTCAGCACTGGCAGCACCGTGCTCCAGCTGAGCTGATCCTGGGACACGTGGGGAAGCACTGATGCCTGCTGCTGCAGTCATGGAGTGTTTCAGTTGTGAAAATGTCAATATTGGCCCAAAAAGAAAGTGGGTTTGTACAGTCATAAATGTTCAGTTGCTTTTAGCAAAGTGGCAACATTCTTCATAAAACAGGAGTTTAATACCACGTCATTTACCCTGAGCAGGTGGCAACCCTGGCAGCATGAGTTCATCTAACTGTTTGTTAGACTTTCCTCAAGCTTTGCTGCTGTCAGTGCTGGAATTACGTAATTGTAGAAACAAAAGGGAAAGTCAGCCAGAACCTCTTGACTAATTCCGACAAAACTTCCAGAGAAAATCCTAGGAATCCTAAGTGTAGACTGGGCCAAGACCATTGAAATAAAAATTCTAATAGAAAAATACTAAAGACCTAAAAACACAGTTTTAATTAAAACACTAAATCTATGCAAAAAAAAAAATAAATAGATGTAAGAACTGTGTAAATTGTAACTGAGGGTAGCAGGGATTGTATCCTGACTGACTGGTAAAGGAAATCTCATCCTAGAGTCTTGTAGTACTGGCCACTTCTGAGGCAAAATGAACATGGGGAGTAACTGATGAAATACTTGAAATACAGAAGTTTTTCTTTATCTGATCAAAGTCATGTTTTAAAGCTAAGGGTGCCAAAAGTTAAAACCCACATGCCCAACTTCTGTTGTTTTCTTTGGGAGTTAAGCTGTGAGATGCTCAGAAAATCAATAGGTATCTATCTGTATTTTTAACTGCTTAAACTTAACTTTGAAAACGTCACATTGCAAGTCATTAGGAGGTTGTTTTATTTCTGTAGGTAATGGGAAGCTGCACTCCAGTGCTTTCTATCAAAAATTTTGAATGCTGGGCTTATTTAAATGTCAAGCACTAATTAAGAATATATCACTGAAGATTTTTGTAAGCTAAGGGTAGAGCAGACCATAATGTGAGCTACTTCTCAAGCTCGTGGTGTGTTTTGCTTTGTCATGCACTCAGATGCAGTTTCCTCAAGTTCTGTGGAAATCTGGCAGCTGCCTGGTGTCTAGTGCTAATAATTAAATATAGGTTCATGTGGAGACCCAGATACAGGCTTTTTTCACAGGGCTTTGTGAGGGGAGTGTGTATGCTTATCAGTCATGAGGTGAGCAGATGTTTGGGGCTTTCAAACTGGATTTCTCCTTTTGACCTTTCAAAAGGACAAGGTGGTTTTATTGCTGGATATATTTTCTAATTAAATTGACGTTACCTTTTTGAGGTTGTTGGACATTATTCGGATTTTGCAGCTGCTTACATTATGTAAAGGCAAGATAAGCCCTACAATGACATGTAAACTTTCAATACCAGTTAATATGGAAACCACAGCAAATACCTTTGCAAACTGTTGAGAAGAAGGGAGTAGGGTGGTGCATGTTTTGTTCTTCTTTCCCATAGGCAGCTCCTTTAATAATAAAAAACTACTCAAAAGAAAATCTGAAGATTGAGAAGTCTTAGTTAATCAGTTCTAGTGAGTTCTAGTTCTTGACAGGCCAGAAGACACTGAACTAATAAATGGCTGATAATGTGGTCTTGCATTTAACTGTGCCATAGTCCTGAAACGTTTTCATCTACAGCATGTCACACACTCTGCATGCCTTGAAAATCCTCTGTTTGCATTGCTCTGCAAGTAAAGGAGCAAATTTTAAAGACAATGTGGACTGATACCCACTTTATATCAGTGATTGGTGTTTTTCTCATTGGATGCCATTGCAGTCAACTCGGGTGCAGTGAGGGCTCAGTTTACTGCTTTGATGGTGTTTGCCAGCAGACAGCACAACCCTACCACATGTGAACGTGCTCCTTTTCCATGAAGCTGGAGGAAGCTTGGCACACCTCCATGGGGTAGTTTTTTCCACTCAGTAGCCCTCAGCAGGTCAGCACCGTGCTGGGAATTAGCAGGGATGGGGGTGCTCCCTCCTTCCGGCTAAAAAGAGAAAAATATGCTGCAGTTGTTTGCAGAATCCTGTCAGGACGATTTACCTGCTTGTTTTAATAGATCTGAAAAGACAGTACCAGGCCATCTAGAAGTAAATTGGGGGTTGTTTTTGGTTTCTTCTTTTCATCCAAGAGCATGAGCTCTCCTTCCTGCAGACCGTGTTCTCGCATTTTTAATAGTGCGTGTACTTTGTGTTTGTGAAAGCAGCGTATAAAAGGTAGCTTTGGAAAATGAGGTAAATCATTGATGGCTTTTAATATAGCGAAAGCCTCGAAAAAGTAACAGCAGGTTCTGCTGACAGAAGTATGTTACAAATCTTTCCTTGTCGTTTCCTTGGCTGTTTCATGCATGGTTTATTACTTTAGCTGTATCAATAGATCTTCCCTTTGGCCACTTTTACCAGGCTGGTCTAAAGCTTATGGCTCTTATTTACCACCATCCTGGACTTACTACTTACCCTCTTACACTGGATGCCCAAAAAGCTTTTCCTAATGACAAATTTGGAAGAGAAAGTCTGGGGGCAGTGGTTTAGGCACACCAGTAACTGGGAGCAAAAGCTGCAGAAGGGCTGCACTTTGGGGAAGTGTGATCAGGATCTGGCTGCGTGTGGACTCTGCCCAGATTTACCTCCTGCCATCCAGCCTGTCCATTCCTTCTGGAGCTGCTCTGTCTCCTCAATCAGCTCGCTGTTCCTTGCCCTCCAATGTGGAATAATGTGGTTTGCTCCCATTGTAGGAGACAGCTCGTGTGTGTCCTGCTCTCTCTGTGCTCCTTCCAGACTGGCAGCTCCCTGGGGACCATCATCCACAGTGCAGCTGCCTCTCGATTGGTTTTTGTTTGCTTCTTTGTTTCAGAGAGACCTGTATTTTACCTCCAATTTCTACATTTTTTAAACTTTCAATCTCTCTGTGCCTTTCTTCAAGTATAAATTTAAGCTTTTACAAAATGGTTTAATTTGAAATTACTTCGTCTGCAAACATTACCATGTGTGCCAGTGTTGTTGGCAGGCCCCTTTTAATGTGTAAATCTAAAAACCATTTATCTTGATTAAAAGAAAAAAATCTCTGTGAGGTTTTTCCATAGGAATACACAGATTTAATTGGCATTTTCATCTTAGATCTGACTATTTCTTCTTGCCCCAGAATGGTACTACTGATTGCTTAGTGTTTTAACTACTTTTGTGGTAAGAGCTGTGTAAATTCTAATTAACCAGAATGGATAAAAATAATCATACAAGCTTTTTCTTGTTTTACAGGAACATCTAGATGGTGTAATTATTGTTCAGGAAAAGAAAGGAAACTGTGATGAAATTAGCATAGACAAGGTATGCTTTTTCCTAGCTGAGTAAGACCTAAAGCAAGTCAGCATTTAACATATGCATAGGAATTGATAGCAACAAAGCAGGTTTTTTTGTTATCTATGCCTAGATTTCCCTAAATAAAGCTCTGCTTAAAATCTGCTTTACACCTGGGTTAAGTCCAAAATGTACAGCTGCAGTCAATGTCAGAACTAAGTAACTTACTAAGTTAAATACACAGTTTTTTGCCTCTCATCAGTGTTGGCAGTTTCAGTGTAGCTGTTGCCTGCAGTTAGAAAATTAGACTTACCTGATACAGCAAACCACTCATTTAATATACACTAAAAGATTACAGCTCTCATGTTGAGTATGTGAAAGGATCCCATGCAACTTTTCATTATCCTTGCAAAATTTTGAAGATAACTGATTATTTTATTTTTCTCTTATTATTTCATTGTGAATGAGTTGTCATTTAACACACAGGACACAGAGTCTTATGCTGCATGTGTAATTTTTCTGCACACTAGGTGAGGCGTCAGGCCCTGCAAGAAGAAATTGATAGAGAATCTGGCAAAACCAAGGCTTTCAGTTCCAAAGTGGAACAGGTAATGTATGAGTTTAGACCTCAGCCTAATGGAAATACTGTGTCCCAGGGCAAGTTCCTGTAAAAAACACTGTGCTATTTTTTTATATGTGGCTCAGGTACAACAGTGTTCCTTCTGACTGCAGATCTCAGGTCATGCTATAGAACAGATTGGTCCAATGCCAAGAGTCTGAGAGCTGAACAGTGAACTCCTTGGCATTGTACAGTGAACTCCTTGGCATTGTACAGTGCTCCAGTTCCCATGATCAATCCTCAAAAGCAACATTTTCTCTGGTTCCTCTGGAGAATGAGCATTTTCTGCTTATTGTGAAATACAAGTAATTTTTGGACTATGGATGCAGCAGTCACTGAAGTGTGTCTGATTTCTTACCTACAAGACTTTGCACACATTCAGCAACAGGGACCCACATGGAAAGGTAAAGGGGGTGGCAACTGTTAACACACGTGTGTGATATTTAGTCAGTCCTCTCATGGCTTCTGCATCTTTCCTCCACCTCTTTGGAAGATGATTTCTGATTCTTTGCTTTTGCATCCTGTTCAGCCTGGCTCCTGATAGATTCACAGTAAGGTGTGGAAACTTGTAGAAGTGTTTAGCCAGGGGTAAGAAGATTGAGGTGGAGAGAAAGCTTTGCTGATAGTTCAGGCTTCTGTTGTTCTGCAGGACTGCCAGAATGCCTAGAAAGCTGGAATATGCCTCAAATGCCAGCAACAACTTCTGCAGATCTAATACAGTGGGAGGGAATCTGTGTAGCTCTGGAACTACAACTGTCTAATAGTCTCTGAAGTCATTGAGAAAAATTACATCCTTGGCAGGAGATCTCAGTTCTTTGGCACTGATCTGTCTCTGTTTAGTAGTATGCAGAAGAATAGAAGCTGTGAAAATTAATTCATCACCTCCACAAAGAGTGAGCTGGAAATGCTTCAGCTAAAGCTGTGTCTAGTGCCTGCCAGCAGCTCACTTAAAAACAGAGTTTTGACAAGCCATAATCATATTTGCATCTGTACAGATGTCTTCCATTGCAAAGGGAGGACTTCTATTTATTTATATGTATCTTGTGTGTATCTGCATGTGTGCATGTATCTGTGTCACAGACTGGGCTTGCACAGCAACTTGCCTTTGTGCAAGGTCAAAAGGCTGAAGTATTATGTGTAGCTTTCTTTCAATACCAGGTATTCTGGCCTGTGATAGTGAATGATACTCCAGTCTTCCATTTTTTACCTTAAAAACCCCTGCTGTAGCTTGCCTGCAATTGTGTAGCATGCTGTGTGTCATGTTGGCTGTCTGCTGGAGAATGACTGTTTCATGCTAGCTGCAACTGTTCTGTTGGAAGGATTTCAGGCTGACGTAAACATACCACTGAATTCACATTTTTTTCCTTTGATGTAGCCAGCTTAGTCTATTTAATGAATATTCAGACATTCTGCCATTTAGTGTCATGCCAAATTTTAAAGAAATAATTCTGAGTAGGAGTCAAATATATCTTTTAATAATGAAGCCTGTTCTTAGGTGAGCCAAAAGTTCATGAACTTTGTAAATCCTATGGTGTATCTGGGGTTTTCCACAAACAGCTGAATTCTCATTTTAGCTGGATATTGTCTCCTCAGAAAGGAACCTGAATCTGCAGACAGAAGAAAAATCCTGAAGTGATCTAGTTCAGAGAGTAGAGTTAAATGCAAATACAGTAAATACCAAGAACACAGCAAACTGGAAGGGAGGGGAGGCTTTAAGAGAATTAGACTTAGTCGTGTTGGATAGGGGAGGCCCTCTGGTTTTGTACCCTTGCAATATTAGTTGTAATTAGTGGGATGAGAATGCAAAAAAGCTTATAAGCCAGATTGAACATTATCCACAACTAACAAAACTGCTGAAAACAGCTCCCTAACTAGGCAGTGGGAGAATGAAAAGGTAACCCTACAAAGTGACAATGAAAGAGCATTAAGGCTGACAGTTTTCTTAGAGTAAGAGATGCTGTCTGGCTCTTGGAGCTGGGTAAAGAGGGAGAAGAAAGCCAAGATTCCTAAGGACAGAGGGAAAGGTGATTCTCCAAGCATATTAACCCCTGGCTCCAGGTTAAATGGCCTGAAATGCTAATGAAGGTGCACTCAGGCAGTTAGGGCAGCCTTTTCCACATCCCTTGAGAGGTACTGCCCGTGGGATAACAGCTTCCAGCTCTGTCACCCTGCCAGGCTTTTGTAGCTCGTTCTGTTCTCATGCTACACAGCCAGAAATTGTCTTCCTTGGTCTTGGTATTTCTCAATTGTAGTGTTAACTTTGTTTTGCCTCACAGGATATGAATCTTGGACAGTGGAGTACAGCTACTTTTAAAAGTTCTGCAGAACAAATGAAGTTTTTTAGACTGATGGGTGGCTTTAAAAAGGGTTCTGTGCCTATCCAAAATCCCTCAGCAACTACAAGCAAACCGAACATGGCTCTGAACATGGAAGGGGAGGAGAAGTTACAGCAGGCTCTGAAGATGGAGTTTGATAAAGCAATGGACTTGAAGCAACATAGAGGAATTGGTCTTGGATTTCAGCCTGCTGCCAACAAAAAAGTATACATAGACAAATATACATCTAGATCTATAAAATTTGAAGATTAAAACTCAGAAGTAATAAAAGGAGTGAAATTTCTTTTTACTTTCCACATCTTTTTACTTGAAATAAAATAGCAAAATGCTGAAGAAACTTCGTTTATGAGGTACTTAAAGTACAAGTTTTCAACTGCATCTACCAGTGGAGCTGGGTCCTCACTTCATCCAAACAGTTCAGTTCTTGAAACCTTTACCATGTTTTTTTCTGCAAGGCAAGAGACAGCCTCCTTCAAAGACTCAAGATATGTGCCATGCCTGCAATTAGTTGAAATTCAGAATTATTTTTTTTAATGCTGATTTAATAAACATATCTATATCTTAAGTGATTCAAAAGGATTTTATTGTTCTGTAAAATGTTCACATTTTTTACACTCGGTATGAAATGATGGTGCTTTACTTTGAAGACACACTAGTGGTGTGCCCTCAAATTTAATGAGGGCAGACTTTTAACTCAGAAAGTACTTCTTAAAAATCTAACATCTTCTTTATAATATTGGATAGCATTGGACATCTTCTATATTTGAACTATGCTCTGGCAGTTGGATTTTCAATCAGCAGCTGTTATCTAAAAATGAAAGTATAAGCATTTTGGAGAGCTGCAACAACAGAACTGCTACATTTCTTTATTTTTTAAGACAGCCCCACTTTCCACAGTAGTCCTCTGCAATGGACTGCTCTACCTGAAATCATCTGCCTTCAGCAGAAAACACACTTAACAAAACAGCACTTGGTTCTGATGCATTCTGGGCAACTCTTGAGAGGAAGTGAAAATGATGCAGAGACTCCCTCTTAAGGGGTTGCCATGAATGTATTCCCATATCTGGGAAGAGGGAGATGCTCTTCCTGCAAGGTCTAGGAGAAAACCATCTCCTTTAAACTGTCATTTAAAACCACCACTACCTCAAGGAGAGGCTGTTTTGCATCAGTGCTCTCAGTGTTCAGCACCAGCTTCCATCAGCCCTTCAAAGTTTTGACTCTTGCTTTACTAAAATTCAGGTAGTTGAGGTTCTGTTTTCTCTTCTAGTTTGAAACAAATGCTGAATTCAAGCCCTCAGCTATTTGCCTGGCAAGAAAAAAAAATACAAAAAGCCACTAAGCAAAAGTAGCAATAGATATAAGGTCTCAATATGGTTCCTTACCATGGGGCAGAAATGATGAAAGTGTAATTTTATTAGAAACAACAATAGTACATGTAACTAAATTCCACAAGGGTAAGGTGATAGATTTGTATACCCAAAGAACTCCCAGAACACACAGATGAACTGCAAATTGTTTTATTTAGTGATAGTGTACTTTGCAAATATAGAGGACTTTGCATAATTTTCATTTTCCTTTGCAACACTTAAAGTTTCCTTCCATTTTACAAAACACCACTGGACTAAAATGAAAACGTGTCTGTGAGAATGTATTGTAGAAATTAGAACAGTAACACCTCAGCCATTTTTCTCTGCTACAGAACCTGCCAGACAAATGCTGGCAGCATCCCAAAGCAGAGAGACAACTTAGTCTGTTATATTGAAATGCTGCTTTCTGCAGAGGAGAAAGACTGTTCTGCAAGAGGGATGAAGTTTTGAGGCTGTGAACTCATTTGTACAGATTATCTTCCTTTTTTGTAAAAATTACAACAGATTAGATCTCAAAAGGCTTTTGCAACCATAAAGGTTCAAAATACAGTTTACTGAATGTAAATCAGCATCTAAAATAACCATACTATGGTAAAACTGGATAAAGAAACTCAGGTTAAATTATTGCACTCAGAACAGTTTTACCTTTACTGTGCCCAAGTAAATGTGTCTCATTAAGGAAATAAAAAATACACTGAACTGCTTCAGTCAGAATGTAGATCAGTGATTTTTGGCCTTGGTTCCATGCTCCCTTGTGCAGGTGACTCCTTGGAAGAGGCACTCATCAGGTCCTGGACTGCAGAGGAAGCCGAAGGGCCAAGTCTGTGAAATGACTCATTTCAGGTTGTTTGCTCCTCCTCTTGATGTATTCTAGGGTTTTCACCTAGATTTGAAAAGAAAGGTGTTTGGAGATTTTCAGTGTCTTTTCTCATTTCATAGCCATCAGTTTATCTTTGTGAAGGTGTTTTAACCACTCTCAGGATTTTCCCTAAATTTCGCTGGCTTTGCGAGCACTTGGCATTGCTTATTCCAGAGCTTATTATCATGTATATGTTGCTTAAAAGTCTCTCAAATGCCACTACAAGCTTTCACCAGGCAGTTCCTCCACAAAATAAAAATTCAGTATTTCTCCTAAAGCTAGTTTTCTGCACTGAACAAAAAGTTAAGAACAACCAACACTTCCAGGTTTCTTCCTGCTTGTAATTATTAAAATGCTAGAAAGATACATTACCACTTGAAATAAGAGAAGCTGCTTGTTCATTAAGAAGCATTTAGAAAAATAAGTTGTTGGGGTTTTAAGATAATTTAATTATTTTTAAGATAGTAGCTTGTAAACAGATAAGGTTTATTCAGATCAAGAAAATGTTACCTTTTCCCAAATAAAGAGTGGAAAAAGATACTAAGAGCTAAAGCCTCTCTGCATTATCTGTCTCCCTCCCTTACCATAGTCTTGGTGTCAGCAAAGCCATGCTTCTGAGCAAGATTCCAGAGATTGACTGAGAGCTGGTTCAGTCTGTTGTTTCGTAGGTCCCCATGAGCCACAATGGTGTTAAAGAAATAGTGTGCCAGCTGGCTCTGCCGCTTCAGGGTCTATGAGGAAAACAGAAACATTCCCATATTAATGTACACTCATCCCATAATACCCAGCTTAACCTCACCAGCTTCTCTGAACTCTCAGAAGTTCAAAGGGCACTACTCATTTTGTAACACACAGCAATAGTTACAGACATAAGAACACAGTCATAGCTTTCATGTTCCATTCAAAATGCAACAAACAGCAGTAGTTGTATACCAACATAAGCTGCTGTAAATAAAATAATTACACAAAACTCCTACATCCCATACCACTTTGGCACAGCACAGTATGTAGGTCTGACACACTTACAACTCTAGATTCCCTACAACTGCATAGAAATCACCCTCTCACCAACCAACCTTGCACTTAGAGTGCCCTAGATGTAAATGATTTAGAGACCACTACCATCAATCTAATAAATAAATGCAACTTCAGGCTTTCTTCCCCCATCTATTCTACTTTTATTTATTTATTTAACCAAATATGTTTCTTTGCTATTCTTTTACTGAAACTCTGTTGATACAAACATATTTGCACCATATTTGTAGCTACTTCCCCTAAAATTGCTGAGGAGGGACCTTAAGGAGCATAAGAGCAGTCTTCTCCTCACACAAAGCAAGAGAGGATTCACTGCTACATGTTCTCTTGACCAGAAACAGCTTGAACTTTACACAACTGTCCAGAACTAAAAATTTCCATTCCAGCATTGTCACATAAATGAAGCATTCTCTAATACCGTGAAAGACCACACTGTGTTAACAATAAGGTGTATTGTTCTCTTCCAAGTTGTCATTTCAGTGAAAGGATTTTATTGTGAGGAAAATTTATTTTCCTTTATAGCTTTTAAAGGAAATGAACCAATAAAAACACAAAATCATTACAGCCTTGTTCATTTAAATGAGCAGCCAAGAAGATGAATAATAAAAGGTCACTAACACTGAAGCAATCCAAATACCACAGTGATTTTATGACCAGCTTTACTTTAGCACAATTAGAGATCTCTGACAATATTCTCATCACTTCTATTTCCTCAGCAACAACAGCTTCCTCAAACAACTATTCATTCTTACAAAGCAGTTTTTATCTAAATGTCTCAATGACTTTCACTCAACAAAGCAAAACAAATGGTCCCTCTTTGTAAATAAGGCTGGACAGAGGAGCAAATCTAAGGCTGCAGAGGCCAAGGACATATATCTGTGCTGCTTAGCCTTAAATCCAGTTTTCTCTGCAACAACAGCCTCAGTGAACTAATACAGGATCTCCTTACTCAAAGCGTGCTTGAAAGGAGAAAACAAAAGCCTTTCAGGAACCATGGATTTCAATCCCAACAAACATTCCTACCCACAAATTCCATACAGGAGTAAGATTCAAAAAACTCCCTAATATAGAACTTACAGTCCTGAAATCTCTGTTTAAATTTCCTTCCAAGACCTGGTTGGACATTCTTAGCTATGCTAGAATGGTTGTTTCTGCTGCTACTCTTCTGAAAAAGAAGTACTGTTCCCTGTGGTGATTTGTACAATGATGTAGAGAATTTGAGCAAAGGATATCTTCATCTTACTTCTATGCCATTGTTCAAGGAAGGACAAACAGGAGAGCAAAAGCAGAGGAAAGCTAAACTTAGCACAGTGTTCTCCCAATATGTATCACTTAACACATTCTGTATTGGCAAACACTTTGGGCTACAGGGCAAACAGCCCATCTAAAAAATTCCATCAAATCAATCACACCCTGCCCTCCCATTCCAGGCCATGAGCCACAAGATTTCTATCAATAGAAGCCATCCAGTAAGGGCTCATTGGGAAGCTGTGGAGGGTCCATTCTCAGAAATAAGTATATTAACAGAACAGTGAGTTCTCACTATTTCAGTAAACATCAGTCACCTGCCTTTCACATACAATCCATTAAGGTAGATTTGATCCCTCAGAGCCTCTGAATTCCAATCACGAAATCCAATAAGCTGCCTAGAGTTTTCTTTAATTTATATTGAACAAATATACTAAAGTCAGAGTAAAGACAAAACAAATATTTCCTCCCTCTGTACATCCTTCCTGACATCAACTTAGTGCCTGGGATCTGAAACTTTTATAATTATAGGTGGCTTTCATTTCACTCATTACAGAATTGGACATTGTTAGGTGTCTCCACTACAGGCCTGTCTATGTGATGGTCTCGTTTTCTAAACAAGCAAAAATACCCAATTTCCTTTTGTTATGAGGTTCCTGAAGCTCACAAAAAGACCAAGTCCAGGTAAAAAGTGGTCTCTTTCTCCAACTCCAAATCATGTTTGGTTTTGTACAGAATCAAGCTGAGTAAGAACATACCTCCTCCTTTCCCAGGTTTTTCAGATGATCCAGGATCTGGGATACCACTGTTTCACTCAGTTTATTAATTTCAGCCAAGAACTTGGAGTCTCCACCATACAGAGTATCATTGGAATCAACTGCAGAGATGAATTCAAGCTTAGGTCTGGCTAAAGAGCTATATATTTATTTGCTATTGAAAACATCATATATTGATAGAAGACCACATTTGGAAGTCATAAAATGACCCTCCTCCATGAAACACAAACAGAACTATGTTTTCAAAGTGCCTACCACTTGGTTGCCTACTATGTCCTTCTGATTTTAGGAACAAAACACTGAGAAGAATCTTTTAGCTTAAAGCCAGTCCCATAGTCCTGGATGCAGCCAGGCTCACAAATATCTCCTAGACTTAATGTTAAGCAACGTATCATGTCCATTTTCAAGTTTTCCACAGAGACAGATTCCCTGCTCCCATCACTTTAGAAGAGTATGGCCATCATCTTCAATGGCAGCAGCACTAGGCCAAATATTTTGTGTTTTATTTAGTGAAAATAACCAGATTTTCAAAAGAAACTGCTTTTTTTTTAACATAAACCCATTATTACCTCAAAGTCATGGAGAGAAATTCAAAAAGTGTAATTTCATTTTCAAAGACATTAAATGATTCTTGGGAAGGAGAGAGCTCTTCAAGTTTTTACACCTTATATAATCGTGATTTTAAACATGTCTTTTGCCCTAATTTATTTATTTTCTATTAAGGAGTAGGGTAAAAAAAATTTTAGGTTTATATGTATTCTGGGTAAATCAGAAAGCACAAAAGCTAATCCCCTGTTTCCAAGTAAACTTCGTTTTAAGAAGTCAAGGTACAAGGTCCACCTAGAAAAAAAACCCATTGCCCTACTACAGGGGAAAAATTATTAATTTATATTTCCATGCTTGTCTCCATTAAAATCAAATTAATTTAGATTTGTCATCTTGAGATTATGCAGTTATTTTAGTAATACAAAAAATGGAGTGAAAGAAAAAGCTGAAGCACACTTCCTTACAGAATTTGAACAGCAGATTTACTACAGAGCAGCACTTCCACTGACAGCTATTTTCTGTACTGCTAACTGCAAGAGGTATTTTGTCATGGGTGGTAAATCTGACAGACTGTTTACCAGAAGAACTGCAGAACACATTCCAACCTGCCCCTCTGTGAAAGTCCTGTGCAACTGAAAGAAAAAGTCAAACCATCTTGGCCTCTCTGACTCATTCATTTTCTAGGATGCTTTAAAAGATTTTTATTTATTACTCTACCTTAATTTAGTACTCTATAATCAGAAAGCAAATATTTAAATTTTAGAGCATATCAAAACATTCCAAAAATTATTACAAAAAAGATGACAGCTATTTTACAAAATGTAAAATCTTTAGCATTTTCTAGCTATCCTGAATATTTTTGTAAGTTCCTGCAATTTCCAAAACTGAAAGCCTGCCTTCAAAGCAGCAAATACCTCATTTAAATAATGAAGACTAGGCTTTACATTCTGAAAAGTGGAGTTGTTAATAAATGTGGATGAAACACCAATGATAAATATAAATCAAGTTGATACTTTAGACATAAATTAAACCCTTCATATGCATAATCTTTACTTGAAAAGTTCACATATATAAGCACTTGCTCCAACACCACCAGAAGCAAACTAACCCACCCTGCACAGATTGACTTTAAAGAACTGACAGGCACCTGTTTAGAAGCCAGCTCCTAGGATTATTCTAAATTACAATACCTGGAACTGGATAGAAGAATAATCCATTCTGTGAGACTGATTTTACCACTGGTATTCATTAAGTGGCTATGGTGATAAGACAATACCACAAATATCCTTGTGGAATGCAAGGAGCCAGAGCCCTCCTCAGGTATTACCTTTATCTACATGGTAGATAAATGCTTCTTGAGTCATTGCAGACAGCAGATGCAAAACATTAGTATAAATCCTGACTTTGTCATCACTGTTATCCTCCCAAGTATAATCCTGGATCACATTCAGTAATCCTCGCACAAGAAACAACACTCCTTGTTCTGGATGGTCCTACAGAGAAGAAAAAAGACAGGTCAAAAACCAATACCATAACCTCAGAACAAAACCAGGATTATTTGCAGTGGTGTAGAGTCACAATTTGAGCTCTAAAAGAGCAGAATTACAATATAATTAAAGCTGACAGCCACTTTTCTGAAGTGTGCTTCCTGCAAATTCTTTAATTTTTTTTTCCACTTTCTATCTAAAATGCCCATTTGACCCATAATCAGAACATGATCCAGGCAACCTCCACAGACAAACTTTGAAATGCTTTGCTTTGCAGTCATGGGGGAGCAGTAGAAAAATTAATTGCCAGCTTCTTAACAGCTAAGCCTCTAAAATTAAACTCTGGGTAGATTTCTTTATTAAAATCGTATCAGTAAGCTGTAGTGTATTACTCATATCATTATGGGTTTTAGAAGAACACCTACACTGGAAATCACCTAGAGACAACAATCTTTTCACACGAGATGAAAGGAAAGACTCTGCTTTACATAAGCTGGGAGTTTTTACAAGCAGCTTTAATACAGCACCCAGCTAATTCCAGCTGGCAGTTGGAACAGCAGCACCAAGATACACAAAGGACAAATCACAGCCCACTGGGGACACTTCCTTTTGATCTTCTGTAAATAGGGAACAAAGTTAGGGAAGCAAGTTTCTGAATCCTGGCATTTTGTTACAAGTTGTTTCTCATTACTGAATCTGGGAGGTTGTATCACTCCCTTCTTCAATCACCTTTAATGGTCCGAGTCACTCCACAGCCTGACTCCTGCAGCCAGGGGACAGCAGGGACATCCCAGGGACAGCTCCCCCTTCCCTTCTAACAACACAGCACCTCCACCTTCCTGAACATGTGTGGCTGGGGAGACCCCTGCCACTGGAACAGGGGAAATCCACAGCTCTGACAACAAGGACTGGAACAGCACCACACTGTGCTGCTTCACCAAACGGGCAGGCAGAGGAAAAAGGAAGGAGAAAACCATAAGGGAGGTTTCAGTGAGGAGGAAAAACCCACTGTCTCCAAGAACAGATAAATATACTTCAAACTTCTTTTTCTGTTCCTTAAGGTTTGTTTAAAATTTCCCCTCATCTTTTAGATATAACTGAAAATATTTGAGAGAAAATTATATATCTTTCTAAACTTGACAGTTAGTTAAAAACTGGAAGGGTGTAGAATAGTAGTACTTTGTGAAATATTCATCAGAAGAAGGTTATGCCAAAACACATCTTCTAATTATAGCTTTCACTCAAATGATTAGGCAATCTATACCAAAGTAACTGAAACTAATAGGAACTAGAGCTTTGTATTTTTTCCTTCCTCATGTGTTTGAGGGTTTTGAATACTTAACCAGTAAATCAGTAAATTATGGTGAGATTTCACTCTACCCCAAATCCAGTTCTAGTGAGAGGTGTTACTGAGGGTGGCAATGCTGTGCCTCCACCTCCACACAATTGTTCTGCCTCCCCATTTTCACTGGGGTGAGTGATTTTGCAGCCAATGAGCAGAACAGTTCATCTTTCCACAGAAAACTAATCCCTGCATCTCCCACTCCAGAAGCCCAGTCTACTCCAAATTTTTAAACAGGAAAGTTCAAAATAGTTTGTACTAACCTATGTGCTATTCATACACACTGAACTTACCGGAACAACTAATAATGTGGAAAAAAAATTACAAAGGAATTCCAGGAGGAAGGCATCAGAAGGTCGCATCTTTCCATCTACACTGATCATTTTTGGCACTTCAGGAACAAGGCTCACTGCAGCTTTGAAAAAAGCATCAGCTACAAAATAAAAACAGAGTTGCTGTTATATCACTCCAGCTATGATGGCAGTCATACCTGTGATCCAATGGTTGCTTTGAGTTTGTTTCAAATAGATTACAGAGAACGAATGTGCTGAACTGCAAAGAAACACAAGACTCAGCAGTGGTGTAATTCTGGAGAAATCTGTTAATTCAAATGATGCTGTTTCTCTGAAGGAAGTTCCCACAGCACTCAAGACTTCTGAAATTATAACTCTAACTCTTCTCCTTTGCATAACAAGGAGACACCATCATTTCATATGTATTGCATATATAATAAGAAATTAACACAGGACTCAAAATTGACTTATCAAAGAAATGCTTATGCCTGGAGAATGGGGAATCCAAAGCAGGGGGGGAAATGTTCATGCTATCTTGTTCATCAATTCATTCACAAAAGGCTGTTAAAGTTCTAAGGAAGTACCAACAACTTCATATTTCTCATTATTTATAATGCTTAAAGTAAAATGTTAATGTAGTACCAGAACTTGGGGTATTGCTGGTTACCTAGATAAAAGAATTTTTTCCAAGAACCACAATACAGGAATTAGAGAAACCATCCACCATTATAGCCTTGGCAAAATAGCTATTAAGAGGTTTTTCGTAACTCTTTATTATGTCTCTAATCTTACAAAAACATAAACTCCAAACACTAGGACATCTATTCCTCAGTTTATTAATATTCACAAATTTAAAGCAACAATATTTTCCCTCTTACACTAGAAGCCCTCCTATATATGCCGAGTTCACAAAAAAAGTTCTGACAGCAACACTGTTTTGCAATTTCTTGGCAACATTTCAGAAAATCCAAGTATCCACATCCCACTCAAGTTGTTGAACCATATACTTCAAAGTACCCTTCAGAATTAATATTGTATCTTTATTTTACAGGAACAGAGACTCAGGCCATGTAATCAGCTTTTATCAAAGGCAAAAGGAGAATTCTTAGTGAAAGCCAAGAGGTGTTCCATGGCTGGGATGGAGATACTACTGACAGGCAGGCATGGGCATTTCCAGGAGTGCAGCTTGCTCTGGAAAAATTCATTTGAGACTCCAAGCAAATTTGCTAAATATAGTACCAACTGATATCTAATTTAAGCTTACGAGGAATACCAGAGAAACATGTGCTTTGGAAAAACTGTAGTTCTCACTCTTGTTTTTTCAGCACATAAGTGCCCAAGCCCTCCTGGAGTTTTTAGTGCTTAGAAGGCAGATCCCCTTCCATCAAACATTGTCCTTCCTTTTATTCTGCACATTTGTTTTGAGGTGAAAGAATGTTTATTTCAAACAACTTATAAGTTTAGATAGCCAACCCAAAGGAAGGTAAGTAATCTTTCTCTGAGCTTTATTTGAGGAAGGAAGGCAGCAGCAGATGTTCATTCTAGCACAAGTAAATGAATCGCTGTCACTTCCACAGTTGTCTTGTGAAAAAAAATAAAAGTGCACGTCCCACATCACCATACAATAAAAACATGTGACCAGACAAATGAAAAAATGTGCCTTAGAGAACAGTCTGCATACCAAAGTACCCATGTCTGTGCAGGGAATGCTCCTGCCTTCCGAAGTTATTTCATAACAGGATGAGAATGACCTCTGCAGCAATCAGCATCCACAGTGAAAAAGAGCTGCAAAGTGCCTCACCCTAATTTACTGCCTGCTCTCCCAGCAATCACAATCCTTCACATTTTCCTCTCAACTTCTGCCACAGTGCAAACTCAGAACCTCTTATCTTCAATTTGAAAACCAGAAATTTTATTCAATTTACTCTTCTTGCCTCCTGCCATTGCTGTGAATGCCAGCTGTCTCCTCATCTGGCTGAGCAGCCTGAGAGCCAGGAGCTCCCTGGTTCCCCGGGCTGTGCCTGGCTGCCCTGCAGTGCTGCCCACACCACAGACCCGCCTGTGCTGCCACAAACTCCCCGAGCTTCCATCTGTGTGCTCCCTGTCCATGGCAGTGACACAGCTGCTGCTCCTGGGCTGCCTCCACGTGGCTGCTGTCACCCCACATGCTGTCACTGCCCCAGCACAATGGGGACACTGAGGCTCGTGCCCCACACTTTTAATCCTTGTTCTTTGCCTTTTTCCCCTGCTTCCCCCACTCAATGCAGCAAGACAAGCCAAAAAAGCAATACAGAACATAACAGTTGTATTTCACTTTGGCACATCCAGAAGAACTGGCAAAGGAGAATATGTTCATTTTGCAGTGAGTCCTGCCAATCTGTGCTAACCATGAAATGGTTTTATGCTGGAACACTAAAAGCACATTTATCCAAGATTTATGTGCTTCATAAGAAGCAAAAATAAATGTATATAAATGCAAAGGTTTTTATTACAGAAAATGACCTGTCCTCTAAACGTTACCATCCTGGCAGAGAGGTGTCAGAGTATACATTACATGCTCTGAGTTTGGAGAAAAGGCTCACTAAAAAGGTTGTCACAGACATGCTGTTTTTTCAAGTATGAAATGAGCATCAGTGTTTAATTCTGAATTACATTAATTATGAGGTTATGCAGTGATGGTTTCTCTGTATCTTTAAAAGTCAATTTTTAAAACTATTACTACAGAGACATTTCAAAACAAAACCATACATCACTTTTCCTGGCTTCCAAAAGATGTAAGGAACCACTTAAAAAGCACTGAAAACCACAACAATCTTATGTTCTTGATTAAAAAACCAAAAAGAAAATAAAAAAGGCTTCTTCTAATGATGGATGCAGTTTTCTTATCTGCCTAAAGTACAATACTGCTTCTGAAGTGAACCACTGTTGAAGTGGCTACGGGGGAGCAGCCTGTGCATTACAACAAATCACCATGATGAAGCCTTCCCTGACTGCTGTTAACATCTTGTGCACTGCTCCGAATGGAACATACTTCATGCTTCACTAAATTCATCCTTTCACACCAGCTCCTTCATTTTGGTTGACCATAATCCTATAAATCTTTCTCCCAAGCATACATGCTGACCTTCAGGCTACAAAAACTAACAGTCTTGGATATCCAAGTCAGCACGTCCAGAAATAGCCTCCTACAGAAGAAAAAACGTGAAATTGGTTTTGAATGTTCTGCTATTGTCAGTATTCACAATGGCACGTGCAACACATGTTTAATTGTACCTACACACAACTACATGTACCTCCATATATTTCTATGTATCTATTCAGCTTGCATTGTATTTTCTGTATCTCTGACAGCCAATTAAACTGTACAAATGTAAGATTTCAGGCAGGCAAAAATAAGGAGGAACAAAGTCAGAGATGGGAAAACAATTAAACTCCTTAAGTCCACCTTCAAAGAGCAAAAGGGAGCGAGTTTAACATACCTACCCAAAGTATTTTTAGTCACGGCTACAATTACACCAAGCTAAGCCCACCCAAAGGACAAAAACAGGGACCATGCACATCTTCTGCATTCCACACCACTTTCCTGTCTTACAACACTGTCAAACCTAATTTAATACTCTGAAGATTTTGCTTTCACATCCAACAGATGTTGGAAATTTAATGAACCTTGTACTCCAGTGCAAAAAATTATTGGGAAGTAAGCTCGGGGGTTTTGTTACCCTATTTTTTCTGTTAAATAAATTAATTCATTACTTTGTTTTGACAATCAAGCATTGTAAACATTTGAATCTCCTTCTTCTCACATTGGTGAGGTCACTGTGAGAGTTTTGCCACATTGCTGAAATGTGGTTTTCCCCTGAACTACTGCAAATTGTTCTCCATCTTAAATATCTCTACACATCACTTCCAATCCAGAAACAACCAGGAATTCTTTGAAGGAAGAAATTTGAAATTAGAAAATGAATGCACTGCTGCTTGGTGAGCTGGAATGTACTATGTAAATTCATACTATGAATGAGCTGCAGATAAAAGGGCAATTATGTGGATGAAGCTTGGTAGAGCCAGTTTTAGGCATAGCTTGATTACAGATTGTTACAAGGCATCACTACTTAGAGACAAAGGCATACAGAGGTGTGAGTGGAAGATTCATACAGGGCCATCAGACAGTATCAGCAACAACAATGGACATAAGACATTTTATTCTTAAGGTGTAATCAGTAAATGCAGCACACACCCCAAGCCACTGCCTTCCTTCCCACCCAGAAAAAAGTCAACCCAAAACCCAACCACAAATTACAGGCTGCCTCTCTAAGTTCTATGTAATCCTTACAAGACTGTGAGGTACCACATCAGCAGCAGTCTCTAAAGAAAGCTCCACCAGTAATACTGAAAATTTTGAAATAATAAATGCTGCAGCTAAATAATATAATTTCTACTGTTATTATGAGGCAAAAAAACCAAAACAAATGAGCAGACATACAAAAATAGATTAAGTTGGAAAATCTGCATGTTTTTTGCAGAGAGAAATAATTCCTCAGAAGTCTCTCAAGTCTTCCAAAGATCCAGCGAGATTGTTTAAAAGTAATTCCGTTAATGAATACTCAGATTTTAGAAAAACTTTTAGTATTTATCCTTATAGAAACGACACTTTAAACAACTAAGCTGAAAGAAGATTAGGAAAAAGGTCCTCATGAGGGTACATAACTTAATAAGGGATTGGGTGGATGGAGAAAGGAGAGGGAATAAAAAGTTTTGACAGTGGAGCAAAATAATACTGCATTCCTTAAGGTTTTGCAGAGACATGTCCTTAGCATGAGCTGGGAGGTGACAATGTTTGCAGACTGGTCTGGAACGTGACTGCAAAGCAGATGGATCTCATGATTCTGAGCAATAAAGCAGCAGATGAACTCTAATATTAGTATGGCATGTGGGGAAAGAAACAGCCCTTGCTGTAACTCTAGAAAGAGAAGCTCTAAACAGGCTATTTACACTCATGAAAGATTTTGGAGTCATTATAGATGGTTTCCTGAAAACTACATCCTAAACAGCTGTTGAAAAGGCAAGACACTTGTAAGAATCACTAGGAGAGTAATGCAAAACTGAGGTGTTGCTGTATCATTTATATTGCTGTTGGGCATTTATACCTGGAAAAATCTAATCTAGTCCTAATCTTCCCATTTCCAAAAGCACAAAAAGATAAAAAAGGTGCTAGGGCATGGAACTGTTTCCTTATTAGAAAAGTCAATACTGACAACAAATTCTTCAGGAACTTACTGACTATATTATCTCATGGACAGCAAGAAGAAAATGAATTAGGAATGCCTGAATTGTGCTCCAGCAGATCAACTACATGCTCTGAGTCACTCACCTAACATTTAACATAAATTAATCCCTAAACATTAGATTTCCAGGTAGTAGGTAACTGTGGAACTTACTATCACATTAAGTTAGAGGCCAAAAAGTAAAAATTGATTTAAAATATTAAATTCCCAAGGACTGGTCCATGTACTTTATTAAATACCACGGTCTGGTCCATACACAAGCTTTGCTGAAGGATGTATTAAATCACCTGCACCTGAAAGCCCAGAAGCATCATTCTACATTATTGTTTCCTTAGTAGATGCTATAAGACACTTTGAAAAACAGGTCAGACAGGCTTGAGGAACTGACAAACTGATATAAAATACTAGTCTGAAAAGCTTCCAGGTGACATCCAGAGATGTCACCTCTCCCATCATACAGAATAGTGACTGGCTGGGATAAAGAGAGGAACAAGAAAAAGCTCAGGGAATGGGAGAAGTCTCCAGCTGTAGAAGTCCCAGGTAACAGAAGAGGTCACAGTTCTGTCCAAATGAAGCAACACTTAGCATTGCTAGTAAGGAAAACAGTAGGACATCATTCTTTTCCCAAAGCTCTTTTACTGCCTTCAAGGAAAGCAGTATTTAAAAATCAATAACAGAGCCACCATATACCATTCTCACCAGAGACATGAGCCAAGAAATCCTAGTATCTGAAATTAGGAAAATCTCTTCATGTTCCTATTTCTCTAAATTCTTTACCTCAAATTCTCTCTATTTATATTCTTCAGATCTAATGGTACTGAGAAAATACTCTAAACTATTATTAAACTATGATTTAAAATTGCTTGCTAGATATTCCATACCATACTTTCTCTAGAGTGTGACTGAAGCCTTTAGAGAACACTCATGGA
The DNA here is from genome assembly GCF_052056855.1 of Sturnus vulgaris. Taxonomy (NCBI): domain Eukaryota; kingdom Metazoa; phylum Chordata; class Aves; order Passeriformes; family Sturnidae; genus Sturnus; species Sturnus vulgaris. Next base: position 7,851,189 of record NC_142258.1, read on the forward strand.
AAAGTAACATTTTCTGCAGCAGAAATGAAATTATTTTTGCAATATACTAGGTGTAACTGTGTTTTAATCATAACTAGAAAACAAAACCAATACCTAGAAGTGCATTAAGCACTGTATGCTTCAGAATTAAAATCTGCACTTGCCAAGCAAAATGGTCTGCAGCAGTTGATCTGAGGGATGGGCTCTCCATTTTTATGAAGTTTAATGTTTGACAAGATCCCAGTGAAATTAGTCAGATGGAATCAGCTCAATTACCTTATTCACTCAGCATGTTATTTCTCAAGCAAGGCAAAGATTTCACAGCCTTTAAAACAAAAATGCTGTTTAACACACATTACCAGGAACTTATGTCATCTCTACCCACCTGAATGCTGTGACCAAACATTAAAAACTCAATCTCTTTTTTGACAGACAAAAGTAGCACTTCCACAGGGAGGAAATGTGTGCAATGAAAATCAAACCTGTATCTCAGAAGTCCAGAAGAATGACACAATGGAGCATGCATTTAATCTCAATTTAGTCCAAGCACCCCCATGACAGAAAGCATGATCAATGAGAATTTATTATTCTCTGTTGGCAGCATGCAGTGCTCAGTGGCTCAGTTAAGAAAAATGAAAAGCTCATCTCTGTAAAATCTAGCACTTTCCTTTTAAAGGTGGCTTTTATTAGGCTCTCCAGAGGTACAAACGATGCATCCAAGGCAAATTCACCTAAAACATTTTAAACATAATTACAGATTCATTTCATTTAAAGTAGGTCTTGGGATCTGGAGATGAAAGAGACAACAGTCCTTTTTAATACATTCTGAACATTCCCAGACAGACATCTGTCACTGTATTAATACTGGAGTTTCATGAGCCTATAAATTCACAGTTCTGACCCAACTCCATTGTCTTAAAGAAAATATATTCCACAAATAATTCCAGTTTTCTAGTACTGAAGTATTTGGATGAGTTAAAATGCTTGATTTGATTAACAGTGTGACAAATCCAAGCAAGCAAGGCTGGGATAGAGGAAATTGGAGCAGTGAGACACAAGGACTGATGGTTACTACTGCTGCCCTTTGAAACTGGGAATGAGGAAAAACCCAAACTTTTCCAGCTATCAGTAGATTAGCTGTGGCTCTTCAATTGCTGATAGTTTATCAGTGCAATCCTCAGACTCATACATTTATTTATTGTTATGACCTGCACATCCTCCTTTTTCAAGATAGACATATTGGCAATTTAGAGAAATCTTCCTATTGCCAACAGAAGCTGTGGAACTCAATTTTGTTATATATTTAAGTGAAAAGTCAACTCACTGAAACAGCTGGACTCCCACAGAAACTTAAAATCGAGAAAAATCCAGACTCTACCTTGCTACAAACACCAGCTGGAATCTTCAAGGAAGAAGTGCATGCACAAAACTCATGGAAGCACCACTGCTGACTGAGCTATTGGATCAGGTACATTACTTTTCAGCTTTACTTCTCTTCACAATTCTAAACCAATTAAGCTAATTCAAATCAGCATGAACTAAAGGTTACAGACAAGGCACAGTTTTCCTCCCTGGCCTAATGCTATCATTAGTGGCACACTCTTAAATCTTCACTTCATGCTGCATTGGTTTTAGTAGATCAGTGTCTAATTGGCACCAGTTAACTCAGTTAACTGACTGGAGTGAAATTTGCTGTTATGAATTAATCAGTACTTCTGACTTCTTACTCATTCAGTTGAGATACAAATTAAACTGTCTGAAAAGTAACTTTCAAGGACACATTATGTGACTTCAGTGCATCAACATATGGAAAGACAGTTCACAAAAAATGTCCCAAGATAGTGCCTGTTGAACACATGTTAAATTACTCATGCAAGTGACGTCTCTGAGTACAAATTATACCCAAAATAGCTTTGCTAGGGGAGCAAAAAAGTGAATAACCATAAAACCTTGGTAAATGAAGTGAGATACTGAGCATGAGTTTTGCTCTTGCTTCATTTTAACAAAAGCAGAGATGGGACCAAATGTTGCTCTCTCTAGCTTGTGGGTCTAAAATTCAGGAGAGGGTGGTTAATAAACATGCATTTTAGAGATCGAGTTCATAATACTTTGCATGTATCTGCTACCTTACAATATTTCAGGATGGAGATCCTGTTAATTATTTAGTGAGTGCACTGTATTCATGTGTCAAACAACAGCTGTGCACATTTGTAAACCCTCACACTGAAAAGTCTGGACAATCGTTGGGGCCCAGGAGTCTCACTCAGAGGAGAACTGGAGCACAAAAATAGTGGAAAAGCAGTTTATACGTTGGAAGACATTAAATCACAGAATAGGTCCCAACATGGTCAGGGAATAATTCTCAAAGACCAAATATTACAGAAAAACTGCTTTGGATTTGCTTCCAGTAAGAGAAGCTCTGCAACTCAGCAACAATAACAAAAATTAACATACAAGATAAGGTAAGCTGGTCAATTAAATAAAACACCATAAGGAGAAAAAGTGAGTCCATTTTATATAAACTCTGAAAGAAATTGCACAATGCTAATTGCACACCAATGGACTTTGCAGATCTTTTATTTGCACAACAAACTTGGACAAAACAGTCAGCTTTACTCTAAATCCCTCAGCTTTGCTGTATGGGCAACATCAGATTCAAAACAAAGAAATACAACAGTCACTGTGCACTGAAAAGTCTTAATCAGCAACCTAAGTCAGCTTGTTTGTGCAGCTGGAACTTGCTGGTAAATGCAGAGCTTGGAAAACAAGCTCTCGTGAAGAAGCACTGAGCTAACACAAAGAATTAACAGCCACAACAAAAGATGTTGCAAAGTAATCCAATTTATTACTCTCACAGCTCCACTGGAACCATGTAAAGGAAAAACATTTACTATTGGAGAGCAGACATTTAAAGTCAGGATTAAAATTGCAAAACAAAGTAGAATGACATCACTTGAAAAAGGAAAGAAAAATACTGCAAGCATTTAAAAGTATGTTAAGACTTTTGGAATAGATAACTGACTTCCATTTGTAACATAAATGAGATCATATTAAATGGTGATACAGACTCAATATTCATTCTGTTGCCAGAATTAAGTCCCATTTTTTTCCTCAAATCACTTTTTGTCAGAATCTCCTATTACTTAACACTGAACCAACAGGATGGCTGAAAATGTGCTCAGGCACATTTCAATCAATAATTCAGATACAAAAAAAGAAAATATATTTTTCAGTCTTGATATGATCTGATATTACACCATTGTTTCACTCTGATATAGTGGCACATTTTCTTGGCTAAGCATTTATCATGCAGGTGCTTTTACAGCAAGTTTCTGCTGTCACTGACCTAACCTGGAATTCTTCTCCAGCTTATTGGTGAATTTTGTCAGTCTGTGAACAACTACACAGACACTTTCATTTCTTTTTATGGTTATATTAGAACACATTATTTTTGTTTAGAGTGCTTGCATAATTATGCAGGAGAAAAATTTTCCATGTTTTCCATAATTCCTAAGTAATTTAAAACAACCTACCTCATGTCAACTACAGTCAGCTGTCCTGGGCATTGAGATCACATTGAAGAGCTGCTTTAATATGACAGTTCTGCTTTACCAGTGTTTGAAACAGAGCTAATTGCATCATAAATACACATATGACTTAGGATATCAACCAAGTTATTATTCACAGTTAGAAATATTTCTGAAATAAGAGAATCTTTAAGTAGATAAATTCATGCCTTACCTTGTGAAAGGCACTGATTTGCCAGAGCAACCTGTCCAGAGTGTAGATACAGATTTAATCGAGTGAAGATACTGCTTAGAGATGGAATTGTAATGAAGCAAAAGGCAACACAAGCCTAAAGTAAATTAAAAAAAAAAAATTGAATTAAATTCCTGATTTAATACACAATTAGGAATCAAAATCTGTAAATCAGTTTTGGAGAAGATTTTCAATACAAAGCAAATATTATGCGAAGCCCAAAATCAGAAATCTAAAATTTATAAGAATAAAAATATTTAAAATTTTAAATTATAAGAATTATAATTTTTTTTAATTGCTACTGTTACTAGATAAGCTTAAAAACCAACTCTCTGTGACTGTAGCTCAAAGAGTTCCTGTCTCCTCAGGTAACCACCTTGCAGCTCAAGACCAAAAGCTAACCAGAAAAGCAGATTAGTATCCCCAGGGATACATCCCCATCTGCCACAGTGGTCAGAGCAGGTGCCTTGGTGCAGTGGGAGCAGATGCAGCCCAAAGCCCTGCATGCAGCAAGGAGCCCCCAGGCAGAGAGAAGTGCCAGCATCAGCCCAGCCAGCACACAGGTGACATCAGCTGGAGTCCACTGCACACACAGAGGGCTGCCCACGTGCAGATGGACACATCTTGGTTGCCACATTTCAGCTTAGAAGAAGGGAACACAAGCAACCTGGATACCCTCTGATGGCCTATGCACAGTTCAAAGCACATTTGACCATTTCTATACAGACTCAGAGGCACTAAAGCTGAAGGAGCACCTTATTTGCAATTCAAATCTTGATTCCAGCATATCAGCACTGATATTATGAGACAGTTTGAATATATTTTATACCCCATCTCCCATTCTCTCTGTGACTGAGTTACATAGAAATTTGGCATTTTATTTAAAGTATAATTTAAAAAGCTGAGTTTTCCAGAATTCACACAAACACCTCTCTGGTGAAACTTCCTTTTGTCTTTTTCAACACAAAGCTGCTATTAGATGGTTTGGATCCTTTTTTTCTTAAACAGCAACATTTGGCTTTAGAGAGGAAAGACTGCTCATAACAAGAGCAGATGGGACCACAAACAGCATCAAAAAATACTAACATACTGGTTTTGCAAACATTATAAACTTAGGTGGCAGCAGACAGTATTATGTGCAAAGAAAACAGGCTCAGAATTTATTAGTCAGACCTACCCTGACAAATGCAGCAGTCTTTCTGGAATGATTTCCTTTCATCACCCTTCTGGTTTCCATTGCTAGCTGGTTCACAGACTACACACACAAAACAACAGCAAACAAATTTTAAGAAAAATGCACAGCCTCAGTGGCAAATAACAATATGCATGTTTTACTGTTAGAGAACAGCCAGTGTCCAGAGGAACTCTGATACAGTGTGTCCCCACTGTACTATTTACTTTTTACTGGGAGAATTTTAGTGACTGTTCCTTAAAGCAAATATGACTCAATTTGTGAAAGTAGACTTGTTTTATTCAAGCCTTTAGCTTTTCCTTTCCTTCCCAGCTATAGTGCTGTCACCTCCTTGCTAGCATAATAATCATGATTTCTAGCTAACACAGATTAAAATAACATAAACCAAAATAACAAAAGGATTTAAGGGAAGATACAGTGTTGCAAAGGAATCAGATGCAGCTAATGCCCACCTGTGATTCAGTACAGAAAAGAGATTAACCTTCCCAATCACAGCAGGACTCTAGCTGGATCTGCAGCCAGACACAGTCTAATCTTTCCTACATGGAGGATTATAGAGGAAGCAACCCAAATTCTGAATGCACAAAAGTGCCATTTATTTTATTACACATGAAATCTCTTGCAAGATAGCCCATTTTCTTTGTTGCAATTATACCACACATGCCTGTCAAGCAAGAACTTCAGAGTGTTTAGGGGGATAAAACCAGAGATGAGATCAAAGTTCACTTTATAAACACCTGATTAAAATATTTCAGACTTATTTTGCCATAGACCAATAATCTGAGCAGGGAATGGGAGAACTGCAAATATATCCCCATTTATTAAGGAAATGTAGATAAACTGTGGCTTACATGAATCAGCTGGACCAGAACAGGCTCCAGATTGCAAAACATTGACCTGGCTTCAACATAAAAACTCAGCTGCTGTTCAAAGTCACGGCCAAATGAAACCTATAAAAGAAAAAAGGCCCCAAGACTTCACCACTGTAGGCTTAAATATATGTAAAACTGCATGCAGACAAACCACAGATATTCAAAAGTCAAAATCCCCATATATATTCCTAAGGAGAAAACCCAGCAGTAACAACAGTCAGAGAATCTCTGTTCTTTTACCTGTCTGCAATACTTGAGCTTCAGGGAAACATGAAATTTTTAGTGTTTTGGGTTTTGGGCTTCTTTTTGTCTATACTCTACATGATGGTCGACTTCACAGATCAAGTATTTTTCAAGAAAACAAAATTTAAATCCTTTAAATTTAAAGGTTTCTGAAGCGTTTTCAAAACTAGCAGAACTCTTGATTCTTTTTGGGAGAGACAAAGGCTTGGTTTTGATCATACTTAGAAAGCAAGATAAAAAAAACCCAGAAAAATAGAAACAGATCTGTGAATATGTATTCAGATTCCTCTAATTTCTAGTTGATAAAGGGCCTCCAGCAGAAAATAGCACTTTTCCTAATTAGATAAACCAGTAAGAAAAGCAGGTTTTCCTTGAGTTTGGTTAATAAATACAAGTTTATATAGTATGGAAAAAGCTTGTAACCTTGTATTCTGGCAGGAAAGAAGTCAAAAAACAACCTTTGTGTGAGAACAAACCTCTCCCAACCCTGTAGATTTAAAAAAACCCAAGTGCTGTCAGCTGGAGTGTCTCAGCTGTCAATTAAAAGCAGAGCATGAGGAACAGTCTCCAGGCAGTCTACATTTATGTATCCTATTGCAATTTTTTTTCTAATAGAAGTAAAGGTTGTATTATTTATTATTTCTCAACATTATGCAAAAGATTTTTTTTTTACAAAATTAGAATAAAATTTACATTTAATCCATACAGTGAAAGATCAAAGAAACTACACCAGCAAACAAAGGATTACTTCTCACATTACAGACAACTGTCTTTGCTTTTCCTCTGCTTGTACAACTGCTGATTCTTGAGTCCTTGTCTTAAAAAAAGTACCCAAAAATATAAATTTTTCCACCAAAAAGACTGACTGTAAGGATGACTATAACAATTGCTTTTTCCTCCACATCTTAATGTGTGCTGATATAAATTCATAACTAGTCATTTTGCTGATATGGAAATTTTTTTCCCCGAAACCAGAGGGAAGACACATTAAATTTTATTCAGTACAAGAAATCCTCCTAAAGGAAATGATACTAGATTATACTGTAAAGCTTAAATAAGCAAAACTATATTAGAACATCAATTAGCAAATTATTACAGCTGAAGAAAAAGCAACCATTTAATCCACAGAGTAAATCCACAGAACTGCAACAAAGAACAAAGAGGACAAGCAGACACAGGGCCTGTCAGCTCTGTGTGAAAGAAAAAACAGGCATTGAGAGGATGTGGTTAGAGAATACAAAAAGCTTGAGACAATCTCCCTAAAACACCCTGACATCTCAAAACCAACAGAGATCAACAAAAGATTTATTGGAATAAGAGTGAGGGATGGGTTAAAGACTAATTTCAAGACTAAACATCTGGGATTCTCCTGGGACTACTAATTTAATGATACAAATTACCTTACTTCTAAATTAAGATAAAAAGATAAAAATAAAAAAAAAAGTTACACTTATTTTGTATTTTTGAAAGCTGGTATTGGTTCCATTTAGAGCTAAGTAGTGGAACTTCCTCCACTTAAACCAGTGACCTCCCTGATGCTTCAGCTGCTGTTTTAAATACGTGCTCTGTTTTATAGATTTACAAAACTAGCAGAAAATACAATTAAATAAACAACATGTATACTTTAAACTTTTATCTTGCAGGTATCAGCTTCAGCACTGTGTGATATTTCTTTGACCACTGACACTTCTTTCACTGTAGTGCAGTGCCTGGGGTTTTCAGTGCTCTTAGGCAACTCAGAGACTCTGATTCAGCCCCACAGGCACCTGTTCCCCATGGGAATGTCACAACAATCCCAGCTCTAAGGTGCACCCAACAGTTGCACACAATTGTCACTCACCATTTTTATGAATCCATTTATCAGACTTGCTAACGTTCTTTTCTCATCCTCAAGTGTTAGTGCACTAGAAAAAAAATTATTTGGCACATTTTAGAATATTGTTTAACCTATTTATCTATAAAGGTTCAAATTATACATAATAGTTTATAAATTTTTCTGTGTAAAATTAATTTTGATGTGAATATCACCAAGTCAGCCATGAACTAAACTAAATTCCAGATTTAATAAGAAGTAAAAACTGCTAAGTGGCTTTAGATTCTCTAAAAACTCAGACTTTGGCATGAGGAGAAGGAAGTTACACTAATGGTTTTTTATTGTAGCAAACAAATGGCTTCAGTCTTGTGTTGCAATATGAGAACTTGAGTAAGAACTAAGTCTAAAAACAAAGAAATTAGTAAGTCTATTCTTAGAAGAAAGTTATCCTTTTTAAGAAGTAAAGCTTTAGCAATACCCTTTAAATATTATACACTGTATAACATCAGTTTATTGTTTACTTTGGGATTTGTTTTGTTTAAGGTTTTTTGTTTTAACAAACCTTGCCTCAGAATTTAAAAAACAATTAACTTCACCTTGCCACAGTGCTGGTGTGCCTTATATTTTAGTAAGAACTGAACTAAACTGAAATGTAAAAAGGAGTTTCTTTTCAAAACTATCACAGATTTCTACAAGAGTCCAAAATCTGATTTGAAACAAATTTACATCACATAAAAATCCAGTCAGTCAAACCTGTTTCACTGAAAATGGATGAACAAAACATTAAATTACAATTAACTAATACAGTTTAAACCCTTTACTGTTATATGCTTGGCTCCAGCTTTGACCTTTAGCATATCAGTTACCAATTTCCAACTCAGACACCAGATGGGAAGAGAACAATAGTTTTACTATACAAATTCAGAGAGGGAGGAAAGAAAATCTCAGCATGATTAGCTCATTAGTGCATTGCCAATCAAAAGTCAACTGATGGGCTCTGAAAGGCTCGTGATGAGATCTCCAGGTCAGCACCAGGTTTCCAATTTAATTGTGAGTCAGACCCCTACCAGTGTAAAGGCTGTTATCCTCCAACAGCTGTTACAGGGGTCAGGAGCCCCTCACAATGGGCTGGGAGGTTCCTGAACCACGATGCAAAAACAGATGCAGGAGTTACTGAAAAATAACTGGAATTTAGGATGATTTTACCAAGAGATTGTAATCATCTTAGCTCAAGGAACTTTAAGGGATTTTAAAGGTCCCAGTAAACTATCAAATTGTTTTGGCAAAGCATCAGAGGAAGCACCAAATATGGATTGCTATAAACTGCTTTGTTTTTTTTTTTAATAAGCTGGTTTAGGTACAATATATTTTCCTATATAAAGGCTGAAGTGGCTTTTAGTGCAACATACAGCCAAATAAGGTACTGTAACCCAAAATAAAGCATTCTAGCTGACATAAATTTAAATTACATGCTAAATATGACCTCTTTATTGACAATAAATCTTGCACTCATGGCCTATCAAGCATGAGAAAGTTTTAAGTTCCTTTACAGTGTCTGCCATACTAAGAGCTCTGAGTGGCAAAAGAGACTGTGCCCTTACAATTCAACCCAAACCAGAAAGAATAAAAGAAGGTTTGTCCTCTTGAGAACTAGAATTTGCAGCATTGTGATCCTGGCTCTGTTTTCAATCGGACAAAGATTTAGGTGTGATTTTTACAAATTACCTATAAACCACAATGCTTTCCACACTGCATAACTGCTATTGAAACAGTGAGGGTGCAACAGGGCACAGGGGATCCCAAACAACCTCAGCTCTCAAAGTGAAGGGCAAAATAGAAGAGGAGGAATTAGGGGAAAGATGGAGATGGTTCAACAGCTTCTCCATTCTAGCTTCCCCTATTGAAGTTCCTAGAAATCTTCCAGGTATCCTTTTAAAGACTTCACACCCCTTTGTAATGGCTGAAAACAGTGAGTCACAAAAAGACCTAATTGAGTATGGTAATCTGTGCCTTAGTAGCTACACATTCACTTGAATCTCAGAAATAACTTATTATTCACTGTAACTCAAAGATTACATTGGTTTCACTCTCAAAGTGTTCTGAAGATTGGATTATGAAGTGTCTCTGCTTCACTGGAGAACTACAAACCTACTGTTCTTTGCCTTTTAAAATTCTGCTTCAGTATTCAAAATAGAGCAGTAATTAAAGAGCAAATGGTACGTGCTGCCACTTCACTGCACAGCTCTTCCCTCAGCACTAATTGGATTCATGTCTTAATCCACCTTGAAACAAACAGCCTCAGAAACGTGAACCCACATCAGGCAGCCCAACTTTGCATAAATGAGAATTCTTGGTAGAAGTTCATCTTACTTCACAGAGTCGTGCATGGTCTTACAGATGTGCAGGAGAGCGTTGAGTATAACAGGATCCTTTGTCGGCTCCTGCTGATGCCTAGAAAGTGGTTTTAGAAAAAGTGTTGAAAAATCCTGCTCTGTCAAAATGGAAAACAGTGGCTAGAATAACACCCATTTAATGCATAACTTCAATCACCAGCACAGTATGACACAAGTTTTAAATTAATTTGTGAACCAACAAACACCAATGATCACATGGTTAATGTGTACAATTCCAATAAATGCCAGCCAAGAAATATTATCTTAATATACACAGCTCATTGCCAAGCCACAGACTCTGACTCCTTAAGGGACACAGTAAGGTGGACATGTGATACATTGAGGCACATAAGAACATCAAAACAAAACAATCCTGGATTCACCAGGATATAATATAATATAATTTCTCAGCTACTCAGGGACAAACAGGAAGGATCAGTGTCAGGTTTAGGTGCAGAGGCACATGTGCAGTGAAGCTCCACTAAGATGATTAAGGGGTCACAGCATCACTCATATGAGCAAAGCCAAGAGAGCTGCTCCCATGTGCCCTAGGGGATAGAAGGCTTGGGGGGGCTCAGCAGTGAATATAAATACCTGAAGGGAAAGTGAAAATGAGAAAAATGTTTCAAGAAACTTGTTAGTTATTTGAACAGGACTGTTTGACTTTCAGAACAGTTGAATATGTTTTTGTTTTCTAAGTTCATTTTCAACTGTAGCAATACTCTATTCTGTGCTGTCACAGCAACTGGAATTTGAAATAAATTTCATAAACCAACAAAGGCAACACCAAAAAAAAAAGCTTGGAGTAAACTATTCTGTTAACTCACAGCAAGTCAGCATCAATATAATTACTTCCACTCAGCTTTCTTTGTGAACAGTCAAACAGTCCACCAATAGATTAACAAAACTGACACATTTCCTTTTTTCTTTCCCATTGCCTGGAACACCTTTACCAACTAAATAACCAATAAACTGACTCTTCTTCCCTAGCCATCTTTCAGTGAGTCTTCCAGAGCCTCCAGAGTGCATTTCACTTCAACAGTCTCCACTTACTTAATAAAAGATTCCATAATGCACTTGCAAACCTCCACTCTCACACTTTCCTTCTGGAACATATCCAGAAATGGCAAGAATTTCTCCTGAAAGTACAAATACATATACAAGTAAAAATAGGTATGTTACAAACAACACACCAAAACAAAAACATTTTGGGTAAGTTTTATAAGCACAGCTATTTAGGTAAAACTATTTTCATCTTTTTTGAAAGCAATAATTCATCTCAAAGGATGAAAAAGTGGAACTAATGGATGGCTGAAAGATGTATCAATTTATCGACTGCAGGGATCCAGAAGGGTACACAAAATACAGAACTGTTTGAATCAAATGTTGCACTTTATTTTTAAAAGTAATCACATGCTTCAAACAGCTTAAGATCGTGACAAATTCAGACATTTATAGGAAAAAAGTTAAGATATTATAAACAATTAAAATAGTCCTCACATCATCAACAATTTCACATCTATCCAGAGCAAGTTAAGAAGGTCTAAGACGTTCAAATTTCCTTCAAAAAACAAGGGTCTAGGTTGTTTAACATACTAAAATACTTAGTTTCTGTATCATCTCAAGAATGTAGTGACTGTTAGTTTTAGTTTTTCAGAATTATCCAAGCAATTGGTGAACAAGACTTGACCACAAATCCACAGCACCAGTCTTGAGTTTCACTCTTCAAATGGTTTCTGAACTTCAACACACAATGTCTGCTGTCTTTGTTTCTATTTTTCTACCTCATATACAGTCTCTGACCTCTCTGAGTTCCACTTTGCTTCAATGCCAAGTGCAAGTGCTATGAAAAGGATGTTAAGTATGTATCATAACACAGAAACAGCTACCAGCAATTACATTAACACACACACACAAATAAATGGTATTTCAGCTTCCATTGATTGTCACTTATGCCTAAGTAACAAACAAACTTAGAGAATTTAACAGCCTAAGGAAAAAAGTGTAGAAATCTGGAATTGGAATAGTAAGTACTAAAGTAGTAAGCAGCAGAAAGCTCACAAAATATTTCTGCACTTAGCTACTTGGCAAAAGGTCCTTGCATTTTATGAACTTATAAACATTCTAAAATCCCAGTCAAGGTTAAATTCTCCTGCAGAAAAACTGCCAAACAGTTCTTAAAAATGTATTAAACAGAATATTACTTACCACTGAAAAAAGTAGAGCAAAGTCATAGATATAGGTAATAACTTTCTGAATAATTGACTGAAGCTAAAGGGGAGAAAAAGGAAGTTTTAAAAAAGAGGAAAAATATTGTAATATGAGTTAAATCAAGACTATCCATACCAGAGATTATTCTTCTTTAATTATTCACAGAAAACTCTTTGGAAAGATGCTTCAAGCATTTACCAACATAACTTTTTTCCCCAAAGCAGGACAAACTATGCTGTTCCTACACACTTTTCCTAAATACCCTTCAGAACCCATACCGAGTAGTGGCTGACCAGCCTGCCCAGGCTTTATTTGCTCTTCACTTCCATAGGCAGATTTTTTCAATTTAGAGTTTCCATATCCTCCAGCTCTCTGCACTAAAAAAACTCAGCCAAATAAACAAAGAAAAAAACCCAAACCAGTCTGTTAAATCTTCCTTTGCAGGCACTTTTTCTACCCTCCAAGTAACCACAAAAACCTTCTCAACTAATCCATATCTCATTTGGCATTCAGTCTCAAGAACTAGACACAATAATTCACTGAAGACTTAACAATGCCAAATAGAGACAGACTATTTTATGGTTTACTTCTGTTTAAATAGCCTACCATAATTGTTAATTTCCTTCAGCAAACACCACTGTTGATGTAGGAGTTAACTATTGCTACTTCTAAATACATAAATCATTCAGGTTTAGCACTTCTCAGAATTAAAAGACTGATGTGCATTACACTGTTCCAAGAGGCTTCCCAAATTATAACTAGTTTTTAAAGATAATTGTTTTGTTATAAGTTATCAGTAATGTTAGGAATTAATTGCATTTAAGAAAATGCACATCAGATTTTTACAGATTTGGCAAAATAAACTCTACCTGTGGGTAAGCATCTTCAAATGCTCGATCAGGAGTCATGTGTTTGATAACATCAGCCAGAACTGTATTGACCTCTCGCTTCTGTATAGCAAAAAACAAGGTTGCAAAATGAAATTGGCACATAAATCAAGTCTCTAAACACCAGCAGAGTAAGATAATTTATTTCCATTTGCCAAAGCATCAGCTCTAGTCAAGCCAGGAACTTTAACCATAGCTCCAGTAAATCCTTACTTAAACTGATCCATCTGCCATTAAAACAAAAAGATAAGAAATATTCAGTGCTGTGGGGTAGGAAAGCCTCAAAGCTGCATCTTTTGTCCCCATTTGTCTTTCGTGAAAGGAAACACATTTTTTTCATTTCTACACATTTATACTGAATAGTCAAAGCTTTTTCATATTTAATACCAGACTGCTAACACAGCCACTTAGTCTGTATCAGAAAAATTGAAAGGAAGCAAAGTAATTTTCACCTACCGTAAAATGTCTGCAGGTATACTCCACCCACACTTCAGCACAGTTGATATAATCCTAGAAATACATATGTCTTATTATTACCAATACTTGCAGGACACTGTGAGAAATACACTCACAAAAATTGCCCTTGAAAGAATTAACCCCTGAGGTATGATTCATGCAGATCTAAAGATCTAGAACTCAAAAGCTGCATTTGTGTAATAATGTTATGTAAAATTAAGTTATGCTTCAGCAGAGCTAAGAAAAGCAGGGATGATCCAAAGATATTAGAGCCATCACCTTTTTCTGGTAGCTGTGTGTATTTAGAAAAGGTAAACTATGTCATGCTAAGCACATGCTTATTGAACAACTGGCTACAGCTTGGTTCTAAACACAGAATCAGTAACGACACAGAATGGACAATAACTCACCTGTGGGTTCTTCAGCTTTGTTATAACCTTCCAGGCTTCATTTAGTATTTGAAGGCGATCGTTTTCAGGAGGATCAGCCAATGCCAAGTTTAATCCCAGGGAGCGAAAGAGGAGATGCTGAAAGTTAATGAGAAATTTTTAATTAAAAGCAGATAATGCACCTCCATCCAAGACTGATCCTGCAAGTACAGTGTGCAGAAAGATTTTCAGAACAACCACTTGAATAATTTTATTCAAGTGACACACAAGTTACATAGGCAATGAAGAGCATAAAAACCTCTGTCAAAGGAAAGGAATTGTTACAAATTAGATACAAAATGTTACCTTTGGGAATCCAGACTCATCACACTCTTTAATCATGGCAATAAAGTCCATTGATCTCGCAGCAATAAACTCTGCTCTGAACGCCGACATTACTGAATTCAACAGCAAAGCACTGCAATGAACACAACACAGATCAATACAGCTCAGCATAAACTCAGATTTGGTAGTCCCTGCATTTCCATTAATCTCAACTTCTTAGACTAACAACTGTCCAGCATCTATCACAAATGTTTAAAAAAGAAACAGAAAAAGAAAACGACACTCACACAAATTAAGCTGGCTTTGATGAGGATTAATAATGCATAAGCAAAACAAGAAAACATTAAGCCACCAGATAAGGAAAAGGTAACCCAGTCTGTAAAATACTTCTTCCACACAGATGTTTCTGAAGCCATCATTTTAGCAGGAATTTACTAGAAGTATCAAGCCAACCAGGAGTAGCTGACATTTAGAAACTCTCTGTTTAACTACAGTTCAGAAGAATACTTGGGGAGGGCAAATCGCTATTGAAATTTTTCTTAATTAATTATATTATATATGCACTATAAAAGCCACATTTCAAGCAGCTGCATTACTAGGATTGAAATAAATCCAAAGCCATGGTCATATGATAACTGGCAATGACATATTTAAGACATTTCTGATTAACCATTCAGACAGGTATTTGTGTTACTATCAAGCCAAAGCCACAATGGAAGAGTGAACTCCCTGCATCACTGTAACATCCAGTTTACTCAACCATGAGTTAGCTCAAAAAGCTGCCTCATAAAACACTCTGCCCTTCACTAGTCTGAAACAGACAGTTTGAATACAGGGCAGTTTACCTTGAGGGAAGTTCTATGGAGTGCTTAAAATAATCCAGCAGCTTCTGTGTTTCTGCCTGAGCCTTAGTGGTCCCATCACAATTTGCCTGGAATTTGCATTTTATCATTAGACAAGCACTTCCAATTCACTAGCTCTGTGTTTTGCAATACAGAGAGCAGGCTGTCACTTTTCACTTAGGTGGCTGCAAAGGAGCTCATGGAACATATTGAGATTATTTAAAGATTTATATACTCATGTCTCCTGTTTCATAGTATCTTGAGTCTTGAGAAGACACAAAAACACAGAAAGCCACTTTGAAAGAAGACTACTGTTTTAAACTGGATTACTCAACTTCCCAATAAAAAAGACATGTCCCAAAAACATTTCTTTCAAAAAAACCCTCATTATACTCAACATTTTATCCTTCCTTCAAAGAGCAAACAGGAACAAGGAGGAGTCATCTTTACAATGAAAAGTGCTGAAAGTTGATTTGAAAGTAAGTTCCACAAAACAAATCAACACCTATACAAAACAATTTGTACATCAGAGGATGTGAATTATTTTTATCTGTTCTATACACTCTGATACCATACAATTTTCACAGCCCATTTTTTAAATCATGTTTTCCCCACACACTTTAGCTCAGTCACAGAGTGATTAACACATTTTAGTTCCTCAGCTGCTGCAGAATTGGACTGTGCAAAGCACATCAGAAAAAAAATAGATAGCTGAAAACTTTCACAGAACTCAGCCAAACTACCCAAAAAATGAACAGAGAGGAGCCTATCAACAGCCAGATTCACAAAACCCTGTAAGTACATCCAGCTTTCAGACCATCTTCCTGAACACGACTACCCTGCACAAAGACTTCTAGGAGATGTTTGGGATACTAATTTTAATGTTGAAAAAAGCAAATCCCTAAGTATTACCACCTTCCAAAGGTTGCCAGCAGCTTTAGAACATCCCTTGCTGAATGCAAGTATGGCCTGACAGTAACCAGTGGAGGATAGGGGAAAGGAAGGGGAGGAAACCTCCGAAAAATGAAGCAAAACCAGGCATCTGAGACATGGCTGATGGCAAACACATCACATGTCCTGAAGTTTGGCTTAGGAGTCAGAAAGCAGCAACCAAGTTAAACTAATTAACTTTGGCTTGACAAGTAATCTACCATATTTGAGAATTCATCTCTGGAAAACAGATGTTCATGATCATGATTTAGTAAGCTACAGGGAGAATGAAAGCCTCACTATGCATCCAAATTGTTTCCAAAAGAGAAGAGAGAGAACACTGTTCCAGGGACTCAGGGGTACTCATTACAGACTCCTGTCTTCTACACTCTGCAACACTTACTTGTTCCCCAACTTTTTGCATCTCTCCATCATCTCAGTAAGCAGAACCTGGAAAAATTATTTATTAAAATTAGTGAATAGAGACTTCGCAAATATATTCAGCTTTAATTACTCTACTGAAATCTATCAAAAGCTGTTTTAATTATCTCTCCAATATATTCCACTTGTCCTGTTTTACTCTGTATTTACAGCACAAGAAAACAGTGGTGTAGCTAAACATAAAACACATCTTCTGGAATAGGTATAGTGACATTTCAATCAAAACACCATTTTATGGAAGTCAAATCTGCAATCCTTCATCCATGCCATTACTCCAGGTAATCCCTATTTGCCAGCCAGGTCAGTTATGGCCTCTCTCTGGCAGGAGAGGTGAAAACTCTGCCAGACTGACAGAGTTTAAAAGAGCCTGTTAACTATGTTAAACTAAAGTTTAGTCAAATAATTTGTATATCAGTATGAAAGAAGACATTGTTGAATTCAGGAAATAAAGATTAAACTAGCTAAAGGACAGCAAGAAACAAAGAGGAATACTGCCCACGAACTGGAAGTGGTCACAGGAGCTTTCTGGAAGCAAACATTCTTCCTGTACAGAAGAGAGCATCACACAGTCCTATGCAGGCTCTTTTCACTTGCCCTCTCACTCATGTAAAAACTGACTGAGAGCTGGTTTTTTTTAGTAGGCAAAATTAACTTTTCACCACAACACTTCCTTTAGTATTGAGCATTACCACGTTCACTTACATCTGGAGCATGGTATGCAATACACTGTAAAATCCAGTCTATAGCAGGAGAATATAGGGTCAAATACAAAGGGATCTCCACACATTGTACCACCAGCTGGTTCTGAACTGTATCCCCATGGATCTGTTGAAATAAGAGACATAAATACGTTGCTGTAAAAAGGTATTTAATGGGAGATATGATGAGCTGGTCAATGTTTGTATATAAATGGAAACTACAACAGACAGTCTCACAAAGGTACAGATATTCTGAAGCATTTCTTGCAAGCTGGGGGAAAAAATATCAAGTTCCTAACATATATTATTCAAGTCTGGAAACATGCTGAATAGAGCAGCTTCAACTTACCAGAATGTATGTAAAATTTCTCATACTATATCTGGATACATGAACACACTTAAATCTAGATTTGAGAACTTCTAAGGTTTTTTTAAAGTATGTGGAAGTTTGATTAAAGAGTGCATTTATTTGATTTTGCAAATAAAACACTTATTTGCTTACTTGTTTAAATGTTAGGAGAAAGTCAAAGAAGTTTTTGTTCAGGCTTTCTTTGAGTTGTGGTGCCACTTCCATCCCAACCTGGATTTAAAAAAAAAAGATTTTATCAGCATCTATCAGCTCTCCTTCAGAGTGAGATCAAAATGCACTTGCTGAAGGAATACACCCAAGTCACACACATCAAATCAACAAACAGCACTGAATCACATGCTTTTGACTGATTATTTCCTTGCTTACTATTACAGTCATGCCCACTAACAACTACCCTGAGGCAGTTACAGCTGGTTTTAAACACAACCCTAACATCAGCTCCAAGTATCTGTAAGCACTGAGGAAATCAGTGTCTACTCCAGTGCACTGCAACACCCTACAGCAGCACATAAAATTATTCTTACTTATTACAAACACTTAAAGAGAGATTCCCCATTTGTAAAACAGAAATAATTTTTTGTTTCTTTGTTGAAAGGAAGAGAGAGGCTGCTGACTACTTGAGATAAAAGCAGTAGCTCCCTGAAGCAATGGCAGTAGTGTCTGCAGTAAATCTTTGATACAGACCAGAGGAGGTAAATGACAGCCTACCCTGCAAAGGTATGCTCTGGCATAGACTGCAACCAGTGGGTCTCCAATTCCTCTAATCATAGATGTTAACCGTGGGAGACATTCCGAAATGCCCCTGTTTTTATCAGAAATGAAAACGAGCTTCAACAGTCAAGAACAGAATTATATCACCTACAGATAACTTCACCAGCTGCCTTGTACACTAACAACTGAGCATGAGTTATGGAAATATCTATTAAAGAAAAAACACAAAAATTTATTTCGTAAGTAAAATTTTCTGTGTACAGTAACACATATATTCAAATTGCAGTATTTGCTATTTCAGAGCAAGACAAATAAACTAAAGAACTCCTCCTCCACCTTGGCAAACAGCAGAGCTATTGAAAAGCTGTAACTCAATGCAAGGAAAGCAGATGCTTAAAGCAGAATTGGCAGAACTCCTTCTATGTCTCATTTTCTCACAGGTCCTTTTTGACAGAGCTGTACTACTGCCTGGATTTGAGTCCCACTAATTCCAGTAAAAGAACTGCTTTTAGGGATAATAAAGCTGTCACTATAGTAGCAATTTGGCTTCCAACACTCATTTCAAAATATAACTGAAGAAGGACAATTACAAGGGAAGGAACATTTTCTGCTCAGCAGCTGGCACTGTTTGGCAACACATTAAACTTATCCCAAAGTTTTTAACAGATAGTGGTTTATTGCTCCTAAGTTATTTCTCCTACTCTGTCTCTCCCAGTATGACATCAATATTTTCCTTTCAGTTTTCTATCCTTTTTCCCACACTCCTCACATCAACAATCTTCCTTCCCCTCTACCACCAAAAGCCCCTGGTTTTCAACTGACATTGGGATTTGTGACACCTGATATCACATTTGTACATACACTTGAAAATTGAGACTACTCTTGTATTTCAAAGTATATCACAGTTCACTTCGAATTTTTTCATGGTATTCCCATTAAAATTCTCTCTGTACTGCTTCTTCTCAGTTCTACTAAGACCTTACCTACCATTAATCACAGACCTCTCATGCTTAATTCATTGAATTAGTTCCTAAGTCTGCCCATTCACTTCCTTCCCATACTTAACACTATTCTTACGTTTTGGACAGGAATTTGTTGCACTTCAGTATTGCTGCTTCCACGTAACTAAATTGAAGCCAAGTTAAGGAACATAACTGAGATTCACACCATTGAAAAACCTGGAGCAAACATACACCAAATGGATATTGACCAACTATTTTAAGGCCTTCTGTAATTAATGTCACTACATTTGGCTGATTTTTACAATTTATCTAAAATATTTCATTTCAAAATTTTTCATACATCATCTTTACTTCGTCATTGCCAAACAGGCCAGAGCCAATAATTAAGCATTCAGTTTAGTATGAAACATGACTCAAAAAGTACATTCAAAACATACAGCCTGAAACAAATAAAACAAAACCATTCTAAACATCAGATCCTGTGGGTTTTATTGAAAAAAAAATGTTCACTTTTGAAAAATCTACAAAAAAACTTGCAGACACACTCTGAAGGTCTCATTTGACAAGGATACAATCTGGGAATGAGTTCTCTGATTGAAGCAATCTTGAAAAACCAGTTTAAGCAAGTTTCTTTAGCTGTATCGTTGACACTCTCTGGAGAAAAGTTATCTGGGAAAAAAACCAACCCAGAAATAGTTACATTCTTTCTGGAAACAAGTTACTTTTCATGTTAGGTTTAAAACTGTATTCTTTTTCCATTCCTCAAGAAATTAAGTGCACAATAATAAACCAGGCAATGCATTTGCTTATCAGCTCTCTTGGGCAGCAGAGCTGAATACATAACAAGAAAAGGGAACAATCTTGTAGCAAAAAATATTTCAGAACCTGAATTCAAGCACTTGCAGCTCATCTCAGAGCTGCTACTGAGAAATTCAACCTCTGGCTCTGCTCTTCCAAAATCAGAAATTCCAAAAAAAAGAAATAAAGAGAATCTGTAATAAGCACATGTATATAAATCTGTAATGACTAGAGAACATACAAAAGAGATGTAAGCATTCAAATTGTTTATTTTAAAGGGCTAATATCAATTTCCAGTAATACTATTCCAAGAAGTAGAAAATACTGAACAGGAAATGGACAGAAACCTTGTCTCTGTACACTGAGCATTGAACACATCCTCTTACTCCTTGTGAAACCTTTTAAAACACCAGTGCTCTCCCACTCCTGCCTCCAGAATGTGAGAAGCTCCAGAAAAGTTTCCAACTTCCAACAGGAGAGAAGCCACATGTTAGAACTTCCTGCACTCACTCGGTATCTTTCTCATCTAGGAATTCAGGAGTTCTCATTGAGCTTGGTTTCACTTGGTTCCCAAGGGACAAGCTCAGACTTTGGCCTGAAATCCCCAAAAGTTCACATGCACAGTCAGCACAGCACAGATTTTCCTTCTCCCTTCCACTTTTAGAGCAGTTTGGGAAGTTCCCAGCAGCAATGCCTCTGGCAGCTGTACAGCTACAGCAGGAGCTCAGCTCTCCACAGCTGAAGGAACTGCTCAAAAATTGTGACGTGCTATGGGAACTGCCTGCCTTCATCCATGTTTGTAAGAGCACTTTGTCAGATCTGCAACAACCAACTTTACCTTAACTATTTTCCCTAGGTTCATTTCAAATGTCACTATTTGTTGGTTTCAAGTTTACAGCTCCAATCCTATGGATTTAACTGCAAACTAATAGTACTGCCAAATACAGAATGTTTCACCTTGCAAGGATGTGCACTTAATGAACTCCAAATTGCAAGGAAATGCCTGTGTTTTCCATGGAATGTTTCAATGCCTTGCTAAAGAGGTTCTTTCACCTGCAATGTCAAATTAGATTTTTACATTGTGTTGGAACTTCCACTGAAAAAAGAAAAAGGGCCCAGGTTAGAAAGATTATTCTAGCAGCAGCTTGCTGCTACTTCCAAAATTCTTCTTTTATTACAGCAAAACTATCAAGCTTCCAGTGTAGCAACAAAAACATCTATTTACCAAAAATTAAGACTCCCAACTTTGTTACATTTCTACCACTAACTTTAAGCTACTGAACTGTAGTACTTTCAGAAGAGAGCATAGGCTAAGACAAGAAAGGAAAAAAAAGTTTCCCTTCAACTAATTTGGCCATTCCTGTTTAATTCTCCCCCTAATCAACTCTGTATTAGAGAACTTACATCATTATTTGTGATTTCAAGTCTCAGGAAGACCCAGTTTACATTTAGTTACAGCAGAGCCACAAGCACACTTTATTATATCTTAGGTGTATCCTTCACAATTAAATCTTGCATGAACACTGTGAATAGTGGAAGCTGAAAGCAATGGATTTTACTCTGTTAAAAACTAAAAGCTACTAGATTCAAATCAGAACCTTTTCTGTAGGAGATAGAGAAGCAATGGCCCTGTTTAACCTTCCTCAAGGTTGGACATGATTTTTTTTCTGGAGCACAGCAGAAACAAGCACAAAGTTACCTGGCAGAGAGACTCGGTTATCCACACACATTGACAGAATTCTTTCATACACCAGTTTCCCTGGTTAAAAAAAAAAAAGAAAAAATAATAATTTTAAAAAATCAAAACAAATTAACAAACTGTAAAACACAAAATGTTGGTACAAAAGTTCCCATTCCAACATCCAATGAAATGAGATGGAAAAATCTTCCTAGAACACTGACATTTTGCTGCCCTCTAGTGAGGCTGAAATGTTCAGTGTGATTTAGCACTTCTCACACTACAAAAACATTCTCTGGCTCCCTTAAGAGCAGAGGTAACACCCAGGTCAGATTTCTCCCAGGCCAGGAAAGGACAGCTGGTGTCCTGACTTTGCTGAGTTTGGACATTATGTTATCTTTCAGCAAGTAGGAAGGAGCACAAGGAGGAAGCACGACCTTGAAAAACAATTGGATCTCTGTCGTAGCATATCCTGCTGGCACCAAAATCCCCTTCAACTCTGAATACCATTGTAAATCTTTTCCATAACATGGCAGAAAAATAAAAGAGTCACATGAAGTGGATGACGATTTCACTTACAAGTTTAAAAAATATATTAAAAAAAACAATAACTGATCATTTCATAGTTCCTATTCAGCCAAAGAAAACTTTCTGACTTCTATTCTTCAAATACAAAAATAATGAAATATTGAGTCAAAAGGCTGCCAAAGTCCAAAATATTTTCATAATGACGGCGTGTTTTAAACTTCAAAATGCAGAGATCATGATTTTTCCTAACATTTTATTCTAGATATTCACTAATACATAGAGCACAGAACCACAGAATTAAATATTTTTATCTTAAAGACTTTGCTCTTAGGAGATTTTTTTACAATTATATACCATGTTTACCACTGGCGTCCAAACATTTATATTGGAAATATTCCATGTTAAAGCTAAGTCATTTTAGCCCTTTTTGGATAACTTTGATGCTTCCTAACATTACAAAAAAATAATCATATTAACAACTGTGTAGCAAGTCAGGCACAGTAGATACTTACCAAAAGTATCAAGGATATCTGTAATTAAAACAAATTTACTTGGATAAAACTGGATTACTGTTGTGTCTGAAAGAAGCTTAGAACACTAGAAGGAGAAAAAAAAAAGAAAAAGCAAAGAAACATTTTTAGAAGCCAACACAAGTTTGTTTTACTCCAGAAAACCTGCAATGGATGAATACCCACAAATGGAAAGGGCCAATATGAACTATGAAGCCAAAAGTACAAGGACACCAACCATAACAGACCATGGTGCTTGTTGTAATTTTCAGGTTATTCTCCAATTCCAGAGCTGCACAGACCTGGTTTTCCTTTATACAGTTATCTACAATGCAGAGTTTCAGCTGACCATGAAGATCTGTGCATTTGTTCAGACAAGACAAATTCTCTCCCAGATAAAGCATTAAAAGGCACTTCTTCTCTGAAATCATTTTTGTAAGGATGCTCTTCAGTTTTTCACCATCTAAGCATCCATATCAAACACAAAATGCAATATAGATTAAATTAAGAAGCAATTTTAGAAGTGTAGTTAATGAGCTTTCCAATGCATTTTTGCAGCTCACATAACTAGTTCAAACATTCTGGAAGCAGACTGAGTCACAGTCAGCTCCAGGGAGGACTCTGCAATCAATCACCACCCACTGGGACACAACTGATCATGGCATTTGGACTACAATGATGGCTGGTACAAAGTCACATTTGAAAATGTATTACCCACGCAGTTCTACTCTCATTGGATATCCAGGCCAGGAAGGAACACATCCATTGATTGTATGAATTCAAAATACACACTGAGGAATGAAGATATTTCTAAGATATTTAATTAAGCTATACTCTATTTTCCAAGATTAAAGTGGAGTCAAAAACTTTGGCAGAAGGTTACTCACAAAAAAAACAGTTTCTACCAAAAGAAAACAGGTGAATGTCTGAGGAGAGAAATCCACCTTTTCCTTGTTTAAGCCAAATGTGGCCTTTGGCCCTGAGCCTTCTCTGGTCTCTAAGACTGATAATATTTTCTCTGAACTCCATCCTTTCTCTCTCCTTCACCAGGAGACAGTTCTTCAACCTCAGTGGAATAAATAAAGTTTAAACTTCTGTTACATTTGAAAAGTCCAGGAAGCAATCCAATACCTCACAAGAGTGTTCTTTTTAAAGAAGGAAATGATAACATTTGAACATGCTTAAACCACGGACACACTTAGTCCTTTTTTAATTCATCAGGGTATCTTGAAGAGAGCACAAGAAAGACAGGTGAGAGCATTCACACCCTACAGCTAAAGCAGAATCTTCCCTGCTGTGTGCTAAGTCAGTCACCTCCAAAGAAAGGGAACTCAGTAGCTGTTTAGGACCTACACACAGCACAAACACTTAATTACCACTTTTCTTAGAGCTCACACACATAAGCAACTTACTTCAGCTTACTCTAAGCAGCTTAGCATACTCCATCTTGACAAGTAAAGTATCTTGCAAAAAGGCACTTGAGGAATCATAGAATTGCTTAGGTTGGAAAAGACCTTCGAGACTGTTGAGTCCAACCTTTAATCCATCACTGTCAAGATCACCAATAAAAAATATCCCCAAGTGCCATATCTACACATCTTTTAAATCCATCCAAGGATGATGATGCCACCACTGCCCTGGGCAAACTGGTCCAGTGAATGAGAACACTTTTGCTGAAGAAATTCTCCTAACCAGAAGCCAAACTCACTCTTCCTACTGCATTACTAACCAGTCTGTAATAACAATGACAGACTATGTACATAACCACAGCCTGATGCCAAGAGAACTGCTCAGCTTTTTCAGAGGATACAGCACTCTGCAGGAAGAAGCACAACAAGTAAAGTGCAGTGAGGGCTCTACCCTATCCTGTTTTATAACTAGAGAATTATTATCCTTCATGAAACTTTTAAATTCATTAATTACACAAATACCTATTTCATTCTTAGCCAGTATTTCAATTAGTGATAAACATCTGCAGCATTAAGTGCTAAGTGAACAACACTTTAGCAGAGATAAATACATTCAACTTTGGTACCACTTTCCTAAAAGGAAGCATTGGATCCCATGTTAGAAATTGTATTATTGCAAAATTGCTTGTGAACCAGTTGCAAAAGAACATATGAAAATATCAATACATAGATTATCACTGCATTATCACACACATATATATATATTTACACACAAAGCACTGTAAGTAGAGTACATCCCTGCTGCTTTTCTTCTCATCCAAAGACCATATGCACACTTTGCAATCCTATATATGGATTTTTTAAAAAAATAACAATAATAGTGCTGATTTCATAGTATTACAATAGTACATTAGTCACCCTAAGTCACATATAATTGCTTGATCTCACTTCATTAATGTTTCATTTCCTTTTTTGTCTTTACCACAATTTAAGATGAAATTACTTCAAGCCGTTTTCACAAGAGTATTCAGAATGACCAAAAAAAAAATCCTGACTTTATATAACCCCACTGGATGACTGTGAGCATTACATCAGTTTTACAGTTTTAAGGATGGCATTATGTCATCTGTCCTCTGCTGCACTCTGCCTCTGGCCTTTTTTAAAGGCCAAGCCAAACAAAAGAGCATTTAACTGTCCTATTTCCCCATGCCCTCCTCAAAGCACATCACCCCAAATCACCCAAAGGAAGACTGCAGAGTTCTCAAACAAACAAACAAAAACAAACCTCACACACACGATTTTAAAAATCTGGAGCTGATTTGGTAGCTTGCTAGGGTCCTAAATACCTTTATTTAATTGCCCTACTAAGTTTGGATGGGTAAAATGCTGATGTTCAAAAAGCTCTTCTGGTATTACTTGTAGGGAGCAAGGGGCTGAAGGGGAAGAGGACAGGAAATAACATGTCCTACAAAGAGCTGATTATTTCTACATGCTATTTGTTCTAACTATCCTTAAGCAGGTAAAATTTCCACATCTGTCATTTGGTGACACATTGAGAATTCCATCCCACATAACCTAGTCAAGACCAATAGGTAACAACGAAGCTGGAAATCCAACAATTGTTAGAAATCATAAAACTCTGGAAGAAATTCTTTCACAGAAGAACAAAAGAAAATAAGAGAAAAACAGCAGAAATCCTTTTTTTCCCCAATAAGGAAACTGGACAAGTTATATCACCAAACTCTGTTCTGCATAGAAAAAAAACACAAAACTGACCTGGATGACAATTTTCAGAGCTTTTACTTTCTGATCAGAGGACCATGCATCCTTTAAAGACTGGTTCAGTTCTTCAATTCGGTTCATATAATCCTGCTGAGTCAAATTCAACAGCTCTTTCTGTGATCCCTGGCAAGAAAATACAAAACCACTTAGTAAGAGCAGGAGAGAAGGAAGGAGAGTGCTGTAATAATAGACTCAAATCACCATGTTGTGGGGGAGAATCCTACAAAATTTATTACAGCTTCCCCTCAGGTCTTCAGAAAGTAGGTTATGAAACATTTCACCTTTGCATAGCAAAACACTGCAGCTTGAGAAACAACTTCAGTACTCAGTATTTCTACCAAGCTCATAATTGTAGCTTAAATTAAGCTCAGGTAGACATATGCAACTTCTGCAACAGGGGCAACCAGAATTATGAGACGTTAAGAATACAGAGTTCCACAAAGTTTTACAGCAGTAAGAAGGTAAATCAATAGCAATAGATCAGGTAAATTTTCAATTCACAATTTCTAGTGATACAAAAAAATGATTCTGCCCAAATCCTGTAACAATAAGGATTAAAATTACTGAAGAATTCCCACAGAGGGACATATTTATCTAAATACTGCACTTGCAGAATCAGGACCTTTTTAAAAGGTTTCATAAAATATTTCTATTTCACGAATTCCTTTCACTGTTATAATGATGCTGTAATTTCATCAGAAAACTTTCTCACCTCTTCCAGATCATCCAGTTCTTCTAACCTTGTCCTCACTTTTTCAGAAACTGCTGAACCAGTAGTTGTGGCTTTTCCTGCAAAGAATTACAGATTAAAGTTTCTTTAGCATTTAAACACTGGGACTTCTAAAGAGAAACAAACCTGAAGGAGCCAGGCCTGGACCAGTCAGCTTCTCAGACAGAAATGGTTTGATTCATTTAGTGACTATTCCTGAAGACACACATCTAAACATACCCACAGTGCATCCACTTTGAGCAAAGGCAATGACAAGTAAGCAAAACTGAGTATAAGTGGACTTTCCTTCAAGCTTTACCAGTAAGAACCACAGGATAATTAAGGACAGAAAAGCTCTGTGGAGGTCTCTGTCCAACTATCCTCCTCAAAGCAAGTCCAGTTCTGAAGTTGTAACAGTAGCACAGGGTTATACCCAGTCAATTTAACAATATCAAAGGATACAGATGTCACACTCTGCCTGAACATCCAGTTTCAGTGTTTGACCATTCTCATTGCAAAACAAGTATTTTATATTTTTACAGATGCTGAAATGCTGCCTATTTATTCATATATAAAAATCCTGATTTACTATGCTATGAGTACTTAGCCCAAATTCTCTTTGCTAGAAAACATGATAAAATATTTAACATTTGGTTCTTTTTTAAACACTCAGCATACAGTTGAAATCACTTCACTTTCATGTAAAGAGAATAACTGAACAAGCTCCCAAAGGACTTGTTTGCTTTCCTTTCAGCTAGCAGAAGAGTTGATAAACATGATCCTCAAAACATCACTGCTCAGTTTAAAAGGAAGAAAATTTTAAGCTACAGTGGAAGTCAGTGCAGTGAAATAATCACAAATTCATTAGCCCACAGGAATAAAAGACAACGTGGTTGGGTGCCTTATTTTCAATAATTATTTTAAACTAACATCCAGATGTCTTATCCACAAAAAAGCAAGAACCATGATGTCAGAATGAGGGAGGCAGGAAAACACATTTTAACTATTCTTGACCTGTCACTACACCCTGCCTCAAGCAAACTGTTACTGGCAAAGAAAGTGCTCACCTTTTTCAGATCCCATGTACAGATTCTGTGAGGAAGCAGAAAAACCAGACTGTTAGAACACGTACTCACTAGCATTCCAAGAATGCATAGGGTAATTACACTGCTAATTAACCCTCCAATCATTTAGAAGTAGTCACAAGACCCAAAGTTATTTGCATTGTTACAAAAAGACAAAGTCATGGCTTCTAAATATCAAAATACTTGGACTCAGCTCTAAAACAATCTTTACAAGTGAGAGCTTGTGATTCTGTTTTCTACAACATTAAAACTGAAATTTAGAGGACCAATATTTACCCATGAAAGAATTATAAAATAGCAACATCCAAAATCCATTAAAGGTCCGGTAAAAATAAAAAAAACTGTGGCAGCCACCACTTACAATAGAAAGCTTCTCTGTTGTTGTGTATCTAGCAAGGATTTCACCACGTTTGCTTGACCATGGCTCAAAGTCACTTCCTACTGCTGAGCTCTCATCTTTATCCCGTTTCCTTCGTGCACCATCCTATGACAGGAGTACAAATGCAAAAGTTAAATACAGATCTGGAAAAAGAAGAGAAGGCTGATAAATGTCAATGTTTCAAGTGCTGGCTGATCCTTTCAAAAGCAACAATATTTTTTAAAGGTAAACAAGATAAAAGTAGGTAAATAAAAAAGGATATTCTATTGATATGGCTTATTTCCCATACTGACTTCTTCACTGGTGAGACAATACATTTTATTCAGGGTTGGCTTAATGGTTTTGGTTTGGTTTCGGTTTTATTTTACTTAGTTAAGTGCCCCAGAGTTACCGTGGGAGAAGCAGTAGTCACAGGATCTGCAGCTGCTGCAAACAATGACAAGGGATCAGTGCCATCCAACACACTGCTCAGAGGGTCCATCATGGAACTAGAGGAAGAGGAGGAGGTAGAAGAAGTACTTCCCTTCCGGGTCATCTTCTTTGTCTTGGATTCAGTAACCTAAAGAAAAAGTTCAGAACTCTTCAACAAAAAGGCTTTCTCTTCCCTCACTTTTCTTTAATAAATTATCAAAATACATGCTACATACATTGTGCTGTTGCAATGAAAGCAAGGAGACATCAAACAAACTCTTTGGAGTGAGCACCAGCATTTAAATTGAAGCTCCTTCTTTTCCCTGAATCTAGAGGTACTCACTCTTCAGTAGTATTTCCACCTTTTTTTAAATTTTTTTTCCAATTCCAGGTCTACAAAATTGTAAGAACAACCACTCTGAATATCTTTCTAGTACTCCTCCTCTATTTTATTAGCTTTGTTCCTGTCCTCCAAATTCCTTCTTGCTATTTAATTTCCTCTGCCAGTTTCATCTTCACTTTTCTCATATGACAGCCAAGCCTGGAACATTAAATCCATACCTCAGGCCACCGTCTTCTCTCCCTACCAACCTTCCTGAGCAGAAGCTGCTGCCTATTTATCATTCATTAGTGGATAACTCATCTTTTTGAAGCTGGATTTTTTCTGTACATCTTTAAAAGCTTCTTATACATCAAAGAAATTATAAATGTTTTAAAGTACACAGCTGACTGGAAGCTCACCCAAAACCAAACCTTACATCAAGCAATTATGCAGGTCATTTGTAATGCAACAATTTGATTTTAAATTTATCCATTATTCAGCACTTAATGCAACCAAGAAAACCTACAAGTTGGAGGTGCTATAATTGTCAGGAGACTGTTTCTGACACATAACAGCACCAGCAAGCTTCTGCAAAGGGCACAAAGAACAAACCTTGATGCCTCTAAAAGAGGCCACTAACACAGAAAGCAACTTCACAAGTACCACCACCAACCTCAAAGCCTTTTAATTTTAAAGGAACAGATGTAAAAATAGAAGCACAGTCTCAATTCAGATTAATTTTCCAAAAGCATAAAAAACTCACTGTAATGGGTTTCAGTGGATGGTAATCACCAAAATCCAAGGGTACAGATTCCAGTTTGCACATTTCAGATTCTGACACATAGTTCCTTGCTCTTGCATGCCTTAAAAAGTAAGAGTGAAGGGAAAGTATATATGCATATAAATAACCACATACTAAGAGAGAAGCATACCCTACATCTATACAGATGCTTATTTACAACGAAAAACATATTGAAAAATAAACATCAAGATCCAAATTTCTCTCTATTGAGATAACATAAAGCTAAAACTGGAGAAATTCTTTTAGCTATTTAGTTGAACTCTTTTTGTCTTTGAAACATGCAGAACTGCTAATCGCTCTTTTCAGTTTCATTCGTGATCTCGAGTATGTTTATAGCACACACTACTGCCTCAGCTGAATGAGTAAAATCAGGGGGATACACAAAAAATTCTTTAATCAGACTCCTAACAAAAGCAAACAGCATTTCCCCCACATCACACATATCCTTCTCAGAAGAATTAATCCAAACTTTCAAATAATTCCA
Organism: Sturnus vulgaris; assembly: GCF_052056855.1. Lineage (NCBI taxonomy): Eukaryota > Metazoa > Chordata > Aves > Passeriformes > Sturnidae > Sturnus > Sturnus vulgaris. The sequence continues at coordinate 7,881,557 of NC_142258.1, forward strand.
TTCCTACTCAAAGACATAACTCATTTGGAAGATTTTCAGCAGTGCCAAGCAGCCAGCTGTTCTATGGATACCATGTACCCAAAAAATAATTCCATATTTCCTTAATAATGAATTATGGATTAGATAATTTATGGTTGTGCCACTTCATGGAGATGCTTTGACATATCATGAGATAGAGCAGATAAAGAGAAAGAGTCCAGTGAAATCCACATTTTATTTGTTTTCTTGATTTCCAGTTCCTTTTCTTTTTGCTACTGTCCCATTGTTCAATGACTCTTCTTGCACATTTGCATCATGGGTTAATCAGCATCTGGGTGGCAAATCTTCCAAACTCTTTCTGGCTACACAATTACAACATTTCTTTAACAGCTGACAGCTCTCTCAGCATCCCCAGTGCAAAATCAACTGCACTTCAATTTGTGCAAGAACACTGGGCAAGTGCATGTGGTAATAATACACACATAGGAGTGAACAAGAGTTGTAAACCCTGCAAAGAAGTCTTTTAAAAGTACATTTTTACAATGTGGCCATTCAAGTGGTACGACAGCTTGTAACAGAGCTAATACAGAAGACAAGATCAAGTTTGCTCTGGAATTATGTTCTGCTTACTCTCCAGGGAAAGGAGATTAAGCATTCCTTTCTTGGCTACAGCAGTGCAGCCAACTTTTGAGAGGAAATAAAAATAATACTCTGGCCAAGCTGGGGTTTTATCCTCTGTGCCTCCTGCATGTTTACACCCCTGCTTCAGGTGCTCTTTTAACAGTGGGTTTCAACGTCTTCCACACACGAGCAGCACTGCAATTGCCACCACTCTGCACCTTCAACACCTGCCAGCCTATCAACCTTTTTCTCTCTGCCTGGTAAAACATCTTTTTTTCCTGGGATTGCTTTCAGGCATACAGCACTCTCCCAGAGCCAGTGTTAATCCTAAAGCAAGTGCTTCAAAAAGCTCACAGGGAGCACAAAGGAGACAGGTATATTAAATGGAAGAGAGTCCCTTTACAACACTAGATATTGGTATTGGTAATACAATGAGGCACATCCCATAGTGACTGTACCTACCATTATCTCAGTATAAACTTAAAAACAGAACTATTTCTCTGGATATTTATGCATAGCTACTATAAAAATGCATTGTAGCTCTATGCTTTAAATAATGTTATATACTTACTACTACTTTAACACATTTGTTTGAATTTTTAAAACGTGCTTGATTTGAACATTATGTTAATACAACGCTTTAGCACCAACAGGTGCTATTTTTTTCCTCATATGCAGACTGATGACTATGCAGACAATAAATCTGCAAAACAACTTTTTAGCATTAATACAGCTTAAAAATAGCTAGAGTTCTGCTAAACCCCATAGCATGAATATCTTCCATATTAGAGAACAGCATGATGGAAACATCTTACTCTGGTAAAGGTCTGGTTATTTCCCCATGGCCACTTCTGCATCAGTGTTACTAGACCTATTTATTAGGCTGTTACCTCATTGCTGTACTATGTAGAAATCAACTTTTCAGCATCTCTGTTGCTCTGTGTTGCTCTATTTTGCTACTGTTTTTCTCTGTTACAGAAACAATGCCTCTTTTATCCTTCCTGTACCAAACAAATATTAGACTGCGTAATTCCATGTCCTACGCAGTGCAGCTTCCTCAGGTGCACACACCTTCCTGTAAAGGCACGTTGCTAGAAGCTGACTCTGCCTCTGTCTGTAGCCCCTGTATACTTCTAAAGAGCCCGTTAAAGACAACTAACAGAGGCTACAGTGCGCTAGTAACACTAAATACCCAACGCGAGACCTTCACCTCCAGCGGGGAGCTGAGGCGGGCGGCACAGCGGGCCCGCAGTGACCCCGCCCGGGGGCGGCGGGCGGAGCGCTCCTGCCCCGCTCCGGCCCTTCGCTCCATGACAACACACCGGGGAAGGCCAGCGGCGCTCGGGAAACTCCTGCTTGTTTTAGGGGAAATGACCGGAGGCCAGCGGCCGTCGCGTCCCACCCGGCTCACAGTCCCTCGGCAGAGCCGTGCCGCCAGCCCGGCCCCGCGTAGCTCAGTGTAACGCCGGGGTGTTATGAATGTCATCTGTTCCCTCGGGTTTCTCCGACAGCAGCGCCGGGCTGCGGTCCCACGGCAGCGGAACCGCGGCACTCAGCGCCCCGGCCCAGTCCCCCCACGGCCGAACTGCTCCGAGTGCGGAGGCTCCGCACTTTCCCCTGTGGCACATGTGTGGCCGCCCCGCCTTAGCTCCCCGGCTGCGAGGGTCGCCGAGCGTGACGGCAGCCCTCGCCCAGCCGCGGGGACCCGCAGCCCCCCGCCGCCGGCCCCTCCGCGGGGGAACAGGCGGCTCCCGCCGCCCGCCGCCTCACCAGGGGAATGCCGCCATCTTGAGCCCCGTCACATGACAGCGCGCGGGCCGCGCCTTCCGCCCGCAGCTCCCGCCCCGCCCAGCGCGGGAAACGCCTGAGGGGAAACGGCTCCGCCAAGGCACGGAAACGCTCTGCTTGGTAAAGGTTTAGAGTTTATTGTGCAGAATGCTTTAAGTAAAAAGCGAGACTGGTGAAAACGAAACAAAGTACAAAAATAAATAGACTTTTGTAATGGTATCACAATTCCACACAAAATAAAAAGATAAATATGTATAAATACAAAACAGCAAGTACAAAACCAAATTCTGGCACTTGTCAAGAGAAAGGCCTCATGAAAGTTAAAAAAAAAAACAAACCCTTGTGCTATAATGCTTTATTACACACTGGAAACATGCTTGAAGAACAAGAGGTTTAGATGTGAAACCCTAAGAGAAGGGAAACATTCATTTCTACTAACACACTAAACCTATCTGTGCATCAACATATTGCCTATGCTAATAATAAATACAGCACATAACACATCCATTAAAAACATCAATCTTTAGTGCTGCCATATCAACAGCACCTTTTGTCATCTTTTACACAGGTTACCCCTGTCACTGTAAATTCTTCACCTCCCGAGATGTTTTCCACTCCTAAGCAAAGCTGGGGACTAAAACACAGCTTTGATGCCCACCAAGTGAACAAGAAACTTGCCCCAGGCATTTTCTGTATTACAGCTGAGATTTTAAAGCACCACAGTATTTGTATGAAGGAGGTGGGTCTTCCACTGGTGTAAACTCTTATGTTTAATTAGGGCCTCTGGCCCCAGGCTTTCAAACAAACCAAGCATTCTTCAAGGTGCTTGGGCAGTGCTTTTTGCCATTTTCCAAGCATGCAATTTGAGTAACTCAGTGCCTGGTGTAACACACCTGTTCTGAACAGCATCACAAGCTGCAGAGGACAGAGTTGGTGGTAGATAAAAGCCACAGGCTGGTGCCACAGTCAAGCCAATCCACTCATCACTGCCCATGAAGGTACCGTCCTCATCCCATTATTAATGTTCCTCTTTCATGCTATTTACCACAATGAAATTTGCAGTTAGTCCTTTTCCTCTTACATTCATGTCAACACATTACAAAACCTCCAAAGGTTAGTGTGTTGTGTTGTATTGACACTGGGAAAGTAACAAAATACAACCTAATTTACATTCTGGCAGTCATTATGCAAATCTGCAATCTGCAAAGATGTTTTCTCTCTAGAACTTGGTTAATTTCATGTCTCAAGTTCATTAAAAGAAGGAGAATTGTGCTCTCCTCAAGTTGATAGATAATATCCATGTTGGAAGACTAAGGTAAAATATGACCATGATCTTTTAATGTTAAATATTCATAAATATGAAAGTGTTGGCATTTGGTTGGAATTCCCCACCTGCAGAAATCATTACTTCAGTACAAGGGCCTGTTGGATCACAGCAGAAGATAAATTGCTCAGAAAAACTGCAAGTGTCATCAATTAAATGTAATAGATCTGAATTACTATTACAGACTGAAATAACTGTTTAAGTCTGAAATGGTAAAACAGTTAAAGTCTTACCTTCTGAAGTTTCTGTAGACCATACATGTCTCCATACTGGACAGATGTTGTTTCCATAAAAAAATGCAGTAGACAGCTGGCAATAAAAACCCAGGGCTCTTTCAGTAGAGTGGTTTGATCTACCACACATATAAATGCACATTTTTGGTTTGGTCAGTGTAAATATGTCCATCAGCCCAGCACTGAATCTGGACCATGTCTGTTCAGCTCAGCAGAAATGCAAAACATTTGGTAAAAGGCCTTTAGTACAAAAATTGAGCTAATCTCATTCCTACAGAAAGTACATTCAAAACAGCTACTGACAAATCCACTGACTTGAAAGCTCACCTTTGTTTAAATTAAATTTGGGGGATTTTTTTCACATTTAGCTGCTTTAACTTCATGGTATGGAACTAAATACATACCCATGACTTACTTACGGTGGCACTCAGAAATTGCAATTTAAGTAATGCAAAAAACATGCCAGACACTAGAATTTAAAAGTGTGAAAAAGTCACGAATTGCCTTCATGTTGCCCTGTGGTAGTCTTTAAATAAACAAGATTATGAATCTTTTATATATTAATACTAGTCTGTACACAAGTTCTAACATGCAATTTTCCCACAAGCATTAGAGCTTCAAAGTAACTTCAATGTGATTGTGTTAATGTCATCTGAAAATGACAAAGTAGGTTTATAATGTCTAAATATAAATATATGTAAAGAAGATGCAATATTAAAAATCAGTGCTGAGAATGCCATCATTAAAACACAGCCATTTTATCCCAGTGAATGCTGTCTTCTTAAATTGTCACAACATTTGGCTTCTTTCTTTGGGTTCTTCCTGCATATGCTCCTAAAAATAAGTAGAAACATTACCATATTACAATTAATAGTAATGGTTTTTGAAACAGGATTATCCAATAAAAATAGCAGAAAAAAATTAGGACAATTTTTTTAAAGCAGTATTATGCATTCAGTGACTACTTTTAAAATGACAGTTTTCATAATGCGACACCCCAAAAAGCTTATGAAAACTACCTATAGGTTTAAAAGTAATGACATTTTATAGTATTGCCTTACTTGATAACTATTCTATCTTCTTTTCTGCTACTCTAAAACAACTGCAACCACAATTCACAAATTTTTAAAAGAACTATCATATAACCAAGATAGATTAAATGGCTGATAAGTTTAACTATTCCATGCATTACTTTTAAACAAATTATCAATTAAAAATATCATACAAGTTGAATACTTAAGATAACTCTTTCCTTTTGTCAGATTAATTTAAAAAAGAGACAGCTGTAGGCTCCCACATGTCAATAAGACAACCAGAATTAGAAGTGCAGTATGAAAATCATCAGGCAGAGCCCTTACAAAAGGAAGGATGCTCAAGTAAAAAAATAATAAATAAATAAACAAACAAGTATTTCCAGAGGAAACAAGTATACACATACATATATTTTAAAATCCATATTATACTATGCATGACACAAGTATCTTCCAGTAATGAGGGTTCAGCACTGCAGGCTGCTAAGCAGCACAACTCAGCATTCCTTAGGTTCAAGCAGTTACCAAGAAGGTGCAGCAGTGTGAGCAAACATTTACATAAAGCAGTGAAAATCATATCACAGGGAGCAGAGCAGTGGGAATGGAAGACAGCCATGGAAGAGAAATGACTACCAGGCAGTAAATGAACGTGACAAAGGAAGTGCCAGTGCTTTTTAGGCTCTTTGGTTACTCTTGGTCAGAGCTGCAGTGGTTACTTACAGGTGTCCAAGGGCCATGATCAGCACAGGCCAAAGCAGCTTTGGGAATGCCCAGAGCCCTCACATCTCAACAGGCTCCCACTACACAAAAGGCATTCTCACTGGGCCAGCCTCCCAGGGCTGTGCTCTTCACATCACCTGAGATCTCATAGGACAGACCAGGCTGACAGACACTGTGCTTTTGTAGTGATTAACACTAACCCTTACCTCAAGTGTCCTCCAAGTGATGTAAAAATCTCACACAAGTCATAGAATATTACAGTAATAGCATATGAGGGTGCAAAAACCCCACAGCAATCTAGACTAAGGAATTGCAGAAGGCAAATTTGAATAAAAGCAGTGACAGTTCTGAAAACAATGATCACCCATCCTTTTCCAGTGTCAAGGGACAATCACATCAGGCCTCTCTCCTGGCACAAAGGACAGACCTGCTACTCACACACAGCAGATCTGAGGCTTCCTGAAGTGCTGGCCTGAAAGCCAACACACTCCACAGCCCTCCCCATCTCACATGGGCTAGCTGGGTCCTTGGCTTGGCCAAATGCTGCCACCACCCAGATATTCTGGGTGCCTCCTGCCCGGTATTGCTTTTCCACAGCAAAGGAAACTGGGCAGAGGAGATGAACAGGTCTGTTGTAGGAACAACCTGATCTCAAGCACCTTCTGTCTAACACAATCAGATCTCATTAAATGCCATGCCTGGCCTCATTTGCAGGCTACTGATGGAACATCTCATCTGATTTAAACTAATTGAACTTTAAAAAATAACTGATTTATGAGTTTGTACTTTTCTTTTAACAGCAGAACTTTGGATTGAAGAAGTAAACACAAAAAAACCTAAGTTTAGGATTGCCACTTGATTCCTAAAAACAATGTCTTCTTGCCAGAAACAGACAACAATTGGTCTGAGTGGTATTAGAGCTACAAAGCACCTTGCAGACAGAATTTAAAACAGCAATCAGGAGAACAAAAGAAAAAAGCGTTGGACAAGTATGTTATCATTTTCTTCTGAGGGTTTGTCTCATATCAAAGTTGAATGTATTTATAATAACTGTATCTTACTACCCTCCTTCCCTTTTTGCCCCTCTAATAAGCACAATTTAATTGATAGTGAGGAATGAACGAGGACAAGAAATTAAATCAACACCCTATTTAACATACTGCCAGACTTTTCACTATTCATATTTCATCCATATATAAAAGAAATCATATTCTATTTAAATATATTCAAATTAAGTTTTTTCATTATTGCACAATTATGTAGATTGTTTCTTTCATGCTCATGTAATAATTTCAGAATGCATTTCTGTTCATTTAGGACAAGAAGTCTAACCTATCTCTGAAGGAGCACACAGAAGTGTTGGTATTGCACCACAGGAACACATGTGATGTCCAAGCTCTACATGAGGTTAGATTGAGCAACCAGAACAAACCAGCATACAACAGGTTAGCCACATCTGCCTGAAGTTCCAAGAAGGCCACTGCAGAAGGCATTCAGTGACTTTCCAGGTATTTGACAAACAGCAACAAGGCAAAGAGAAATTTGGAGATGTATCCCAAAGGATTTTTTTTCATTGACAAGTATGACTTGACACAAGTTTGGTAATTATTACTAAGATAAACCCAGGGACTTCCTTAGCAGAGCAGCATGCACTGTCAACACAGAGGACTGCTGAATGCTTAACTGGATGTCTGGTGCCAGACACAATATAAACACCACTGTGCTTCATTATGAGCTCAGTGTGAATTACATGATTTTGGGGATGGCATCCAAACCACAAATCAGTGTCAAACCTGACCCTGACACCACCCTAACACTACTACCCTTTTACAACCTCTGTAATACTGTAACTGGGAGAGGTTTTGATTGTTTTGTTGTCCCTGTTCTTCAGCACACTCATTTACTAGACAGTAGCAAACTTGCAGATGAACACTTGCCTCAATAGCTACCTCTGGTTGCTAAAATAATACTATTTACTTTATTTTCTGCTTTATATTTCAGGAAGATTATTTATTATCTTTGCTAATTTTTCTGCAGTGTCACTGAGTCCAACCAAACAACTGCCATGCTCTACTTTGTTGATGACAGCACTGCCAGGAGAACTAACAACAGAAAAATAAATGAACACACTCTGGCTGTGATCCCATCACCTGCCTTTTATTTCCCCATCTGATACTGCAATGTTATCCATGTTTATGCATACTGCCTCACTATACATCCTTCTGTATGGCCACTACTTTTGACTTCACAAAGCATTTTTAAAAGGGAAAACATCCCATTTAAACAGTGTAAAACACACTGTGTTCAAACCCACAGATACTCCCTGCCAGTACTGCTCTGGGGCAGCAATAAATAAACATTTCCCTTAGAGAAAAGGTTTGATCCTCAATACATACAGATTATTATAATATTATGGAAAACAGCTGAAATCCTACTACATTACACATTTCCCTTATTAAGCCCCAAAATACCCAATTTTTATATTTGATTTGTGGAACTCTTCTTTGAGAACAAAGTGTAATTCAGATCTTAAATAGTTTTAAAACCTATCAACCACTTTACCTTTGCTAAATCTAGGTTTATCACTTAAGAAATTTAAAATCTAATTAAAAATATATAAATTGTGTAAGACCATTCATAGTGATTTATTAGAGGTTCAGCACTATTATCAAACCTTTTATATAAAAGGTAACCAATCAGTAATCTCTGTATGGTAGCACAGAAATACTCCACTTTCAAACTTAGATCATTAAGACTCAAACATGCTGTAAGATGCTACAGGAATATATATATATATAATTTTAGGACTTTATGATGAGTGAACACCTGCTGAGGAGTGTGGAATTGTCCTTCCTGTCCTTTGAATACACTCCATTGCTGAAGATGTGTGTAAAACTATAAACCAAATGACATGAAGATTCCAATCCAAGTCTATTTTGACTACTACCAATTTCTCAACAGTTCCAGTGAATACATCTGGCAATCTTTTTTATAACTGGGCATCTGGAGAGTGAAAGCAAATGAGCTGTGCAGCACATTCTATATACTTTGTTTATAGAATTTGGAAGTGGATGGTTCAGTTACCAGTGCAGGTTGGTTTGAAGAGATAGGTTAGGCTCAAGGCATAGCAAAGCAGGTGCACAAGGGAAAGAAAACAATATATTGCCAATTTATTTTTTCTAGATACTAGTAACTTATTTACTATAAGATCCAAGCACCAATTTTCTACACACCTGAAACTGCCTTGGAAGACACTCTGCTCCCTGAGGCCTTCCTTCTATTTTGCTCAACCCCATTCACTGAGGTCTTAGGGGTTCTAATTAAATACAAAAGAGTTAATGAGTCACTTGCAACAAAGTTGAAAGGCTGTATACAAAAATACAGACACTATCAAAATGTGTTTGGCATGAAAACATTTTTACAATGTCCCACAGAGCCTCTTCCTGAGCACCTATACAGTTCCTATTGGTACTATTATGGCTTACAGAGATACATTAAGTAGAGCAGGTGCCCATGAACAGATTAAAAAACTCTATTCAAGAAAGTGATTTAGTCCTGATGCCATGGCATTACAGTCTATATATAAAAATATACATATTTCATTAAGTGGAGACAAAGCTTCATGGAATGAATGCTACAAATAGAAATGTTGGAACAGTGTAAATGAAGACAATACACAAGAGGATGACAGCAATAAATATTATCCTGCAGTATAAGGTAAAATAAAGCTTCATCAATCTCTCAAAATACTGAGAGAAGTAATTATTTTTACTCTGAACAACAGTTGTACTGTTATGTGTAAATATTATTCATCAATCACTGTTCTTGCACTTTGCATTGAGTTTCATCTTTAGCCTAGAAACATGCTGTGCTCTTACCCTTGTCTGCAAAGCAGTCTATGAACCGGAGCATTCTGTCCTTGGTTTGGTTGAAGTATGCTGTTAAAACACAAACTTTTATTAGTGCTTTTTCCCTTTAAAAATAAAATTGTCTCAAGAAATACCAAATTATGCATCATGTTTCACATAAATTCAGAAAGGCTAGCAGGTTTTGTAATGCAAATGACATGTAGGCAAAGCGTCTGGATTACTACTTCCACTATTTAAAACAAAGAAAGAAAAAAGCACACACATAAATGTCCCTCAAGAGTGCTTTGGGTTCCCAGTCATTGATGAGAGCATACAGGAAAAAGGGCTGAATTGCCTAAAGTAGTCCTTGAAGGCTGAACTGTATGAGTAGACAGCATGTCTTCAAAGCTTTTGTGTAAACATGGGATAAAATCTGTTTTTAAGGGATGCCAGGTATCTGACCTTTAATATGAGATAAATGTGCAGACAGGCCCCATAAGAGAGCAGCTGTTGTCTGCCTGAACATGTACTGAACACTGTAACTTCTGTGATCTGAGCAAACAATCACACAGTCAAGGAACAAAACTTTCCTCACAATAGAAAGCCACTTCTTTTTCGACAGCTTCCTAAGGATAAGCATTATCAATAATTCCACTGCAAAGTAAAGGATATTAGGGAAAGTAGTAGTGCCAAACTGAAGCTTAATAGTACATCTCAGAGAAAAACCTTAACCTGAGCACCAAGACTTAAAGCCATAAATAAATAACTTCTGAAGATAAAATTTCAGAACTGACTCTGAAGAAAACATACAGTAACTTACAATGAGCTAATAAACCCTTTTCTTGGGCCATGGTAAATCAGATTTCATTAATTTTCGTTATAACAGTAGCAGGAATTGAGCTCATCAATGGCAAACCAACAGTACAGATCACAGAATCCATCACTGTTAGACAGTTTCTTAAAAGTATTTTAATTCAAGTAACCATCACCCACCGGTTTTCAGGAGTTTTTTGTTTTATAATTATTTTTTTACTTGGTATTCCCATTTCTGTAGCCCTAGAGAAACAAAAGTATTGAAACATATTTCAATTAGCAAATCATCATCCAGGTCTTGAACAGAAACACTCAGAGAAAGCCTACAAGAGGAACTACACCTACACATAACACTGCCAGAGCAGTCCTACAGATTATCACTTCTTTACTCAGGAGCAGGTGTAACAACTGTCCACCTTGTTGCAAGGTAATGCCTGCTACCATTCCCCAGAAAAACTTACTCTATCAAATGTCTCTATTGCTAGGCACTTTAGATAAATAAAATCACTTGGGGCACTTTTTACAGTTTTCAAAATCAACCATAAACTAAGCATCCACCACTGCATTATAGTGTAAATGCACAACTTAGAACAAGTATTTTTCTCCTTACAAATAAGAAGTTTCTTAGAAGTAAGAGCAAAATACAATTAGCAAGACATTACACACCTGGAAAGCTTTTTACTCATTCTTCCTAGCAGAGATGTCAGTTTGCAAAGAAACTGTTATTCCCTAAACTTCTCACTATTTCCTATGTCTCCTACTCCTTCTCTTGAACTCCTTCCACCAACCCTCCCTGCCCAAGAAAGAACTGCACATACTTCATGTACTTTTTCCTGTCCAGAGATTTCTGCGTAGCTGTTGAAAGTGTCACTCGCTCTCTTGGGCTCTTTACTTTATCCTAAAAAAAAAAAAAAGAGGATACAGTAGAAAGTTACCTACAAAACCATAATTAAAAATGTAGATTTAAGAAACATTGTACAGGATGAAAAAGAATCTCTTAAATGCAAAATTACTCAGTACTTAAAGTCCTGAAACAGTTTACATTCCCGGGAATATAACACACCATTTGCCTGAGCATCTTCTCTTTACGAACTTCACGATCATGACGCAGAATATTCATTCTCTCTGATGCCTCCATTGTGAAAAAGATGTCATGGATGTCATACAGAGCAGCTCGAAGCTGGAAAGAATCATTAAAATGTTAATAAAATATCCAATCAAGTTTATATGCCCATGGTTTTGAACATTAAGCTCTTTTTGCTTTCAATCCCAACAAAACACTACATAATTTTGCAAACCATTTTTTGAAATCAAATCATTTTGTGTCAAGCAAAAACTGGAATCTTCTCTTCTTTAAATGTTTCACTCTAAACAAATCCACTCTCAGTGTTTTATGTATTTATGTTGCAATAGCAGAATAGCTAGGAAAGAAAAAAAAAAAAGGTTTAAATTGTGTCACCTGAGCCATTACTCTTTCATGAAGGGATGCATCTTGTGCTGACACACTTCCTCTTTTCAACGGGGCTTCAGACTGAAAATTTTTTATGAACTCCAGAGTATCCTGGGAAAGATGGGAAAATAAGAGTAAGCACCAGGCATAACCCTGCATAACAAAGCAATCACTACAAACAGTATACACAGCAAACAAATTGTTTGATTTGGACACTATGACAATAAGCAGCGCAACACTCAAACATGTTCATGTGCAGCCCCAAAATCTTCTGAGAGCAGAAAACGCAGGATTTCATTTGTCAATGGAAGGCAGGAACAAAAACAAACAGGAGAAGAAGGTGCTTATTACAAAAAAACTGATCTTACTTTTACAGTTTGCTTAAGATGTTTCAGTTTTTCTGTCTGCAGGAGTCTACGAGTGAGAAATCCTTTTGCCACTGCAGTGATCTTGTCGAACTTCATTTGTATCTCTGGACTGAAAACCTTAAAAAAAATTCAAAACTTTTTATAAAAAACCAAGAATTATGAATTATTTATCAAATAACATCCATCAAGTGATGTAAGTTTTCAAGTAACAAAAAAACTGTTGATAAAGTTTTGACTGGGCTCAAAGTACCCACCATAATTTGGCAGAAGCAATATATTGCTATATGATTATTTTGCATATATGAATAAGAAAAATAACCTACACAGCTCTCTTATGTAATCAAAGCTGCTGACACAGGAACGGATACTAAAGTTTTCTGTTACCAATGCTGTACAAAAACATGAGGGCCTTTTAAGATAAAATATTTTTTTCCCTTACCTGAGTCCACCTAGTTTTGATCCTATTACTTGGCCTGCATACTGAGGTTTTTATAACTCCACTACCTGATGGTCCCCAGAGATAGAATGAAGTTTCACTTGTTGAAGAAAAGGTGTTGGGTGTTGTATGAGCAAAACCTGCACAGAAAGCAGAACAGACAGTTCAACACACTTCTGCCAGTGAAGTGATGCCTGTGTCTCTAGATGCACTCAGCTCGGGGGTCACAGCTTTGTCTACAGGGTCAGTTATAGGAAAGAAGCAAGCTGAATGTTTCTGATTGATTTCCATGCAAAATTTGCTAAACAGAAGACAGAACAAAACATGTCACAATGTTCTGAACAGGTGAGAGGTGTTCCACCAGCTATAGCTGTATTGCCTTGCAGTTAGGAACCCTTGGCAGAGCCCCTCAAAACCTTCTACACGAATGTGACCACCTGGCCCAGTGCTGTGCAGCTACATGGCACGAGGATAATCTTCCTGGGACATGATGCAAATCCACATCCTCATCCTTGATCAAAGGAGGTTATTCTTAGCTTGTTTTCCTTGGATGTGCCCTAAAACAGTTACATAACAAATGCAGTACATGGAACAGCTCAAGGATGGCTGAACCTGTGCTAAATGCCAGTGACACAAAGATGCAACAGACTTTGTCTCACAAATGCTGTCCCCAGCTGAGGGCAGCAGCCCTCTGTGTACCCTGAGCAGCCCTAGGGCAGGAACACTGAACTTATCCACACAGTGGGGCAGCTGGTCCAGTCAGGCACTGTAGAACGAATTATATCACAACACTTAATCTATATTCCTCCCTCCCAGTTTTACCAATGCTGGTGGAGTTTGTGTTATGGACTGTCTCCAGCTGAGACTGCACACTTTCCAGCAAGCCACTTTCACTTTTTTTCCTCCACTCCAACTCCATCCTACTGTTAATATTCACTTTGGAAATTTCTATTTCCGTTGTAGTAACCTTCTTTCCTTTCAACTTTCTCTCCTGCTCTTCCAGTTCCTACAAAAGGAAGATTCAATCATGAGACTATTTTTCTAACTCTGCAAAACAACAGAATATACATGCAAACCCAACTGCTTCCTGACAAACTTCCATACAACACAAAACCTTTGCTTAGAATTTTTCCTGTTGACCTTACCTTCTGCAATTTCTCCTGTTCTCTCTCTTGTTCAGCTATCAGAATCGACAGCTGTTGTGCATGCTGTTCTTCAAGTCTCTTTCTCATTTCTTCAAAGGCCAGCATTTTAGTTTTTAAAATATCTTCTGAGAAAATACATAACAGAGAATCAAGTATTAAATACCTTCTATATGATCTTTGCCAGAGACATCCATCCTTTATCAGCGGTAATTTGCATCATCAGTAAAAAGTAAAAAAGATGTCTTTGATATCAGGTTTCCTTGATATCCAGTTCCCATTAGGTAATTCACAGAACCCTATCATTTACTAGTCCTTCAAAAAATTTGCAAGTTTGCATTTCTGAACTAAATTTATGAATGGAAGAGCAGTAACATCAAAAGCCTGAATTAAAAGAGGGACTTGGAAAATACAGCTCTAAGAATTGTTACAATTGCTGGAGTGAATTAACATTATTTATGCTACTTCAGCCTCATTTAGTAGAGACACACAAAGAAGTAACTGTGTCTGGAATTTGAAGAAAATATCTATATGTTTTTTTCTAATTTACACAGGCTATTTTTTAATAGTCTTATTTAGACCTCGTGGCATAAGACAATTTTCTTAGTAAAACTAAATTCTGACTTCTAGAATGAAATGGGAAATCAGTATTCGTGAAGTCAAATTAAATTAGAGAAATTAGCCTTCTGAAAAGAAACACTAATGACTAACGATCACTGGGGTTTTTTCTCAAAGGTTTATAAAGTGAGAAGTAACCCTCAAGCACAGGAAATCTTTTACCTTTTGCCATATTTTCAAGGACTGCATTCTTGGTAATGTAAACTGATCCCACAGGATATTTCTGTTCTTGCAACCACTGCTTCTCTTGTTCTTCCATTCCAACTCCTAGAACACAGGAACTGTTTTCTTTTTGGCAGTTGTCGGTGTCCAAATCAAGTCTACGTTTTACCTTTTCAAAATTTTCTGGGAACTGCTCATTTGCTGAGGAAACATTTGGAGTATTATCCATTTGCTGTTGCATATTCTTGCTCTGCATCAGTAGTGGAGATGGATTTTCCACGTCATAAGATTTATTGAGTTCTGCTGGAGAATTACATGTAGTGTTTTCTGGCAAAGTAGCTGGTTTCGTTTCATTCCCAGCCAGGATCTTCTGTGTCACTGCAGACTGACTGATGGCAAAGGGCTCATTCACTTTTGGAGGTGCCATACTGCTCTCTACTTTGTATGGCCCTCTGCTATGGTCCATCACCACCTGTCCTTCCACCGTAGCCGACACTGTTCCCCTGCTTTCAAAGAGCCCAAAGGAATGGCGGTTTGGTTTGCCAACCCCCAACCCATCACAAAGGCCTGAGCAGCTCCTGCTGACACCAGGAACTCTGCCAGGGCAAACTGTGGTAAAGTCCACCATGAACTTTGGCACAGATTCAGACACATTGTTTTTATCTGCAATATCTTGCATTATTAAATCCATTGCTCTACCCTTGCCTTTAGGACTTAACTCGTAAGCATTCACAGGGTTGTTTATAATGATGTGTCCCATGGATAAAGGTCTTGGGCGCCGTCGGTGCATTTTAGGGCTCATGCTTGGCTCTGGGCTTGGCAACTTGGCATAAGAGCCTGTGAGGCTCCTGACAATGCTACTGTCACGTTCCAACATAGAATTCTTTTTCAATTCCTCATCTGAATCTGAATCCACCAAAGGGGGTGTTCCAACTCTCATAGGTATGTCTACTTTAGAGAAACTGGATAAAGTGGATATACTTGTGTTATTTGTATGAATAGAGGTGCCTTGGAGAAGGGTATTTGATTTGTTAAGACTGGGTTTATCAAGCGTCTGAGCAGTGCAGCTTCTGCCTGTAAACTTTGCCCTGTCTTTCACAGAGTCAGTTGTTTTAACACCATCATTTTCTTTATCCGAATGACTTTCATTCGTACTCCTCTTTGAACTGCTTTTTGAGGTACGCTTGCTTTGCTCTTTCTCTAAGTACTCCCTAGACTTCTTTATCAGGTTCTGAAGACTCATTACACATGGATCTTGAACATCCTCATCCGATGGTGACCCCACTCGTCCCTCCTGCTTCTGCAGAGCATGAGAGGGGAGCTTGTTACACACCATGTCAGGAGATGCAGCCCTTGGACACAGAGCCTCCGCTGAGAAGCGACTCTCACTTGGCTTTGAAGAAACATTTTCCTCTGCTGCTTTAACAACTTCTGTCACATTTGATGTCATTTGCCCTGCAGTACCTGATGGTCTAAGTTCTGGTGCCTTTTCCAGGTCCATGGAACTGTGTCTTTCAGAAGAATATGCTGAATTGATATCTGATAGAGCTGTGAAGTCAGTCAAAGACTTTGAATCCAAACGAGGGCAAGAACTTTCAGTCTCCAATATGTTCACATCACTCATGCTAGGTCCTTTCTTCATCTGCAAATTAAAATTTTTTAAAATGACAGATTTTCAATGAAATCTCAGAATCTCAGATTCCTGCAAACTTCACATGAATTAAAAAAAAAAAAAGTAAATACCAACTTTATTTAAGTGAGAATTACCGGTTACTTCTAGCTAGCATTTGTTCAAAAGGATTTTCATGCTACAGTTATCCTATGTCCTGCATCTCAGTTATTAAAAGAACACATTTGGATTAAAAAAAAAAAAAAAACAAAAAACAAAAAACTTATATTGTTTTTGTATTGAACATACTTTGCTGCTCTGCTGGTCAAGCCCCAAGCCAGCTGACTGTTGCCACACACACTCAGTAAACAATGCAAACTACCAAGTGCTGTTTGCCACCTTGGTAACTCAACAAACTCAGTATTAACTGTTTAAGCAACAGTTTCATCTAAAGGCTGTATTACAGCTGTTCCAAAGACTTACAATAATTCCTTGATTAGATGTATTTCGCATTCTTTTAAATTAAAACCTCTACTGAATTCATCACTGAAGCAGCAAAGAAAAAGAATAGTTGCGGTAAAATTTTAAAGCACACAACAGAAATTCAAGTTGTTGTGAAGGTAATTTTAATTCTGTAATCATAAAGTTGAATATAGATTATTTTACGATTAAGATAAAATCTTGAAAATAAAGCAGCTCATACAAGAGAGTTGTTCACTTGTTTTAACAATCTAGTTGTTTCCAACACTTTTACAAAAGAAGCAGTGAGCTCTGTCTTTTGCATATAGCAAAATAAGCAGTGAAAAGCAAGTCCCACACACTACAATAAGCATTAGTAAATAATCAATTATCAGGACATATAGAATGAAATACTAGCAAATGCTGGTTCTGGAGAGTTACCTGCTATTCATTTCATGCTTATATTGGGGAATACTTAAACCCCTACACTTTCTCTAAATGTCTATAAGCAGTGATTTTCTGTAAATCTATGAAGCAGCTTTGGACTAACAATACCTGGACATTTTCTACAATCTCCTGAACACGATTCAATAAAGTTTTTTTCTGGGACTTCTGTTTCCTGTTTTCTAGCTCCAGTGCTTTCTCCTTATACTGCTGTATTTCCTTTTTCCTTTCAAGTGTAAGCTGCAAAACAGAGTGTAAGAAACATTGTTTATATCACTAAATGCAAATTTCAGTACAGAATTATAGAAATTAATTCAAAAGAAAAACAACAGAACAGAAATCAACTGAGATTTTGTGCATGTGTTAAATGCCAGCTTCTTAACCGATTTTTAAGGGAAACTACAAAATGCCTTCTTGGCACACATAGAAATGAACATGAATTTGAAACACCATTTATAAAATTTTCCATGAACATTACATGCTAGGATATCAATCTGACGCAGGATTCAGATATTTTTTCTAAAAACCCTTACAATATCTATGCATTTGTAAATGAAGAGTAAGACAATATATCTGTAATTTATATCTGTATCATGACTTTTGGACATTGTTGTTAGAGGCTCTCCCATTTCTTCCCACCACTGAAACAAGGAAGTCGACTGCATTATTGCAGGAACTACCAACAATCTTCAGCTTAGCTCTATTTGCATTAGCACAGAATGACTTAACATAATTGATGAGCCTGTGGAATACATTAAAGGAAGACACAAACACATGAAAAAAAATCCTTAAAAGCTTTTTAACTGTCTCGGTTTCTTATTCACATTTTTTTACACCATTAAACTAACTCGCATGTTCAATATGTGAAATATCAATACGATTTTACATGAAGCCCAGCAGTAACATTATTGAAAACTAACAACATTTGTGCTCCCTTTAGGAAGATAACTTCTGAAGAAATTAAAGGAAATGTAGTCAGTGTGATGGGAGAAAAAGTACATTTTACCCCTTACTTTGTAAGATTAAGGCTAGGAATGTCTGGAATACACTGAAGAGCAGGTCAGATGACAGCTCACACAGAGACCTTCCATAGAATCATTACATGTGCACATCAAGGCCAGTGCCAATAGCACAGTCAGCACACCAGGGAGAAAAAGGGGTAAAAAAGGCCTTACCAGAGGGGAAAGCACACGGACTCCATAGAATTGAATGAGAGACACATTTTTGTTCTGAACAGTCAAAGAGGTTTCTCGTTTTATTGCCTCTTCTTGGATTCTGGAAAGATGCTTCCTACAGAATATTTCATAGTCCTCCATCTTCATGTTATCTAAACTGCAAGGAATAATAACATTATTCTCTCATGTACTTCCAAGACCTTGAAGGGAAAACAACATCACCACTAATTCTGTGTCACTATGTTTTAGGAAAGCAAAATCTACACTAGAAAACTGAATTAAGTTTCTCTTCTTCCTGTCAGAGAAGAAAGCAAGCACTGAGACAATCAGGATTTACAAAATTGCACCTGCTATAGATAATTTCCATCTAAGACTAAACCTTTGAGATCTTCCACAACGAGACAGATTCTATCAACAGTTAAAAAAAAAAAACAAAAAAACAAACACACAAACAAAAAACAGCCCAAACAAAATTGCAGCCCAGTTGGATTTAAAAAAGCCTTTACACGTTTAGGGGGCTGAGAGGAATTTGTGTCACACTCCCGTGAGCTTCCATCTCAATACATCCCTGTATGACTGACGCCAACACTTACATTAAAAAAAAACAAAAAAAATTTCAGGCTTGTCCCCTTAAAAGCGCCCAAATATCCGAAATATCTGTCACTGCCGGTCCCCACCGCACCGCCTGGCAAGGCCTGACAACGCTTTGTTCCCTCGCACGCCGCTTCGGCCGATTGCTGCCCGCCCGCTCCGGGGCACCGAGCCCGTCCCAGGCCAGGGCCGATGCATCGCCTTCCCCGGGCCCCGGCGCTCCCCCCACGGGCCCCGGCCCCGGCACGGCCCCGGGCCCGGCCCAACGTGCCGGTACCTGCGCGGAGCGCGGGGCTCGGAGCGTCGCTGCCCCAACGCTCCCCGGCAACCGCCGCCACAACGGCCGGGCCGCCCGCCGCACTACGGGCCCCAGCGCGCCCCGCTCCGCTCCGCTCCGCTCCGCCCCCGCCGCCTGCCCGCTCCACTCCGCCCCGCTCCGCCCCCGCCGCCTGCCCGCTCCGCTCCGCCCCCGCTGCCTGCCGCGCTCCCTGCCGCGCTCCCCACACCTGGGGACAGACTCCTGGCGTGGCCTGTCACCTGCACACAGCCGCAGGACAGCTCTGCCGTGCCTAGGCCAGCGCCCGGCAAAGGCAGCCGCGGCTCCGCGAGAGGGCATGGAGCGCCATCCCGGTGCTCCGATTTCCGGCCATTTCCACCCATAGCTCTCTCACATAGTTCCCCTGTTGGCACGGGTGTACTCTGTTCTGCTTCATCCCATTACATACCACACGGCTGTGCAGTCCTTGTGTAGCCAGGACCATAAATGTGCCGCCGCAGGTATCAGTTTCAGCGAGCACGCTGTGATAAGAAAGATAAACATGCGCACCTGTTCCCGTGCTGTGTGAGGACAGCATCCACAAGGACAGCATCCGTGAGGGCATCACCACAGACATCCTATCCCTCCTGCCCGGGGGCCAGCCAGCTGCCGGTCCAGCCAGTCCAGCAGCAGGTAACACTCACCTGTCAGGCAGCTCAGGTGGAAGGAAAATCCACACTTGTTTGCCAGCCCTTGGCCCAGGTATAATTAATGTAAATATATGGAAGCATCTAATTCCCCGTATTTAGAGCTGTTAAAGCTGTCATTCTTGTTTCAAAAAACAACTTTGTCATCTGTTACCTCTTCAGTGATCATTGAAGGGGGTTGTTTTTAAATGTTCTCTTTAATCTTAATAAATGCTGTTGTTTATCAAAAGATTTTTAAAATATGCTAGGCATTTAATTAGACAGTCCATTATTTGTTGTGCATCTGCATATATATCTTTGACTTTTCTTCAGCTACAGCTGGCAAAAACACAAAACCACTGACAGTATCTGAGATGCTCAGAACCAGCTAGGACACTATATGACAAATGTTCTTCTCAGCAATTTGAAAAATAACAACAACAAAGAACACCCCAACAGTTCAGAACATCGCCTCGTGCCTGTTCTACTTCTAGTTGGTCAGAGCTCCTCACTGGAAAGTCAGTTGCTTCCCATCCTTCCCACAGATACAGACACCAAAAAGAGAGTCAAAACCCTCACTTACGTTAACACAAACTGCTAGCTCCTCGGCTTTGCAATTCCACTTCTAGATTAAACATGCCCAGTTTCTCCAACCTTCCCTTAACCGGCTGTGCTGGCTCCCCGCTGCTCATCCCTCTGGACTCCTGGCGGATGTTCGCACCGGTGTCAGGTGCCGGAGCCGCGGCCCCTGTGCAGCAGCAGCCGCCCCTGTCCGGCCAGGCGGCATCGCCGGCTCCTCCCACGGCTCCGGGGCTCCCGGGCCTGGCCTGTGGGCAGGCACCACTGCACAGGCAGCTACATAAAACATACAATATATAACGTCGTATATAACAAACCCAGCAATTACTTGGAAAATAATCAATATGGATGTTATGTTTCTAATTAGCTAACTTGCGGAAAGCCCTCAACACTCTCCATACACACGGGTGCTCTGAGGCTCCCTGGACAGAGCTACCTTTCCTTCCATTAGCACCCTTTTATCCACACCATTTTCTATCATGAACAGCCCCTCTTTCCCTCAGTGATGCATGTTTCAACAGGAACATCCCCTATTTCCTTCAGTGCCCCATGTTTTATCGGGAACAGTTCCTGTTTCTCTCAGTGCCCCATGTTTTATCGGGAACAGTCCCTGGTTCTCTCAGTGCCCCATGTTTTATTGGTAACATCCCCTGTTTCCCTCACTGCCTCTCCCGGCGTTACCTGAGGGGGTGCTCGGGGCCCGGGCCCGCCCTCAGCTGGGCCGGCGGGCGCCGGGCGGACGCTACGGGTGCTGATTGGCTGCTGCGGCTGACAGCCGGGTGCTGATTGGCAGGCTGATAGCACCGCCGTCCCCTTTGCCTGAGGGGAGGTGGCGGCCGCGGTTCCGGCCCGGCCCCGACGCTGACCTCGGTCCCGACTTTAACCCCGACCCCGGCTCCGGCCCCGGCCCCGGCCCCGGCCCCGGCTCCGGCCCCGGCCCCGGCTCCAGCATGCTGTGCCACGGGGAGGGCCTGCTGAGCTCCCTGACGGCGCTCATGGCGCTGACGCTGGCGCTGAGCCGCAGCCCGGCGCTGGCCTGCCTGCTGCCGGCCGGGCTGTACCTGGCTCTGCACCTCCTGGCCCTGGAGCCCGCGGCGCCCCAGAGCGCGCAGCGCGTCCTGCGGCCCCGCGGCGCCGCCGCCCGCATCGCGCACCGCGGCGGAGCGCACGACGCGCCCGAGAACACGCTGGGAGCCATCCGACAGGTCAGCACGGCCCGGGGCTGGCGGGGCACAGGTCAGCCTGGGGGGCTGGTGGGTTGTGTCTCATAATCCGCCCTTCCAGCGCCAATCTCTCCTACCGTGAGTAACTCCGGCTGTTCTTCCGATTGCTGCTGGAAGATGTGTGGGTGGTTGATCCTTCATCCCAAAGGGAACTTCAGATTAAATCTGAATCTTGGGGGAGCTCTTGTAGCCTTGGTGCTGATGGATATTTCAGCAGTGAAGCGATAATGAAATATTTTGTTGATGTAGCAACAGCACACGGAGAGCGGACAGCAACTCAGTAACAGGTTGTTTGGGTTTTTTTTAAACCCTGATGATCTGTGATGAGAAACCACAGTTAGGGGAAAATCTGGTACCAGAACTTCACTGTGTGCAGCCCTGCCATGACTTACTGCTGCCTCATCTGCAAAGCATCAAGGCACAGCCAAGGTTCACAGTCTCTTTCTAAGAATCATTAGAAATAGTGATTGTCAGTCTCTGGAATGTAGTTTCTGTGAGGTTGAGATGTTGCTCTTCTGAGGATCTCTTACCTTTCTGTGGGACAGAACTCTTAATCCTGATAAATTCTGAAGCTGCACAATCTTTACATAGCAGACACCTGTAGGTAACCTCTAGTGCATACCCGGTTTTTGTCTTTCTGGTGCATTGCTCCTTTTCCCAGGAGGGCATTTGTCCTTCAGAGCAATTGGTGGTGTTAGCACTTCACTCAAGTGTTTTTCTGAAGAGTTCTTGGGAAAGATCCAGGGCAGGAAGAAGGTGTATGAAATGTTCTAAGGCAGCCTGGCTGCTTCTTGCTCTCTGATAAGGCCATTCCTCAGAGGGGAGCCGGATTTGTCTGCATCCATCTACTGCTTGGTACACACGTGGCAAACAGTGTTGATCAAGTGTTGAAGTGTAGGTTATGTGAACTGTAGGCATTTGCTTCTCTTGTCTTTTAGAAAATAACATAAGGACTCCAGGATTATTACATCAGAAGGAGAGAGCAGGATTCTTTTCTGCATTTTTATCCTGCAATAGTTCCAGTCCTGAGACTGAGGCAGAATCATTATGGTGTCAGCTGTGAAATAGATTAGATGGTTCAGTTGATCTATGAATGCTCTAACAATGACTTGGATAAAACCTGCTTTGTTCTGCAGATGAAGACTACTGAAAAGTAGATTCATATTTTATTTTTACCAAAATACAAGCTAATTATAGCTGTGCCAAATCTATAAAACTGTCTCTTCTGTTGTGTATGCGATTTTTAATTTTTTTTTAAGGCAGCTGAGAATGGAGCAACGGGTGTGGAGCTGGATCTTGAATTTAGTGCAGATGGTGTCCCCATTCTCATGCACGATGACACAGTTGAAAGGACAACTGATGGGGCTGGGAGACTGCAGGACCTGACTTTTGAGGAAATCAGGAAGCTTAATCCATCTGCAAAACACAGGCTACGGTAAATGAACGATTCTGAAATTACGCTTTCAACAGTGGAAAAATAATTAATGATGAACAGAATTATTGATTTGATCTGTCAATCTATTTTGATTAAATTTTTTTTAAATTTAAAACTTAGTCCTATATGCTACTTCTAATTTGATTTTAGAGGCATATGAGACTATATCTCTTTACCCATCTGTACATTAGGAACAGTGAAACAGAGTGAAGATAAACTGGCTTTCAAGGACAAAATCCACAGGCATCTAATGTAAAACAGGTCAATCTCTACATAAGCTTGTCCTAAATTGACTGCAGGACACTAAAGGTGCTGGAATCTTCATGATATGTCAGAATTGGCTAGAAGAATTACTTCTAGGATTAATTTTATTCATATGTATTTCTTGACTGTGTTTTGGGGATTCTACACATCAGGTTTATACTGTTGAAGGAGCTGTACAGATTTTGGGTGGTCTCACTTATCCTAGTGGCTGAATAGGTCCGTCTTAGGGGTATGCAGGGGAAAATATGCATTACTAAGAATTTGATAACAATGCAACTTCTGCAGTATCATAAGTGAGTCCCTTTCAGAGGAAGAACTCTGTGTGCTCCTGAGCCACTGAATTAGGGAATTACAGAGCTACAGACATGCCACCTGTGAGTGTGTGGCAGAAGGTCTATGTTCCCTGTCTCACTGGAAAGGTGATCACCTGGGCCACGCAGCAGGAATTTCCACAGGCAGTGTCTGCTGAGCAGCTGCTGTTCTCTGTCAGGAATGAATGAACTGTCACCTCATCAGGAATGATTTATTGATGGGTGAAGCTGCTTCTGCTGAATCCTCAGCTTGTCTTCCCTGTTCTGCCAGGATATGCATTTCTGGCTCAGGGCTGGGGAGTGCATTAGGAGCAACAGTTTGGGACTGAAAGCTTGCTTATGGGAGCTGGGGAAGGAGGTGAAGAACTGGGATTGGTGTTTTGGGGTGAGGCACTGGATCCCACTTCCAGTACCACTGCAGCAGCAAACTGACTCAGCCCTGTGTGGTTGGTGATATGCAGGCCCATGTGTGTGTTGACTGCATTCCAATGAGTTCTCTGTTTCTACAGGAGCCAATTCCCAGATGAAAAGGTACCAACTCTGAGAGACGCTGTTGTGGAGTCTATGCATCACAATCTTACAATCTACTTTGATGTCAAAGGCCATGCAAATCAGGTACTACTCACTCCCCTCACCCCTTCTTTGGGATTCTGACCTGCTGTTGTGTTGGTCTCAAACTGGTCCCTGTGGTACAGTCCCTTCTTTAACATGGGCCCGGGTCTGCTGCTTATGTCACCCAAAGCTGTCCTGGGAAGCTGCAGCTTAAAATTGGCACAAGGCTTGTGCAAGGGTTGCACTCGGCTCACAGCACTGCTGTGAAACAGAGCCAGGGGAATTCCTGCTGTGCTCTGCTGAGGGGAGTCAGAACCTCATCTTCAGCCTCCAACGAGGGATCTATAGTGTGCATTACTGAAGGCAGATGCAAATGATCCATCACTAACGTTTTTTTCTTTAGCCTAGCAAAATATAGGAATAAATAATTTTCCTCTTGAGCTAAAGCCTAGGTAGTACTAAAAAATTATATCCACAACATATTTAAAGGTATTTCAAACACTGAGAATCCTACTCATTGTTGTAAATAGAGTAATGAACAGAAATTCTTTTGCAAAAAACCAAAATGTCATCTCTGTGTTAATGCTATAAACAAGAAGCTGTTTTTCTTCTTCTCCCTTTCTATTTTAATCTTGCAACACAACAGGGAAATGTTTTTAAGATTGTTCTAAAATGACTTTGCAGTGTAAATTAAATATGAGTGTATGTATAACATTGCTGTGTGTCTCTAATTGCAGGCAGTTGGTGCCCTGAAACAACTCTACCAAGAATTTCCACAGTTGTATAACAGTAGCATAGTCTGTTCTTTCATGCCAGATGTTGTTTATAAGGTGATGTTTCCTAAAAGTTTATTTTTTATTTTTTTAGTCCTATCTAGGAATTTCAGCATGGTATTAAACTCCCAGTTCCAGGTTACTTTTGGGCTGTTCAAATTCCTAAGGCTTTTAAAAATAAATGAAGCATAATGCATGATCTTATTAGATTGCTCTACTCATTAGATGCAAATAGGAATCTACAGCAATTGCC
The DNA here is from genome assembly GCF_052056855.1 of Sturnus vulgaris. Taxonomy (NCBI): domain Eukaryota; kingdom Metazoa; phylum Chordata; class Aves; order Passeriformes; family Sturnidae; genus Sturnus; species Sturnus vulgaris. The sequence continues at coordinate 7,906,700 of NC_142258.1, forward strand.
TCCCTTCTGAAAGCAGTGCAGACAGATGTGCATTGCTCTTCTAGTTGGTGTCTGGCCAGATATCTGTGTGCAAGGTACCTGCTAAATAAACCTCTTATTCTAGATGACTCCTAAAACTCTTTCCTCATTCTTTTTGCCAAGTCTACTTTTTTTCTCATTATATACATTACATAACTGCTATGTAAGTTCTTTAACATGAGACCTGGTGTTTATTCAGTATGATTTGAAGGAAAAAACCCTATAAAATATAATCAACATCTTTCTAAAAGAGTTACAAAAGGATCTGGAGGGGAAGGGTGTCACTGTCTGCTAGAGAGTGACAAAGGAACAGAGCAACATGGCTTCCTTCAGAAAACAGAAGGAGCAATTTATTGTAGAAGTGCATGCATTTTATAAACTAGTTTACTAAACCAAGATCAGGATCAGCCCATTGGTCCAAGGAAGGCAACACCTCTTGTAAACATGCTTTTACCAAAACATCACGTTTTACAGGCACTGCCTGCGTCCACAAGGGGCAACTTTGTTGTTAATTCTTTCCCTTCTGTTTTCCTTCGAGTAGCCTGGGAAAACTCACATCACTGTTTTTCCTGACTCCAGTATCCACAGAAGGGCAGAAGGATTCTGGTAGAGTTGTAAATGCAAGCTAGGACTTTGTATATAATCTCTCAATAATTGTATTTAATGCAGCTGGGCTTTTGGATGAATTATAGTCTTTTCTCCTTTGTCCTCCAGATGAGACAAGCTGACAGAAATGTAGTGACAGCACTGACACACAGGCCCTGGCAGCTGAGTCACCTGGGAGATGGGACACCCCGATTCAGTTCCTTCTGGAAGCATTTCTTGTACATGGTGCTGGATGTCATTCTGGACTGGAGCCTACACAGTTTCTTGTGGCGATTGTGTGGGGTTTCAGCTTTCCTCATACAGAAAAATTTTGTTTCTCAGTAAGTGTTAAAGTTTGCTCATGTTTCAGGAGATACTCTCTTCTGTTAGTATGTAGGGTGGAGTTAACACAGTATGTGTTTATCAAAATGTTCCATTTAGTGTTGGATAAGGTATCTTGATAATTGCTTTACTCTGCCCTGTTTTATGATTTTAAGCTTCTATCTTTTTTATCTGAATTTTTACCTTCTATTAGAGTTTTAATTCTGTTTAATCTAAGTAAGAAAAAGCGTTTGTTGCTTTTGCCTATTTACAATAAGACACAAAAAGATTATGTTGCAGAAGGTGACACTATTGTCCCTTGATGTGATGCTGATGCAAGACCAAAACTCAGCTGTAGCCTCAGCACTGTCTGCCTTAACTCTGTGTAGTGTCAGGCTCCTCTCAAGGTGTGTCTGTTCCTTGCAGGGATTATGTGAGGCACTGGTCTTCCAGAGGAATTCGAGTGGTTGCCTGGACAGTGAACACGTTTGCAGAGAAAAGCTACTACGAAAGTGTCCTTGACTGCAGCTACATCACCGACAGCCTGGTGGAGGACTGTGACCCTCACTACTGACCCAGCCCCACCACACTGCCCTCCAGGGCCAGGCCTGCAGCCATGAGAGCAGAAGTGCTGATGGATGCTGAGGAGAGCTCTGGGAAAGACAGAGCAGCAGTTGGCTTCTGCCTGTGTTCACATCTCAAATGCAGGAGCCCTCTGGTGCACTGGCCAAAGCTGTGGTGCAGCCACACAAAGTCTGAGGAAATCACTGTAGTGTGAAAGAATCAGACTTGACAACCCCCTTGGGCCATACCTTGTCTATGCAGGTGGCTTTATAATTCTCTGGCTACTCCTTGGCTTTGTTTAAATTTTGGTTCTAAATTTTTATCAGCAATTTTGGTGTCAAAATTTCAAATCATAACTTGACATCAGTAATTTTAACAGCATGTTCTACAAGTGTATACTAATTTGAGGTTGATTTATAGCACCTTAAAGTCATTTACATTACTGTTCTTAAAACAGAAACTGGAAATAATAGTATAATGGTGCCAAAATGGAAGATGAGTATATTTCCCTGCCCTGCATAGAAAGATGGCTGTGCTGAACCCTGATGAGGAGGAAGAAACCAACTTTTCATGTGTGATGTGGAGGTTATGGGAATTAACAAATAAAACTTGAGTAGCTTCTTATCTTCCAGACCTTTTAAGAGAACCAAAGGAGGATAGGAAATTGTTTCTTCTAATGAAGAAATGACACAGCACATGAATGTATTTATTTTTAAGAGAAAGCTATATATTGCATGCTGGTAAGCAGTAGAACAAATGGAGTTGAAATGTCTTTTTCGTTTGCCTTTGGTTGCATGATTGGAGGGCACTCAGAGGGATATGGAAACTGTAATCCAGATTTAACTTGAACTCCAAAGAGTCTGCAGTTATAATAAACAAATCTCTGAGAACTCATGGGAAAGTGTTCTTTATCAGCTGTGCAGAAGGACATTGGTGTAAAATGTCAAAATTAGTGCAGATTGTCCCAGTTAGGGTAAATCCAAACTTCTGGAATACCACAGACTCATGCTATGACCTGCTGGTGGGGATGGATTTTTTGTTTGTATCCTGAGTTCCATCCAGGCACAAAGGAGGTGCTTTTCCTTGGCAGGATGACAAGAGCCACTTCCATTTGTTCACTCACCACCCCCCCTGCACTGCAGAAGCAGCAATCTCAGCCTCCTGTGCACCTCCTATAGAATGTGTAGGTTTATGTCCAGATCGTGTCCTGCCCCTTCCTGAGACTTGTGGCCTTCTGCTGTTACTGCTGAGCCCAACAGGGGCTCCCCATGTGGCCTCTGAAGGGCAAATGACTCTTCATGGCAAAGGACCTTGCTCCAAAGGTCCAACTGTTCTTGCTGCTTGAGTTTCTGGCACTGCTGAGTCACCATCCTCAGGGCAAACACCAGGTCCATGCCCAGTGCCCACAGCCAGGCTCCATGGCTGTATGTGCAGGGAAACAGTAAAAACTCTGCTCTTGCATTGTGTGTAAACTCTGTCCTTTTTCCTGTGCTTGTGGTGGCTGGGTTTGGGTTGTCTTTAGCCTAAATTATGAGCAAGAGGAAAAGATGTGCCTCTTTCCAGAGCAATAAGGGAGGAAAAAACAGACACTAGTCGAAAATGAGCTAAACAAAACAAATTATCAGGTGGTGGCAAAGTTGTGGCCTTGAATAAAAAGAAGCTGCATCAAATCTCACAGTCATGTATGATAAAAAAATAAATCTTAGTTGTGTTACTTCCAATCCATCCTTCATAGAAAAGACATGTAAACTTTCCGTTGACAAGCAATAGTTTTACACAGATGAGAAACTGATCAGTAGTCACTCTTAGTTCTGATCGGCTTCATCAAAGCTGCTTTTAAGTGACTGTAACAAACTATAGAAATGGCTCAGGAAAGCAAACCCAGTTCACACAAGCTATTTCACAGCCATTACAATGTCTCAGTCATAAAAACAACTGCACTTCAATATACTTCTGTTTATTTGACCAATACTTCCAGGTTTGGTTTAGATCAGATAAAAGCTGTTTTAAAAATATATCTGTTAGAAAAATATTTTTAAGCAGAACTTTTATTTGCAGTAAGGCAGAAGTTTCCTTGTATTTAGTCAACAACACGTGGTCAGCTGTGGAGGGAGCCTTACTGCATCGAGGTGATGCCAGTCCTGGGGGAAGGCTGTCACCAAATACCACTGCTACAAAACACCCCCAACAGCTGGATATTCCCTATCACAGTAAAAAAACGAAGTCCCGACACATTTTGCAATCTGTTCTTCTATTTTTTTCTTCCATTAAGACGTAAAAAAGAGGTTTGAGTGATTCTTTTAGTCATTAGTCCAGGAGAGCATTGCTTTCTGCGGACGATGCCTTCACTCGGTGCCTGCTCAGGGCTCAGATCCTCCGCTGTCCCCGCTGTCCTGCAGCGCGGCTTCCCTGGCGCGCAGGGCGAGCTCCACGGCCCGGGACGCGCCGGGGCTGCGGCCGGGCGGGGCGGGCTCCCAGCCTGCTCGGCACAAAGCAAACGGCGTCAGCTGCGCTCTGGGGGACAGCCACCCCCAGCAGAACGCCCCGTGCTCCTTAGGGACCTCATCTGCCAAGTTTTTGGGGTGAAGTTACGTGGGAGGTCAAACTACCACCTGAGATGCCATAGCTTTGTTTTCTTCAGAGCATGGTGGTGTTCTAGGGACTGTACAGCATTAGTGAGCTCTTCTGAGATTCACGCCAAGATGGGAAGTCTGTTTCTAAAGTGATTTAAAGTTCTTGCCTGTCTGTTGGGTGTTCCCATAAGACAAAATGGCTTATTTACCAGGACTTTCACTCTCTAGTACACAGAAGCTGGTGGTCAGTTTTTAGAAGTCACCACCAACACCAGAACAAGCTAACAAAAAGTACAACCTATAGAAAATATTCACCCCACAAGCTCAGTCATTTTTTCTCTTTACACAAGATGCTAAAATGCTGTCCCCCTGACATGCAGCTGTCACATGCTGTGTTTGTACACCAAACATTTTTACTGAGCTGAATTTTTGAGAGTTTCCTGTGTTTCATCTCAGTTGCTTACCTGGTAGATAGTCACTGCTGCTTGAGATCTCAGCAGAAAAGGGATGCTGAAAACAAAATTCACAAGCAGGTTTAGGTCATGATTTCCTCCCCATGTGTCTTGTATTTGAAAATGATACCATTTACCTGTAACAAGACCATACTCTCCAAGTCTTAAGCAGGTTTGTGATTATGAGTGTTCAGTAGCTATTCTGATCACATTTTTATATCTGTTCAAGTTAATCTTTAAACTTATTTCCATGCACACAGGACTTTGATACACACACACACACCCATCACCTGCGTCATGCCCCAGATTCTGTATAGGGGAATCCACATTTCTCTCTTTTGACCATCTCACCTCATTGTAGGATGTGTTTAGGTTTCGGTCAAATTCCCTTTCTAGGTAGTCTGGCACCTCCTGGGCAGGTTGCCTGGATGGGTGGTATGAAGAGGAGCTTCTCTGAAAAACAGTATTTAACATCAGTATTGTGTGCTCTGGCTTCCAGCTGTGACTGTATGGTCAGCACTGCTCATCTCCCTTGTCTCAGGGACACGGCCTTTCTGCTAAATCCATAATGAGATCATTCTGCCATCTCCTTCTAAAATCTGACCTTAACAACTACAAGAACATCCACACTTGGTAGGTGACCAAATCTCCCTCTCAGGAGTCCCATTTGTGCCACTCAATATGGGCACAGGTTGATTGAAATCCCCAGCACATAGAAAGTGCCTATTCATATTCACCCTACCTCTTTACAGTCAATATTTATTTGTATTATCACACACATATTTATAGTTAACACTAGATCAATATCAATTATTATCCATTTTTTTTTTAATTTATATAATCATTTTAGTGATAGCCAGTCATACTGGGGAATTTGGTTTTTTGGGAGGAAGGAGTGGAACCCACCAAACACTTTTTCTCTATCATTATTTAGGTCAAGGAGTTTTTACTCAACCCAAATAAAAACATCAGACAATACCTATATGTCCACATTTTGACAGTAATTTGATGGGTCAGCAAGCAAGACTGCCTTGAAACAGAAATTCAAGTTTAGGACAATATATGTCTATCTTTTATTGTATAGGATTTAAAATAGGGTTACGTCAAAGCACTCAGTTTTACCTCAGCTGAAAATAACCACAAATCATAATCCCTTAAGGAAATATATAGCCAGGGGAGGAAGGCAGCCTCCTTCTCAGCCTGGGCAAGGTTCAAGTGTGACCAAACCCTTTGGTGACCATCACTGCACAAGAACATTAGGAATGTTTTCTTGAAGTTTCATAACCATAAATTATGTCTGGTGAGGGTAAGGATTTTTCTATATCTTTATCAGGTTGAATTCCAGCCTGGATCAAATAGTTAGGGAACTTTCACATCATCCTTTTGCTGTCTGGAATTAAGCAATAAACATTTAGATGAAGTTTTAAGTACAGGCTTTTACCAAACCGGCAGCATTTGCACGGCTGGAGGAGCCCCATGGAAGCGTATGAAGTAATTAAAGAGCAGAAGCTGAGCAGTCAGACTGACCTGCTGGCCTCTTCCTCCCAGTGCAGATGAGCTTCGTCTTGCCCTTTGCTCTGTCTGGAGCTTTTTGAGTAGAAACGCCTTATCTTTCCCTGCCTGTAGTCAAGACATATTTGATCATTAGCTGGAATGCACTAATTACCCTTGAGAATCTCAAGGACTGTAAGTAACCAGTGACCAAAATAATTCCTTCTACTCTAAAATAATCTGTCTACAGAGGGAGCTGCAGCAGCACATCTTGAAGATAAAATTCTTTTGTTACAACTCTGTGAGTTAAATTTCCCAGCAAATCCCTTGGGGAAGGGCTCCCACCCTCCTTTGCACAGTTACAGGGAAAACAGGTTACAGCCCCACAAAGCTGGATGAGACAATCAACATAGAAGCCAAATTATACTAAAGGTACAGCTGAAAGCCAAACTTACATTAACAATTTGCTTACGTAGGAGTTTGGTCATGGTCTTTCTTCCTTGTATTATTTGCCCGTAAAGATAAATAACAATTCTAAACAAAACAAAAAAAAAGTCCAACATATGAGCACTTTGTTCTAGTCAATGTCTAGATAAAAATGTATCTTGTTCATTTTAACCTGTTAAAAGACATGCATCTCTGTACACACACACACAAAATAGGTGTGTACAATTACACAAGGAATGGCAAACACATGGATTTGCTTATAATGTGGCAAATGCATGAAATGGCTTAAAACATTGTCTTGGAAAAGACCCAAAAATTTATGGACTTGTATTCAAGATGAGAGGTACATTTAAGTGAGTCAACATTAAAAGATATATTTCAGATAATAAAATAACATAGAATGACTCTGTCCTTGACAGTTTTTTTCCACTTAAGGCCTTTTTCTAGTTCTTTGCATTAGCAGATACTTACAGTACAAAACTAGAGAGGATGAAGAAGAAAAGTTCACTTGTAATTAAGTTTTGGTAGATCCACACTACCCATTTAGAGACAGTGTATCTTTCCAGTACTTGTATCCACTCAGCAACTGCAGCATACATAGAAGACAAACCCCTAAAAGGACCACATGCTTCTGAAGGTTTTAACCTGAAAGTGTGAAAAACAGCTACTTAAACCTTTGTATGTTAACCAGTGAATTAATTAATATTGTGATTTTGTACATCAAGATGCTCCTCTGTTTTCTATAGCTCTCTACTCTCTCTGGGCTCCCAGGGTACTTCCATGATCTGTATTGAATTTTTAACTTGTGTCCCTCTCCAGCCATTAAATGCCTACCCCAGACTATGCTGTGAGACATGATCTTGCTGCAATGGATCAGTACCAAGCTCGGTAAGCACAATCTTGACATAAATATAACATGTCAATCGCTGTAGCACATGCTACAGGAAAGTGAAAAACTGGCTTTTTTTTTTAACATTTCACCTTGCCTTCAGGGACATGAGTCACTGCAGATCTTTAGTAACAACAGAATGTAGTAAAATAAGGCAGACCATTATAAGAATTAACATTTTCAGGTAGATTGAAATAGGAAAGTGTTTGCTTTGAAACTGAACCACTCCAGACAGTCTGAAATTCCCACTTGCCATCTGGACATGATAGCTCTGATAGCTTTCATCCCATCTCGTTTCATGTGTAGTCACCTGTCTCACTAAATATCGAAATCTTGTTGCTGACTGTAGTCAAGGGGAAAGTGTGTCCATGCTGCCCTCCCTCCTGTGACCACAGTAACACACCCATTCTCACGGGATCACGGAGCAAGCCTTGTTTCCAGAATACAGAGCACCTCAAGACCACCTGAAACTTTCCACCAGCAATTAATATAACTTTTATTATAGAGAAATGCAGACTCCTCTGCCTGGTATCAGGTCACACAGCATAATTTAGTAGGGCTGAATGCCAGTGATGTGCCATACCTCCAGACAGTGACTCCAACGACAGACAGGACTCCAAGGAAGGAAGGGCAAAACAGCAGGAAAATGAAGGATGTCATCATTTGAGAAGTTCTCCAGACTTTGCGAGGGGGCTGGCAATTCCTCATCAGACTGACCTTTAAAGAGATGAAGGTACTTTGGAATGCTGTCACTTCAACTTGGTTTAAGTCAATCCCACTGGAATTGCTGAAATGGCATCTTTCAAAAGTTGCCAAGAACAACTTTTATGTGAATTTGATAGATACAGTGTGGTTTATAGTAAGAGGCAAAATGAGGTGCTGATGGGTTCCTCAGGAGTCTGTTGGGTAGAGTTTGCTTTTGTAGCATATGCAAACTCCTGGTTCAGGGATATTTGAATCCATCCTTCTACTTATAGCTTTGTTCTTCTACATTCAACACTACAAACTGCTTCATGACCCAACAAACAACTTATCATCTGGTCATACTACTGAGACAAAGAATTCTGAAAAGAAGACATTTCTGCCTTGATCTTTAGCTGAATCACCCTGCTTACACCGAGATAACTTCATAGGTGGGAGCTGCTGGGGAGTCACTGGGAGGCAAAAGTCATAGCCACAGGCTGAGTGTCTATATTGACATATGCACTTGTCCACTGTTAGTTCTCCAGGCTTTAATTTTACTACTTTATTATTTATGATGAATGCATATTAAGTTTTTTTTACCTTTTTCACAAAAAATACTATAAAAAATGCTATCATCTGGATACCAGGCAACAGAGGTGAGAACAGGATACCAATCCTACAAGAAAGGATTTATAAGAGAAAAAAGTTACATCTTCACTATTCACCATTCAGTTCTCAGTGCACTGAAAGCAGAAAAATACCACAATAACTTCATATGCAGGTAGTGTGGGATTTATTTGGAAATATGATTTTGTTACCCTTGATCCTCTAGCAATAAATCCACCTTGGAAAATATGGAATTTCAAACACACATATCTATGTACAGATCTGCAGAATCCTCTTTTAATTGCAGTAACATACTCATTCTTGTAAATAAGGCATCTTTTCAAGCGTTTAATGCTGAGATTATTTCAACAAAAAATATCATCTCAGTGGGGAAGTAAACAAAACTCCAGGATATTTCTGCAGGAACCTATCAGATTTCTCTCAGACCAGATGGCCACCGGGTAAACTACTGACTGAAGTTATTGTTACTGCCCACACAATTATTTTGGCAAGCCACAATCCTTACCAAAGCCACTGAACTGATCCCTCCCAGTCATTTATCCTGTTCTTTCTGGGAAGCACCCACAAACATCAGAACAAGAATTTTTCCATGATAGTTCTACATACAAATGAAGTTTTGGCTGCAAATTTAACACTTACCAGGTCAAAGTCTGTGCATAGATCAAATCTAAAACATTTCGTCCAATATCAAATTCTGGCAGTCCCAGGTTCAGGCAGACTGTAGTTCCAATAATTCTGGAGAGGGAAACCAACAACTGTAGCACAATAACATTTGCTAAATGATAAAGTCCTCTGTAGAAATCTCTGTAAATGACCTTCTGAATATAAACATCAATGACAAAATATTTAGAGGCTGCATTAGTGTCATGCAAAGCAGCCACAGCTCGTTCATTAGACAGCACAGCAAAAATGAAAATTTGGCAAAAAAATATCCCATAGAACAAAGAAGAGTGGAAGTAAGACCAAATACATATTTCATACAACTGAAAAGAAAATGAACAAGGGTTTCTTACTGTATCATTATATATCTATACTATAGTGACTACTTGTTACTTTAAGCACAAGCATCCTTGTGCTTAAGCAGTTGAAATGTCAAGGGGCTTCAGTACAAAACTGTAAAAAACTGTAACAGCTTTTTCAGGTCCTGAGAATTTTCTGCCTCAATAAAATGAGAATTTATTTATAGTCTTAACTGATACTCTTAATGTACCCTCAAATATATCCTACTTCAAACTAACTGAGGTTGTGAGGAGCTGAAACAGACAGGTAAGCAAGTACTGAGAGGATTCCTACTGAGAACCAAGAATCCCTTTTAGTCATTTAGCTGATTTTTCCTGAGCTGGGGAGACTCAGGTTTTTGCTTGTTGTAGTGAGAGCAATAAAGATTTTCGCAATTATCACATCTTGAACCCACCTTATCAACTGCATCATCAATAGACCTGGGCTTTCAGGCCGTTACTATGAGCACAAAATATTAAATGCAAGCAATTGTACTTTTAACCTTTCACATCTCTACGTCAGGTGCTTTTGCCCAGCTTAGGGGAGGCCAATTATCACAGCTGACATTGCAGTTTTAGTTCTGTGACCTTTTGCTGAGAGGTATTTCCCTACTGAACACAACAGGAGGATTAAAGTACACTGGCAAGAGCCATGGAGGAAAAGTCTTCAAGAGCTTCTCAACATTGTTTTGTATTAATTTAGCAAAAAAGTTAACAAAGCCCTACCTTGTAAACCAGTCTTGTTCAAATCATGGGCAGAGATCAGACCTCTTACACAAAAGTATGGCCAGGGATCTAAATGTTCTGTAGAGCTTGCAAGCACTTAAATATTGCCTAAGCCATAAGCAATGTTTGGCACTAGGAAGATTCACACTGCAGTAAATGACTTCTTCCTTACATACAGAGATATATTGACATCCAGTTCACGGTACTTTCTCATTTATCATGCTGCAGACCTCTACATTTGAGAGACTCATTATATGCTTAATAAGATTGATAAAATAAGATTTTAAACTTGTGGACACTATAGTGACATAAGAGGGAAAAAATCACAGTGGGATACAGTGCCAAGGAAAGGCAGCAGTGTGCCCATGTTTATGCAGAAAAGGTGGGTTTGTGCTTGAGATAATTGTCACCTCACTCTCAGGAAATCCATGAGAGTAGAATGTGGTTTGCTTGTCTTTCCATCTCCAAAGGGAAAAAGGACACACTGACATCCTTCTAGGGAGGAACAGCAATATACACAAGGCATGTACAGAGACTCTGCCTGGTAGGGAAAATCAAGGAAACTTCAGTGGTGCCACAGCCATGCTTCTGCTGGACTTTTCTCACATGGAGTAAACAGATAATATCTTTGGTTAATGTATGAAAACAAGATTAGAAAAGTAGTACTCACCTTCGTAAAAACTCTCCAAAGAAAGAGCCAAGCAAACAAAATATGAAGTCAACTAGAACAAGACGATAAATATCTTGGCCAACCAAAGTTTCCCAGCACTTTAAGAAACAGAAGGAAAAAAAAAAAACAAACACAAAATCGTACTAGAAGTTAAATATGATGTGATTTAAACATTGTTCCCAAATGCTTGGGCATCTGAAACTTGATCAAAGATCTGAAATCTTGATCAAATATATTTTAGCAGCCTGGCAAATCATGGTTGACTTCTCAGTGAACAATGCTGCCATCCAGCTGAGACTGGAGCTGGGCCATTCATTTTTTTCTACAATTGATTTCTCTCAAGCTACTAATAAAAACTGCCAGGGTAGAAAACTCAGCTTCCCAAGACACCACATGTGCTTCTCTTTGCTGAAGCAAGCCTCTTATCCAAGTGGTTCCTAACCTGGCTCTGTAAGTCAGATTTGTGTTCTTGAAATTTTACCTGCGACTCTGAGGTAGCCACGACGTTAAGCCAGTAGTAGCACAGTATTCCAACAATTGATATTTTCAGGATGATATTTCTAAAAAGAAGAAGTAACAGTAACTGCACCAACAGCTGGTCCATACCTGGAGGGAGTGATGGCAGGATGACCATTGGTTACACTTTTTTACGTCCTCTTGGCACTGCAGAGTGCCAGGACTAACTCCAGGAGCTCTCCTGGGAGGTCGGGTGAGGCATTGTTCTATTGTCCTGGCAGAAGTGGAGCTGGGCATGACAACTTTGGCACCACATCTGCTTAACAGGCTGCTGGCTGGGAGTGGGGCTCCTCAGGGGAGGGAGGGCTGAGGGACACCAGGGGTTAGGCACTGTAAATTCCAGGCATCTGTTTTTAAGGGAGATGACCTCAGTCCTCTCTACGTCCCTTCCTTTCCTGGGGAGGGGCCAATAGCCCAGGGGTCATCAAGGAATGCTACAAGCCCAGGGTCACAGTGCACCCAGCTGGGAGGGAAACCATTCCTTATCCTCATGCACAGCTATAACATCCCAGAAGCTCATGAAGGACTAAAGGTCATGAAGACAAGAGTGTACAGAAGCCTTTGGAGAAAATGAATTCTCCTCCATAGCTCTCTATTCCCTCACCACCCAGACACAGCTTTGTTTCAAAAAGAACTCAGACAACTTCAGGCCCAAAGCACTAAGAGGTGGCAGCAAGAAATACCTGGTAATAGTGACATATATGTGGTGTCCAGGGCTCTGAAACTTCTCCAGGTGCCCAAGCCAAGAGAAGAAGAATGGGATCAATGTGTTGAGGAGAGATACAATCACAGGTAGCACCAACATGGCAGTTTGGCTCTCTAGGTCATTTCCATGCCCTTTCATAAACAGCTTAGAGAAGAAAAAAACATAATCAAAAAACTCAAACTTAGAGCTTTAATGAAAATGCTGCCTCAAGGTGTGTCCACAGGGAAGCCCCCTGGCTCACCTCCCTGTATGTTCTCAGGTTAGAGACTGTCATGTTTTATGGCCCCATGAGAAGCAGCACAGTGACCTTCTCCCCTTCCTTCCCCTAAATTATGTGGGACCAAGGAGGGGAGTCACAGATCAAATGCAGCTCCTGGGAAAGAAGGGGCGGGTCTTGCTGGGGCTGCTTCTTGTTGTTTCTCCCCAGGACAGCAGATGCATTGTCCCTAAGCTGACCATTGGCCCAGGCAAGCAGTTGCTGGAGAAAGGAGGGAGATTTGCTCAGACCCCTCAGGTCCCACATTCTTGCCATAGTCCCCAGTAGGGCAGGCCTTGCAAAGCAGCTCTTTATGTCCAGCAGAATTTGTGTGTGCTCTGGCAGCAACCACAGCTCTGCTTCCCTGTTCTCCTTGTAGTGAACAGACCAGGGCTCATGCTCAGTGTGAAATACCTGTGTGGAAAAATGCAAAATCTGGCCTTACCTCGAGGTTATTAATGGAGAGGAAGTAAACACCAGTACAAGCAGCTACTGCTATTCCCAGAGAAGCAATCCAAGCAAGAAGATGCATAGCAATACGAAGAAGTCTCTCCATTGCAGAAAAATTTAGAATTTCTTTGTTTACTTCAATGAGACCTTCCTGCAAAGAAACAATTCGTAATGAAGAAGTTCTTAGTCAACAGCAGAAGGCAAAACATGTTTCAAGGAACTGCCTGAGAAACTGAATGAAAGATTATTGCTCTAGAAGATGGGAAGAGTAATATCCCAGGAACATTTACTGGGCAACTTTTTGTTCCTATCCTAGAAGTCAAGTTTCACGGATAGTATTTCTAGCCTACCTTTTGTTTATAAAATATTTAAATACCAGGAAGGGGAGAAACCAGAATAAATACTCTGCATGGAAAATATTTAATAGTCACAGAGACTCATTCAATAGAACAGAAGCATACAAATATTTATATGTAGCTTAAAGAGAAAAGGAAAACAAGTAGCTAAGCCAATGCTAGGAGCTCAGACCAAATGAAATTCAGGAAGTCAGAAAGATTTAAATCTCTTAGGCACAGGACTAGCACACTTGTGTCACTCTGTCAGAGATATGTGCACACACAAATTTGTATGCACAACTCAGTCTCTAACAGAATGACTCATGCACATTGGTTTTGTACCTCCTGTGGTTTGTACCTTTATTTGTGTGCGGAGATTCTTTTGTTTCAGCTTCACAGCTTTTTCATTGGTTATATTGAAGTCCCAAGTGCAGAGCAGCTTGCTGGCATTCACAGACACTTCCTGAGGGTTAATGAAGTTCTTGGAGAAGAATTTTGCCATGCTGCAATGAAAATTAAATTGGTCAGATGTGTGAGAGGGAGATTCATCAAGTCTTTACAGCAGGGCAAGGAGGCAGATTTGTCAGCCTTTCCATCCCATCACAAGTTTATTGGACCTATTTCTGAGCATGTCACATATGACAGTGTATGTAAGAAACTCTGCCATTTCCATCTCAAGATTGTTGCTGACAATCTTTACCTCTGGAAGGCCACATCAATAAGAAACAATGTTAGGAGCAACAGCTTACAAAGGAGGATCACAACATCCCCAGTTTGAAGTGGGATTCTCTGTATGTCCCTTACTATTTTGCAGTTATTTTTAATTTCTGTAATAAAGGTTTGATTCCTGGAGCCTTTTGAGCAAAAATTTCTACTTGAACTCTACACCTGTAAATAAGGACTTAGAGAAACATACTCAAGTAATTATTACTTCTAACTGTTAACAGGATGGGGTTTTGTATTGTGTTGCTATTTTCCAATTAATATAAGAGAAACAGGAATTCACAGTCAGTTTACCTGAATAACAAGATAAGAAAACAGATGACAAAATATATTCCAACAGTGAAAATATAGGCCAGCTGCATGTTATAAGATGGACCATTCTCTATTTTACTGATTGTAGCATTGGTGTAAAAGCCATAGTAGAGCACTGTTTGTTGAAAATAACCCTGGAAAGACAAGGACATCATTCAGAATGTTTGCTGTCACTTCCATGGTGAAAAGCATCATCATCTGAAGACCAATTACTGGAGGTGGGAGCTGTCCTATTCCTTATCAGGAAATCACAGGTGTGATGAAATACTTACAGCTCCAGTTAACAGCTCCAGGCCCGTGAATGAAAGGTTATTTGGTTCTGCTGCAAGAAACTGAGGAATTGTGATGAAACTGAAGTTTATGAGGAATGAGAAGATGTTAAAATTTAGCAGCCATGTCAAGAAAACAAAGTAAGAAAGAACACTTGTTCCAAACTCAGCACCAATGATCTTCAGAGTCTTGTGCCATACCCGCAGCTGGTGAAAATGTTCTGAAAGGGTATTTCCAAATCGTCGAAATGACTGAAGGGAAAAAGAGGAGACAGATGAATCTCAGCAAGCAAACTGGACTCAATTTCACATAATAAAGTTTCACATTTTAATGTTACAGCTTCCTTTCTATGTTAAGAATGGATTTGCCCCACTCCACGCACCCTAAGATGGTTAACTGGTGTTCCTGAGTGCTACTGCAGTGCAAGTCATTATTAATGAACACTGCAGCAATTAACTGGATCTTTGGTAAGTAACATGAAGCAAGACACCAGATTCCTCCGGAGACAGTGATAGCATTGCAGCTAGAGTGGTTTGCTCTGTTGTGACTGACAGAAGTTTCTAGCACTTACCACGGCTGCTCCTTGCAGACACTGTGTACAGCAGGAAGGTCGAGCACCACGGTGCTTTGCTTTTTTTGTTATTTCTTGAAGAACTTTATTTCTGTGGAAGAGCAGGGCAGGGGTGACAAGCATTATAGTATGAGTTGTAATTGAATCAAGAAACCAAAGGAGATGCTGCAAATACAGTTTCACCTCTGTGCACATGAACAGAATTAGTACAACATGGAGATGTTCTTACTGGCTCATTTTATATTAGCTGATACCTTGGCTCCTGTCCCTGCTATGACAGCATGTTCTAACCCCTCCACTAACTCACACTGGCAGCAGAATTTAAATATATTTTGTGAGAAGACAAAAGGATGGTTGAGATCATGTGGTCTCTTCTCCATTTTCAATGAACTACATCCAAGTTTCCTTTGAAAACAAATCTCAGGTCATCATTTATAACCAAATGTCAGGATCTTGCTATTCTGTTTTATATTACATGAGAGATTCTTCTTATCTCCATCATTAAATTATTTTCTCTTACAAGATATTAACTTTTTGACAGTGCATTAAAAAGTACTTTGTCATAAAGTGACAAACCAAAGCTTACTTGGTTTGTCAAACCCCATAATTGATGACTAGATGTTGCAAGAAATAAATGCTTTTAAAACTAATCAGATAAACTTTAATTTTTACCTGATCTCTCTCTTTTTTCTCATGGTCTCTGGCATCTTTTGGATTACTTTAATCCTTTCTTTGGTGGACATACTTGCAAGACTTCCAACTAAATCTTCCTCTGCATCAGACCCATGCAAAAAAAAAAAAAATTTGGGGGTAAGAATACAGTAATTTTTATACACAACCTGAAATAGAATAACAACATCCCCCATTTACACTGCTACCAAGGTGTGCAAGCTGAGACTTAACAATATTGCCCAGATTATCTTCAGCTCCCTCAGAACTCTAAATCAAATGCAAGTAAGTAGTCCAATAATGTTCATACAAAGAGCTGCAATATAAAGGAAAGTTAAATACTTACAACAGCCCAAGATTCTGGTTCATTGCTTGATCACTGTTTGACAGTTACACTTCTATGATGCTACGTATTGACTTGAAAGCTAAACTTTTGTTTTATTTCTTCTGTAATTTTAATTGACGTCAGTGCCCAGACTTTGCACTCCCTATGCCACAGCCACACCTCTATGAGCTGACAATCAGGCTGCTTCTGCAGAGCTGGAATTTGATGCCAATTACAGACACAGTGGCTGAAAGCAATCTATTAGCTGGTCAAACAAATTCTAATAAAAAGCATTTCTTTCTACAATTTCACACCTTCATACTGCACTGCATTTCATTTATCATAGGATTTGAGTGTGTAAGGAGAGCATAAATGATTAATTACTACCATAACACAAACCTAATTTGTCCCCATAACCACAGAAGAGCGTACATGCAATTCTGGTGAGAAACTAAGAGCAGCATCAACCACACCATCATTGTACAAGACACTGCCAAATTTTGAACCACTTATCTAAGCCCTTACCTTCACTGCACACCGGCTCTGTTTCAAACATGCTGGAAGGAGCCATGAAGATTTCATCGGGGGGTCTGCGGTTACGTCTTCTAATGAAGCTGTCTAAATAACATACATACTTTAGGAAGCCCAGATGATTCTGATAATTTGACTTAAAAAATTCAAATTTCACTTTCACAAGAACAAGTTAAAAGTCTATCTTTCAATCTCACTAACTTCATGCAAACACACTCCCCCACTCATTTCTTTACTGGTCATCTTTGACAACCACAAGCACTTTTTCAATAAATGCTGGAAAAGAGGAACTGGGCCCAGTCTTCAGCTGTTATGGAGAACTCCATCTAACCCATTCACAAATGCATATATTCATTATTCAAGACTTTCTTCCTAGAAGCCAAGGCCTTTCTTTAAAAATCCTTCCCCTCTCTTCAGGAGGATCATTTTAGAATCACACTCCATCATGCTAAGTTTATATGCCAAACTCCCATTTCCCTGGTACCAAAATGCAGCTGCTCTCTCCACCTCCTTTCATCCACTTATTCAAACAAAGATGACTACACTCCTTCAAGCATCTGTCTTACAGCCATGACACAGATGAGTTTAGCCATAGCTTTCCTGTAAGCTAATGCCAAGCCCAGTGTCACATCCCAGTGTGGAGCTCAGATCTCTGGAGATGAGCTGCAAGGACCCTGTTTATGACTCATTTTATTACATGAAGATATTCATACCTGAACAAGAATGCTTTAAAATATTTATTAGTATTATTTTATGTAGGGTGAGATTGACATGCAATATTGTGATGCATCACAGTCCTTACCTTCTGATCCACTGGAAATTCCATGAGTATAGGGATAATCCAGCATATGGAAGGTAGAATGTGGGGTGTAAGTCAGTTCTGGCTCAGGCTCAAAGGAAAGATTGTCTGTTGAAAGGAATCAGAGTTACATAAAGTTGCAAACTGCTATGGGCTATTTACAGACACAGAATGCCAACCCTATGACAAAATACAGATCTACTGCCAACACAGCAACCTATTGCCTCAACAAAACTCCCATATTCCACTCAACAACTTACTCAGTCCACACAAGACAATATTTATTGATCTGTTAATACGACAGATAAGTGAATTTGCTAATAAAACACCTGAACTGCTTAAAAAAATATATATAAAAGTATACACAGAGTTGAGCTTTGCAGAGCTGCAGGACTCCCTTGGGACAGAGCCAACTGTTATTTGTTCCAGGGATTCTCTAAACCGGTCACATGAGAAACTACATACCTGTGAAATTCCCATATGGACTTGTGCTGGGTAAATCCTGGTTGTAGTCAGAGCCAGGTCCCAGGGAGGCCATTGGGATGGCCACAGGGTAGTTCTGCTCCCTCCCTCTGTACTCTCCATAGGAATCGTGCAGAGATGAATCATAAGGAGTTTGGTGAGAGAATGCATTCCTTTGAGAACTCCCCCTGTGTAAGCAATTAAAAAAAAATAAATCCTGACTGTCATAAAAACCCTCAATAGGTATTCTGGATAATTTGCGACCTAGTATCATCAAATTTGTGTATGTTAGAAAACAAACTGTGATACTGAGAGGTATTTTGTATTTAGAACTTCAACACCATAACCCTTATTTGGTCATCAAATGAATTAGGAAGGCTAAAATGTTCTCAACCTGAAGTTAGCTTAGACTCTAACTAAACAGGAACACCTGCTTAGAAAATAAAGATATCCAAGGTTAAAGTCCATTGTGAAAATTACTGGAACTAAAAAATATTTACAACATTATGCCATAAATACATTTAACTGAAATTCATCCAATATATGAAAAGTAAACACACCATTTCCCTTGAATGTTGCCTTCCTGGTAACAGTTTTTAAAATTTGTCTGAGAATGAAAGCATAAAGGAGGGATTAAAATAAATCTACAAATTAAAACTCCAGAGAATAAGTATCTTCTGCATATAAATAACATTGTTTTTTATGGCACAGTCACACAGTAAAATTAAATAAACTCACCTTCTATCAATTTCCAGTGTCTCTGAGAAGTGGTAGTCTGGATTTTCAAAGGCTTCATTGTGATAATAAGCCATGACAAGTCCTTGGTTTGAAGGATGAAATCTTCCTTATTTTTGTCTCTACTGCTTCATTAATATGTTAATGGAAGACTGATTACAGACCTAGTTACAAAACAGATGCAGGTCCATAAAAATTAAAAGGAAGGAACTCCATTTTAGCAACTTAGAAGATTCTGCTATTCTACCAACAAATAACATGAAGCTGTATAAATCAGCAGTGGTTTAACTTCATCACCATTGGGAAATTGAGGTCCACCAGAAGTTGCAGGTCAAATAGGAACTAATATTTCTCTATAGTTAGGTCTCCAAACCTACAGAACTGCAGTGCCACACAAGTTTTCCCAGCACTAATGAGGCCAGGCTTTAGAAACATGTCAAAAACATTAAGGAAAAAATAAAGCTCTCTCTCCCCTCCTTAAACAGAAAAGGCCAAATGCTTGAATTTTCCAAAAAAATTCACTACATTTCCAAAACTAAAGAGGAGGTGAAGCCTGCCCTGGTCCTTGCTAGCAGTGCATCTCTAAGCCTTGTGAATAAGGGATCTGAGGGACTGGCTTTGTACAGAGCTGACAATACCTAGAGACTCATTCTTAATGAGGCCTCTTCTAATGGTTTAATGCCTCAATCCTTTAAATATACCTGGTTGTAGATTCCTCACAGAGTGCTTCATTTTAATCTTAAACAAGCCAGACTTCGTCAGAATTTATTGAATGGGAGTCCTCAAGAGTCAGTAAAAAGGGAATGTTACATAAGAAAAACAGAATCCAAATTAAACAGGCAGTCCTTGCAATTAATCAAAAATCATACTCAAAATAAAAAAGAAAACAATTTTCAGCGTTTGTTCTTAAAGGCACCATGCAAGTTTCCTAAGCTGGCAAACTTTTCCACAGCAGGGAAGGGAAAAAGTAAATGATAAAGGGCACAGCTGGTAAAACCCATCAGACCCTATTTTTATTTCGGCTCCATTCCTAGAAAAGCAGAGCTAAATCTCATTTAACAGTAGAGTCTCAAACTTTTTCATTTGCAGTGGATTTTATTTGTGATTTTTACTGCATCAAAGGAAGTATTACATGAAAAGTATCTTCGAAATGTATAATTATACAGTGTCTAGTTTCTGAGGGCTTTTCAAAATTTTGTTCTGCCAAAAGCTCTTAAATTACTATTATGTCATCTACATGCCTTAAAAGCTTGGAACGCAGTCTAAAATCTTGCAGTGTGACATAGTTGTAAAACACTGTCCAGGTTTTGCACTCTGACTTGCAGAGTTATGCTTATAAACATGAGAGATTGATTGAATTCAAAGTCCTACATTTTAATCAGAGCACTGAATACATTTTGATTACAGCATGAAGAAGGGTGCTCTGAGGCCCGAGTAAAAGCACACCAGGCAATGGGAATGCACAGTGCATCACCCCTGCTCCTGAAATAACAGGGGGTGATTGCTGCCAAAAAGAAACCATAAACAGCCTCTCCTAAGTGACACTTGTGTTTCTTCAGGCAACAATTTCACACCTACAGAGATACAGTGAGATTCTCAGGAAAGCAGAAGAGTCATTAGCAGAGCCCTCTTTCCTCATCTCCAAAAAACCTAATAAATGCCCCATGAATCCAAGGTTCTTACATAAAAGAAATCCAAGGCTCTTACTTAAAAGTAACGAGAAGCTTAAATCTCCTGAAGAGGTAGATTTCCTTTGACAGGATCCACTTAGCTCTTGGTGATCTTTTGAGAGCTAGCTCAGAATATTGCTGAACTTTTGTACAAACACTTCAGGAATTAGTACATTCTGTCCCTACCATCTATTAAAAAGCATGGAAATTATTGTTGAAAAATATTATCATGGTCTTCTGCAAAGACTTGCTTGGAAAACTAAACATCCCCTATAAATGTGATTTATATTTCAAACTGCAACGAAAAGCTAAAGAGGGAAAAATTACTTTCTCAGGGGAAGAAAACTCTGAGACAATTCCCTTTGAAGCGTGTGCAAAATTACATTTTTCTATTTTTTTAGACTGGTTTCCCAGGAACCCAACTCTCGTACTCAGCTATCCGAAAAGCTGGGAAGCTTGCCAGCAAGGCAGCTGGAAAGCTGAGCACTGATCTAAAGAGTTTGCCAACTTGCCTGGTCTTCACTGGAGCTGTAGAGAGCTCCATTTTGATTGGAACTGTGTGTGTTGTGCACACTCAGCATTGCACACTCAGCGTTATCCAGAAGCAAACTGGCAGAAAGCATCAGCCATCTATATCAACCAACTTGCTGACATCAACCAACGAGAAGAAACAGATCAGCCTGGATGGAAAACACATCCAGCGTTTCTTTCTCTTACTCATTTGAGAGATCTCGAGGCTTATCCATAAAGGCTTCCTCAAAAACTCAAAAAAGCCCAAGATAGATTCTCTGTTGGCTTTGTCATTATCCACTTTATTTTCTCTGAGTCTTATGATGCACTGCATGCCAGGATCACTATGAAAATCCACAGGGACATTTCCAGTCTAACACTGAACCTAGTACATGAAAATACTGGTTTTTCTCCACACATGAAGTTTTAAGGACTTTGAATAAGTTTTCCACGTATGTGGAGGCAAACTCAAATCTGGCAGTTAATATATTTCTGACCAGCCATAGCTCACTGGAAAAAGCCCAAAGCAGGTAATGCTCAAACTAAACCATCTCTCTCCTCTTTTCAACCTATGATGGAAAGCAGCAAACCAAAGCTCCAGGAAAAGATAGGACATTTAGGCTTAGTTTTCTCTTTAAAAACATATTTAGAAGGAAAAAAAAGAGGTTATTTGTGAAAGACAGAAAGTGGGATCTTGGCAAGTCTTCCCTTGCAGAGTGGCATCCACGTATGGATTATGTTTTTAGATTTCAGCAGCTATCTTGCTGAAACAAATCCTGTGCACCTTCTCTGGAGTACAGAAGCGTTTAAGATCAGTGGGTTTAATGATCATTGCTATGTAAATAAGTCTGTGGAGAGTGGGTACTTTCTGCTTAAACCGTTCAACCCTGTAATGATATAGACCAGGAAACTCCAAGCAGTGCAGACTCATACGTCTGGATCATTTCCCAGAAAAATAACTGACTTAAGTCACAGATCAACAGCCTTGACAAAATATTCCAGGTTAGTTTCACCCCTTCCTGCGCAGGTAATGTTCTGCTATAGACACTAATCCTCATGTAGAATATAATAAAACAAACATTAATGTCTTGCCAAAATAGCACTTTGTCCTGGCATCAGGTTTCAGGAAAGCCACTTAGAGCGTCAAGCTCCTTGCCTGCAATCCCTTAGTAAAAAGATTTCAGGAAGTAAATCCTATTTGCACACATCTTGAAGTGGAATAGAACCAGGGAATTCCAGGACCACATCATAGATAATGTTGAATGAAGGGAATAGAATTCATGGAAGAAGTGATTCAGAAGGCTGAATGTGCTCTATTGCCATAAAGATAGTTTAGTTTTGTAGGGTATGATTACACAGCACTTCACTGTTACCCAAGTTTTATTAATGAACTCCTGTCCAATTTAATGTGTTCTGCACATCTTCACAATGAAAAAACCAGACTGCTTTCTGGAAGCCAAAAATGAATTTGAGAGACAAGCTGGAGTTTTATATTCTGCATCAGCAGCTGGATTCCAGTACTGATCACTACTCTTCCACTGCCTCAGACCTCATAGCTTCAACACTTTTGCAATAGACCAGGAAAGCCTCTCAGAAAATCTAAAGAGCCTGTGAATTGACACTAAGCAAACACTACACTGGAGAAAATCTCATCTCTAATTGACGTATTAGCAATGGAACCAGTGTAAATCATACATGGAAGCAAAAGCCATTTATCTTTAGTGCATCTTGCCAAAGTACTCAACCAGCACCAAAACCACCACTGCTTACAGGCCTCCCATTGTGGTTTTATTGATGTCAGCAGGTCAATTACAGGAACCAACATCAACTCTGCTATTTTTGACCTTGAATTCAATTAAGCAATCTAAATTGTGCCTCTGCTACAAGGGATTTTCCCAGTGACATAACATGCAGCAGCACTGAAGATTCATTCACTTGCAATTGCATAGAGAGAAACAAACAAATTGGGAAGGGAGAGTGACAGCACCCCCCTCACAGCCACCATACTGCTGTCTCTGCAACACCTTTAGTCTGGAGCCCAAATGGATTCACTTCCTACTCCTATAGTGCAATGGCACCTACCACTCTCCCTATCCCTCAGCTCTTCTTGGTAAGAGTGGGGTCCAGAGAGCAGCCAGGCAGAAGGAAGTAGGAAAGTGTTTGTCTCCAGCTGCTCTTCAGTATCATGAGCTCTGCTCCTTATTTACTCTTTATCCATTTTTTTTGCACCTACTTCCTGTTTTGCCTTATCCCTCCCTTTAACATTTATCTTGCAATTCCCCCACAATACAGTAAGACTACATTGTCTTTATCATAATCACTTTCTTTGCAATTTAAATCCTTTGTATCACCTGCTTAGATAAGGTTTTTGGGGAAGGACTGCCAGCTGCTTTGTGTTTGCAATGTCTCAGACAGGTTTCTACTTCTTCATCTGAGTTTAGAAACCTGAATTATAAACATGCCCCAGAAGCATCTAAAATTTGTTATAATATGTAGTTAAATTTTGGTGTCCAGTAAAATGTTATTGAGTGGAGGCACATACAGTTTTTGCATACAGGGAATGGGTAAAAGTTCAGATACTTCAGTAATTCTGTGAAATTCATAGCACTCTCCCTAATCTACCACACACATCCCTGCTTCTCCACCCAAAAGGCCCCACAGATGCAATTCCTGCGGACTGAAGTACATATGACAAGGACTTCGAATGATCTAATCCTTTCCCCGAAGGCTCCTTTGAGAGCAACTCTCTGTGTTTGCTGCTTTCTTGCTTTTATTCTCCTAACTCTGACCACAAGAGCAAACTTAGTGCACTGGGAAAATCGTAAGCACTGAGGTATAGAACTACTGAAATTAGAAAGAGGGAACTGAAGAGCAAGAACAGTATACCTGGCAAAGAGAGGCAAGGTTAGCAAGAATAAGAAACAGAACTCTACATTATTCCATTAACCCTTGAAAAACATGACCTACTCATTGTCTGACCCTTATGGAGAAAAAAGGTCTGAAGCAAGAATCATTTCATATCAGTGTAAGTCAGTCTTGTGACTAAATTTCCAAACAGCAAACTGTCATGTTCTCTGCATTTAGCAGGACTAAATCTTTCTTTGCAAAACAAGTTTTTTAAGTCTATTAACCAACATTACCAGCTACTTGTATTTGAAGGAAATAACTGCTTATAAAAAAACAGAAGTAAGTGAATACCTGATTTGAATTAATGTTCTGCTTTCAGTGGAAAGGCAACCAACAACACGAGGTCTATTAGAAGATACTGCTTATTAGAATAGTTCTGACTTAAAAGAAAGCCTTAAAAGAAAGCTCTGTTTATTCTGCCCTTGCAATGGATACCTCACCACTTGCAACCCGTAAATTGTACTTTAATGAGCACTATCAGTTACAGGAGTATCATTCACCAGCTCAAGTTTAAAAGTTTATGAAGACTACACGTATGATCATTTTGGATAATAAACAGGGATTTACATACACTCAAGGATCTTGGACTGAAAAGGGGCATTGTTCTGTTTGTAATTTCTGGCTTAACTTCCTGTTAAGGATATTGTTGTCCTGTTACTATTTGCACAAACAGCACTTAACAGGACCCTGGAGGAAAACAAAAAGTTTATCTGTCAGAATACTGGGAATACCAAGAAACTAGAACATTGCTAGGGGGAACTAGTCAAAAGAAGAGAACTGGTTTTGTTGAAATCGTTAAAACCCTTATATGCAGTTTTCAAATTGTTTGACAAATAATTTCACGTAAACTGAATGCTTTTTCTTTCCAGACAAAATGCAACTCCATTAAAATCCGATGTAGCCTATTAGCATGTTAAGGGTCTATTCTACAATGAACACACACAACCTATGGACTCTACAAGTGGCAGTTAGGGACTTTTTCACCAATACATGAAGAGGACACCGCTGTAAAGTTCCGGTTCCTCTTACACCTGCCCATACAGCCATACCACACCACCCCAGCACTTTATCACTTTCCAGGGTAAAAGTCCTTCTAACAAGCTTACTTTGGGGAAAAAATACAACGAACGAAACAAAAAAGCACCAAAAGACTAAACTCAAAAAAAAAAAAAAAAAGTTAAAAATTAAAATTAAAAAAAAAAAAATCAAAAACTCAAAAAAGTTAGAGACCATTTACTTTGATACTGACGTATCAGCCCAGCAGAGTTGCCGTTTCAATTCAATTCCTTAGCACCTGCAGCCTGCTGTGACCCTCATCCTGCACTAGGGCAGTGTCTCACGGGCAGGGACTGACACTCACCCACACCTGAACTATCGCGCCTGAACGTGGCTCTGGAGCCAGCTCTGACCGGCTGCTTCTGCCACACAGAGAGGATCAGGCTGCCGGGGGTCTCAGGGCTGATAGAGCAGACAGTGGTGACACTCAGCAGGGGAAGCAGAAATCAGAGCAGCTCCCGCGCAATGCCACTGCTTGCAGGTTTGCTTTACTAACAGAACATTACTAATGACAACGGGTTAGCAATAAAATCCAGGACAAGAAGATTTGGCTTTTAGATGTACATTAAGTATCCTGCATAGAAACGTTTCAGCCTTTGTAGGTTAAATAGTAAGTCTGTGTGTTTTGAGGGAGTGACAGAGTGAAGGAACCCAAAGAGCACGAATACTGAAGCCCGAGATTTCCCGCACCTATTTAATACAAATTCCCATTACCTATTGTAACACAAAAAGCCTCACAGCCTGTTACTTGGAAAAAACAGTGCCACATCCATTCACTAGCTAACAGAGACCAACATGCAACCTACACCAAAAGGAAATGTCACGCTCCAGGCTGTGATCCCAGCCAGGCTGGTGCCACACCTCAAAGGGAGGAGTGACACACTGGCTAGAGACCTCAGGGAAGTGTGGCCGGCTCTCCCATGGGACCAGCCATTCCAGCTGAAGGCAGAGGAAGCTCGGATGTGACTAATGGGGCAATAAGCTGTGAGGTGCCGTTCGTGCAGCCGGGCTGACACCAAGCTCTGGGCGCTTATTCACCTTTCAGCGAGCAGAAGCCGAGTACATCCCTGACGCGCCCGTAGTCCGACCTTACGGTGCCATCATTCTAAATGAGCAGCAGCCATTTGTAAGCGGCAGCCACCTGTCTGGGCTGCGGTGGTTCCCCCGCTCCGGTGTATGCGGACAATCCGCTCCGCCCTCCAGCCCCCGCTCGGACCCTGCCGCCAGCGCTGCCCGCTGCAGCCCCCGGCCCTGCCCAGCCTCTCCGGGCCGCAGAGCCCCGGAGCTGCCCATCACAGCCGCTTACCTCGCTCCCTACCTGGCCGCCAGGAGAGGCTGCCCGGCCCCGCTCTCCCGGTCCAGGTGCCCGGAGCCGCCGCCCCGCCCCTCCGGCCGCCCCTCCCGCCGCCCCGTGCCGCCTCCGGTCCCTGTGTCGGGGGACCCGCTGTGACCGCCGGCTTTGCTTTGCTTTCCTTCCCTTTCCCCCGAACGGACTATACACGGAAACGCTCGGCCGGAGAGGGGAGCTGAGGTCCTGCTCGTACAGCTCAAGAGAGAAAAACAACCCCGCGAAGTTCTTTGCTGTTATCTATCGTGTGACACGTTGCTATGTTTTTGTTTGAGTTCAAAGACATTCACTCTCCCTCTCCCACGAATTTAAACATGCTTTCTTTTGACCTGGGATAGCAACACCACCACAATAAAAGGACACAGAGAAACCGTTTTCAGACACAGGATGCGTTACCTTTATCCCTGGATTAATCATTTGGGGAGCTGACATAAGGAACTATCTTCCCTCACATATTTTTACTTGTCTTAAAGGAAGGTCCTTCTAAGGGTGACAAATTAGTTCACTCTAATAGTGAGCAGAATCCACAGTTCCTGGACAGGGAGTTTAATACCAGCCCTTCCTGTACTCTGCCTGGACCAGAAGGAACTTCTTTAGTCTGGCACAGAGATACTGATTTTTCTTGCCTTTCTCCTTTCCCTTCTTATTCCCATTTCATGCAGAAGTGTGAAAAACTATGGATTGGACAAAGCTCCAGCTGAGCACCAGGCAGGGTGCAACACAGAGAATCCAACAAAGTGTTGGGGTGGTGCCTCTGACATGAATTTCTATCCCAGAGCAGCTTAGCAGGGATGCCTGCCTCACCTTCACTCACTCCACTGCAGTTGGATTCAGGGATACCCCAGCACACTCAGCACATTACAGTCACTGTCAGGGTGTTCCCAGGGCCCTTCCCAAAAGCCAATGCCCTCCTCTGGATCAGGAGCATCCTCAAATTGAACAAGAGGCCAAACAGCCACCACTGGGGTGGGCACAGACAAAGAAGGGAACAGGGTAAGGAAAAGACTGGCTCTGCTGTCCCAGACCTGTGGCCTGCCCACTGCCTTTTTCCTTTTTGCTAATACTGTATAGATTATAGACCCCTAGCTTCTTTTGTGTTAATATAGCTTGTTAGGCCATTTTGGCGTATTTTATCTCCCCAGAAAACCCCACATCTTAAAACTTCTACCAACTACTCCTAAATAACTTCTCTGGTCAGCAAGACTAAAAATACAAACAAATGAAAAACACCCATCAGCCTTTGGATTAATGCCAGCCGGGAACTGGTAATAAATCAATCTGCTCTGTGTTCAGAAGCTATGCTGGTGTAACTGCTGATTTTACCAAATGACTAGTGCTTTTCCAGCTCCTGAACTCAGTAAAACGTGTTTATCCTGCACCAGATACATTCTACATAGACTTAAGTGAAGTTTTCTAATGCTACTTTAAGATTACATTTTGCCCAAAGCAACATTCCTGGCATGGCTGCAGAGGACCCTGCACTGACCCAGAGCTGCCTGCACGATGCACAGGCCACAGCACAAGGTACTGGGGTAGTCAAAGAAGAGATGCTCCCAAAATTAAAGCAATCACTCAGAACTTCCCTGAATGCTTAGAAGCATTTTTGAGCTGTGGCATTAGGAAGAAAAGAAAAATTGTCCTGGAAATGGATGGTGTTACTAAATGTGACAGACTGATCTCCAGCATCCTTGGGAGACAGAATATGGCACCAGCTTCCATGCTCAGCACAGACTGAGAGCTGCTGCTTTTGTGAATAAAAAACACTGGACAAATATCATACAAATGGAACTTACTGCATTCCCTGCATGTGACTGTTGTGCTCTGGGAGCATCATCCATTCTCTCCTCCTCAGTATATCTGTCTTCCTGTTTTTCCATCTGGGATTGCTGTGATCCATACAATTCATTGAAACATTTCCAAGTATCATAAAAGCTTTCTCAACTGAAAAAAAAAAAATTAGACAATGTTCTCACAAAATTCCTGGGGAAGTCAAGCTTGTTTCAATTCCTCCAATCTTTATTTAAATTTGTTCTCATGGGATCATTAACACAATACTTCTCTAGAACACAGAGTTTCAGAAGAAGTCTAATTAACCTTAAGTGTATTATTCACCTTTCCTCTTTGTATTCTTTGTGGTAAAAAAAGAAACACAAATAAAAAGTGAAACTGCCACCCCAGATGACATCCCAGGGCAGCTTTACCCCATAAATATTCCTATTTAGGGCCACACAAAGACACCTCATGCTTGGGTGGCTTCAAGGCACCTGTAACAGTGGGTACAAATGCACATTCTTATCCATCACATGAATCACACACTCAGCACGAATGCTCAACAATACAAAATTATTTTTCAAGAATGCTGCTGAGGGGTTTTATTTTCCATCCCCTGAGTTTGTCAGAATGATTAGCTGGGAGCTGTTTAAGTGAATCCCATGAAATGTGGCACTCAACCAAGGAACCACAATCACCTGTGCAAATGTGTATCACTGAGGTGTCCAGCTCTGTTACTGACACCCTCACAGCATTAGCCTTTGCTATACAAAATATCCCACCTGGCAAAAATTATCCTGGAGATCTGTGAAAAGGAGAAAGGAAAAAAGCTAATAGGCCTCCAGAGTGACTTATAGAAGGATGAAGGTAAGTTACAGCTTGTTCTCATCAAAAATAGCTAAAAATCCATATTAGTTATGGAATCATAGAACCATCAAGGCTGGAAGAAACCTTTGAGATCATCTAGTCCAACTGTCAAAGACAAATCTGCCAGCACAAAGGCGAGTGTGTTTCTTCATTTGCTTTTTTGAGTCATTCAGTGCAATAAGGAAGTTGCTGTGCTTTAATTCCATGTCCCTGTATTTCACAACAATTCCCCTTAAGATATACCTTTCACCTCTGCTGGTAACACAGATTACAAATGTGTACATCTAAATTACTTTGAGAACTTTTCTTTTTATCAACAACATTTTATGGTTTTATTATGAAAGCGGATTACCCACATAGACTCTTATTGCTAGCAAAACAATGTGAAAATAAAATACCTGAGCTGATGACACACAGCTAACACAAAGTACATGCTCATTTGTGTCTGATTCAGCATTCTGAAGCCTAATATTGACTCATTTTAAAAACTACTGCAGAAAGTGCCTGAAGAATGTTTAAGAAATCTGGTTGTCTTTTAAACATCAGTAGAATAAAGAAAGGCTAGAAATTTTTTTTTCCCCACCACAAGGCTTTTGAGACTTCTGAAGGTTTCATTTCCTTATTTGTCACACATGCTGTTATTTTCACACAAAAGGCAAGAAATGTTACAAGAAATAAGTCTCTCTGAGACATTTACTACGAGTTCACACAAAACCCACCCTCGCTCTCAGATGGGAAAAATGATTCAGCATCTACTGACTTTACTCGCTCCAGTTCACACCGAGTTTTCACATGCAAGAGTAAAGCTGTGTTGTTTCCACTGCAGCCTGCGTTACTGGATCCAGTCACAGAACAAGCTGGGAGTTCGGGCTTGTGACCTAATGAGAGTTGACCAAGTATCGGAGTTTTTACAGCACCCAACACCAGGACGGGCAGTTAATACTGACGGGAGGCATTGAAACAAAACTTATTTCCAAGCCACACGTTGGTGAGAGATGCCCAGAACACCCCCAGCCCCTCACCTGGGGCGCATGAGCCCCTTCTAGTGGAGAGGGCAGGCTGGTGGCAGGAGCCTTTACCCCGGCCGTGTACCTTCACGGAAAGTTGAAAACAAGTCTGGGGTAAGAGGAACAGAAAGACTGATGTCCCAAAGTGCCATCCTGTTGGCTGGGGGCGCCCCCGGCGGGCGTGGGCCGGGGAGAGGCGGCCCCGGGGCAGCCTCACCCCGCCCGCCAGCCCCGCTCCCTGCAGCCGCCGCCCCACGGGCCCGCCGCGCCCGGAAACGGCAGCAGCGGCGCGGGGCTGCGGCTTCCCCGCAGACATGAGCGGGCTGGGGGCCGCCGCGGGGCCGGACTGGCAGCTGGACAGAGGCGGTGAGGCCGCGGGACGGGCGGCAGCACCGGCGGCGGGCCCCGCAGGTGGCGGGGGGATGGAGGGACGGGACGGGAGCGGAGGGAGCGGCGCTGCCCCCGCCTCGCCCCTCGCAGCGCTGCGGGGTCCCGGCTGCCCTGGTGCGGCGACCCCCGACCCGCAGCCCCTGTGTCTCCCTCGCAGGGCTCTCTGTCCTCGCCGAGGAGCCGTACGGCGCCGCACCTGTGGATTTCCTGCAGCAGCTGCCCAGCTATCAGTCGGCGCGGAGGCGCCGTGGGGGCACCCAGGAGCGCCGGCCGGCCCAGCTGGGCACCGCCGGCAGCCGCGGGACCACGGCCCGGGTGCTGCTGCAGGAGAGAGACGAACGGACTCATCGCCCTGCCAGAGAGCACCCCAAATGCATGGCGGAGAAGAGAATAATAAGGTTAATCTTCTTTCTTTCTTGGTTTGTTTTTTTTAAAATGACTGTTTCCTAAACACAACTCAGGTGCGCTGGAAAGCTGAAGCAGAACTGAGTTTGGCTCTATGTGTTTCACCCTGTGGTATGTGATTCTGACAAGAAGGTGCCCGAGTGCTCTTTGTTAGCACGAGGGAGTTGCTGGCTGGGGTAGAAGTAGGTTGAATTGGAAGAAATAAGTCAAAACTGGGAATTACCTGTAGTAAAAACCCGCATTTCTCACTGTTTTCCGTTTTGGTTTTTTG
Source organism: Sturnus vulgaris (assembly GCF_052056855.1). Classification (NCBI taxonomy): domain Eukaryota; kingdom Metazoa; phylum Chordata; class Aves; order Passeriformes; family Sturnidae; genus Sturnus; species Sturnus vulgaris. The sequence goes on from NC_142258.1 coordinate 7,937,606, forward strand.
TTACTTTTTTTTTCTCGGGGTTTTGTGCTTTCAAGGGTCACTGTGGGTTATCTGCATGAACACTCCCCTCTTCCCCGCTCGCTGCTATGCAAGTACTGCTGCTCTTGAGTCTGCTTAGCTGTTCCTACACAATGCCGTGTGCTCTCTCTGCTGTGGCTCTGTACAGTTGATAGGAAGCTTCCCAGGACCTTTGCTTCTTTTTATCTTCTCCCCCCGCCCCATTCCTTTTTAAATGACTCTTTCCTGTGCGCTGTTTCTGCCCCCCGGTGGTAAACCCCCGGAGGGAGGGATTGCAAAGACCTTGCCTTGCCCTGCCTGAATTTTAGTGCTTGTTATTTCATGTCTCACTCTGCTGGGCTGAAAGCTGCTTTGAGGACAGAGGACACAGGATGTGGTTTTGTACTGTCAGAAAGCAGCTGCACCTTTAAATCAGGTACATTGCAGTTCTAGTTATGAACCAGGAGAGAACTGGAAGTACAATTAATGTCTGGTACTCCAGATAGAACAAGAGCTACTCTATTGTAAGAGCAATGGCAAACAGCCTGAGCCTGGAGTTTAACTCTATAGCCTGTACACAAGAAACAGTAGCAGGAAAGTGCTCAATAGCTTGAATTTTTGCTTGAAGTTGGGTATCTAAAGTTCAGTTCTTCAAGAAAAAGGAACTGGAGGGAGGAATGGAGTTGCAGTGTCCCAGGCTTGTTTACACATGTTAGCACTGAGAGATTCTGGTGGGGCTTCTTGGAGCTTCTACAGATCAGTGATCTGCATTTGCGCAGAGCTGCCTGCACAAAGTGCTCGGCATAAGCTGAGAGCTGAACACTCAACTTCTGTAACTCAGATGAATATGCAGCCCACGCTTCTATTTAAAATGCAAACTGAACACGGGCCAGATAGTTCTGCAGAATTTGAAACACTGCAAACTGCAGCCTGTAGTTTCCACAGAATGAAATCTCTTGAGAGGAGCTGTATTTGCTCTTAAAGCTGAGGTCATCTGCTGCCTGTTTGATTGTTTGTATAGGTTTCATTTGACTTCCTGCCAAAATGCTGGAAGGATGAGGAAACAGGCAACACAGAGCACACATGGCAGTGCATCACTTGGGCACATGAGAAGGGTTGAGTACAAGTCTTTTCAAACTGAAACCTTGGTACCCCAGCACCGTGTCCTCATGGGTACTTATTTAACTTCTGCCTTTCTTCAGTGGCATCAGAGGCTGGAACAGAATTTGCTGCATACAAGTCCATTTTCAAGCTATGTTTCTGTAAAGTTTTGTCTGGTTTTGAGGTTTCGTAAAAGAAACAATAAAATGAAAACTCTGAGCCATTCAGAGTTCTCCTTGATGCTGTTGCTGACCAGGCATCAATTGTTAAAATGCAAATGTATTCATATAGTATGAAAATCCATAAGTGAGTGGTTAAAAGTTACAGACAGTGGCTCATTCTCATAGTTTGTTTGCAGCTAGTTATTAGAATAGTGCATCCCCAGAGGTGTTGGCAAAAAATATTTTCTCAAATTCATTGAATTGGCACTTTCCAGCAAATTTTTCAAAAAGCTATTGTTGTCAATTGTTGGGGTTTTTTTTTCTCCAAGAGTGGTGAGTGTTTTTCATGAGAGGGCTTGCCCTATTTGAATTAAGTTGATGTTGCCATTACCAGCGGGATCAGATGGGGAGAGTTTTTGTGTGTGTTACTTTGGCTATCCCTTGAAGGCTGCAGGCAGGCTCCATCCTGTTAAGCCCTGTTACATGGAGTGAAAAATTATTTCTTGTGCTCAGTAACTATTTCTGGATTCTTAGGAACTCTCAGCAGGCTGATACAGAACATTTATCTAGATGGAAGAAGTGGAGAAGAACTAGCAGTAAATCATTGAAAAAAGCACTCAGTGAAATCAAAGGCTTGTCATCTTACCTGGTGCTTTGGCGACATGATATTCACAACATAGAAGGTATTTCTTGTCTGATGTCCATTTCTCCTCTGGAAAGTTACTTCTGTTATTGGCAGTTTTACCTGTGTGAGCATAGTTTCAGATATAACTACATGTGTTTAAGAAGTTACTTTCTTCCCTTATTATTGCTGAATGTAAAATCCATGATATGGTAGAAGGAAATATGTTGGAAAAAATCATTAATATGTCCACCCTGCATTTCAGTTATATTGCTAAAACTCCATAGTACTTAAAACTAGCTTTAACAATGTTTCTTCAGTCCAGTGAAACTGATTTTATTAATTTGCTCTCTCTGTATTTTCAATGGTTTCATAATCTTAATTATTGGCACATGTTTCTTTTATTCCCAGGGAAATTTGGTACTGGCATCCAGTCCTACTTCTCCTTCCTGCGCTTTCTGGTCCTGCTGAACTTTATAATTTTTATCCTGATGTTCAGTTTTGTTACTCTTCCCACCATAATTTCTAAATATGGAATATTCAACAGTACCGTTGCTTACTTTTCTCCAAAGAACATAGGTAAACATTGTCTCTATGTACAGCTATTGTAAGATTCCCCCCTCCCATCAGCTTCTTTTCCACCTCCCAGAAAAAAAAAGGAAAGCCTTTTTATAAGAGTGTGACATGTTTGAATTAACGTGATCTTGCAGTTTAGTGGGCATTACCATTTGAGTGACTTTTCATACCTTTCTTTTGACAGAGAGTATCTGCACAATTTATGAACCTAGTGGTAATAAGGGACTTGTTTACTTCTATACTTACCTCAAAGATTTCCTCAGTGGCACTGTAAGTAATTAGTTGTTTGGTTGTTTTTTTTTAATTAAGTGTCTCAAATAGCATTTAAAATGTAAAAAAAAAAATTACTTATGAAATGAAGCTTTGATAATTTTGAAAAATAGGAAGGCATATGCATCACTGGGGTCTGTTATCTCTGAGAAGGGCAGTTTCCAAACTGACTTTTACTGACCACAAGGCCTGGCTGGTCACGTGCTGCAGCCTGTGACTCTCCTCCCCAGCTGCTGTCCCTTATTATTCTGGAGCACACTGCCTATTGTGCTGTCTGTGTAGGGTCCCAGTGTCTGTGTCCTACAGCTCTTTGACTGGAGAGGGGAGGGATTTTAAGCACACAGTGCCTGCATTACAATTTGGTGGAGGCAACGGCAGTATTTAGACTTGAAGCTTGCTGGGGGCCCTAATTTTAAATTTACAAAACAATTGCTTAATGCCAGGTTGAATTTAATGAGACAGTTGTTGCTGCTGTTACAAATTCTATTTCAACTTCATTTTCACAGGGATTCCTTGAAGTGACAAGTTTGTTTTATGGCTATTACTCAATAGATGCTGTATGGATCAGTATGATGACGTACAACTTGCCACTTGCATACCTGCTGGCTACATTTGCCTATCTTGCCTTAAGTTTCCTCTGGATAATAAAGAGGTAAAGATGGTGGTGTTGTTTATTTACTGGTACTTGTTGCACAGTTTACATTGTATTCCTGCTTGAAGGGGACATACTGTGTTCTAGAGCTGTCCATGTGGAAATGGGGAGTCTTTTGCTTAAGGATGCAGTGCCACAGTAGCCTTTGGTATGCTTGGGAAAAAGAAAACAATTTGAAGTATCAGTTTTTCATATGTGTGCATGTCTATAAGTAAAAGCCCCTCAACTGTACTGAATTTGTTGGAAGATTTTCTTTAGGTTTTTTTGGTTGAGTTTTATTTGTGCCATCTCAGCTTCCTTTGCTGTGTCTGGGTGACGTGAGAAAGTGTGACTGTGTTGAAGTGCAGGTGGGAATAACCTGTATCAGTCAGGGTCAGCTGCTGCAGAATCTCACACCGAAAGTGTCCTAGACACTGGCTGGTACTAAGCAAAGGTGACAGTTTGCTCATAGAGAGGGTCATTTAGTCTTTGATCAGTCAGATTTCTTGTGTGTGTTTTTCCTGTGTATAAAATACATCTTCTCCTTAATTTTTCTCTAGGTCTGTGGAAGGCTTTAAGCACAATTTAGTGCATGATGCAGACCCGTTTCAGAGTTACTGTAACAAAGTCTTTGCAGGCTGGGACTTCTGCATCACAGATCCAAATGCAGCCCGGCTGAAATATCGCAGCTTGCAATACGAGCTCCAGGTGAGTAACTTCTGTCTTTTTGTGATTTCATACAGCTTAGATGGCTAAAAAAAGAGAGATGTGTGTAATTTTGCAGATAAGGAAATAAAGTTTAGAAGGATTGAAGTACCTCGTTTTGGGGGTGCAGCCCACATCCTCTTGCATGCTTTCTAGGTAGCTGGAGTAGTGGTGCAACGTGAGAAGAATTGGCACGGATGTTGTTGGCCCTTCCCCCATGCACTGGGGACCCACGCCAGCCTGTTAGCTTGTCTTATCTGCCTCTTCCTCACACTCCAGTCCTGCTTCCTGTGTTAGTTCTGCATAGTCCAACAGGAAAAGCTGTCCCAGCTGTAGGCAAAACCCTGCAGGGATTAGTTTGAGTGTCCTGGGGTTTAAACATGCAGTGCAGTAAGCAGTAGTTTGGGGGGAAATAAAATCCAGATGGTGCTCTTTGTACTGTTTGAGATTATTGTTGCAGTAAGAAGATACAGAAAGATTTTCACTAGGCGTCTTTGGCACACATGCACATACAAAATGCTGATGCAGCTATAGATTTCCCGAATCATAAAGCTCTGAAAAGAGTCTGAAAGGCTCTTTTGGTAAAACAAGAACCTTCTTTTTGCTCTCTGAAAACAGAGATTTCTGTGAAAAAATTACCTTTGAGGAGATGCTTCCACTTCAAACCACAAAGTGGTAATTACAGATTTCATAAATTACAGTGAGTTGCTTTCTGCACTAGTGAAATTCATCTTTTTTCACCATAGAATCAGAATCTCCTTCACTTGCTACACTTTTGCCTCCAGAACACACATCTTAGAAGAACTAGTTTAGAATTTAGAACTAGAATATTACTGTTTGATGGACATAAGCCATCAGAAAATACACTCATATGGGTGTTATGTGGGTTTGCCCAGGTTAAATTGTCTTCACAGGAGATACTGTATTTTCATATCAGTCATGATGAAATACACCAAGTTTACATGACAAGCTGCTCAAGACTGTATTTCCGTCTTTCAGTGCCATCCCCCAATTTTCCTTCACAGAGTAGAAGGAATTTTGAGCCATAGTGGTTACCTGCAGAAATAATGAGATGAGTGACTGGTTTACCCATTTCAGAGTTTAGTATCAAGCTGATATCAGTCTCTCAACAAACAGGCAAACTGTCTATCCTCAAGGAAATGTGGTATTGGTACAGTAGAGACAAGAGGATTGCAGGACACTTGTCTTTGGCTACCGAACCCTCAGCTTGAGGAGGCTGAGCACCCAAGGGCTTCCATTCCTGCATGGGCCTCTTTTGTCAAATAAAAGACACTCAGCTCTGTGTGCTTGGGCAGGAGCTGGTGTGACTCTCCTAGAAAAGGCTACACATTTGCACTTCTCAGGGGTAGAAGACATGGTGTTAAGTGTTGTATGCTGCACCAAAAAAACTACATCTCTTTTTTTCTTTTCTTTGTAGACAGACTTGCAGGAGGAAAAACTGAAGCAAAAAATAGCTGAGAGGACAATGAAAGAAAAGATATGCATCTACTCTCTGAGAGTATTTATAAATATAATTGTCATTGCAATTTTATCAGGATGCTTTTACTCTATTTATGGAGTAACTGTCTTCTCTCAAGAAAACTCCAATGTGAGTATAAGAAATGACACTAGGACAGATTTGGTGAAAGCTGGTGATTACAGCAAGAGGAACTATTGTGAAAGAGTCAAGTATCTTAATATAGCACCTTTCATGCAGGCATCTGAAAATGCTTTCTACAGACGTACAATTTTTTTTAGTAGATGAGAGCAGGCCAAAAAAGCCTCCCCAGTAATGTCTCCCGTTGCTGCAGAGGCTTCAGTGTTGATTGCCTTGGAGCTGACAAGAAGAGCAGCCCTCACTACCCTTCCCTTATAACTATGCTCAGCTCACTGTGATCTGCTGGGTCTGGGCAGTGAACTGGCTGGGAGAACTGAGCTGCTTAAATCAAACTTCATCATGATCAGTTTCACATGATCTGGTTCATTGTCAACTGCAAAAATGCACTTCAGGGGAAGGCAGAGTGAAGATTGTGATCTGTTTTGTGGCTTGATTTACCTCTGTATGGGGAAACAGGAAGGCTTTGAACACAGGGCAGTTTTCAGAAGCAAAGGTTCTTGCGTCACAAGCAGAAAGAATCAGATTGGGCGAGTTCCACCACCAGCAGGACAAGCAGATGGAAAGAGTGGTTCAGAAGCAGAACAAAGCAGACAAGCTTCTGGTTGTGACACCTTTACAAAAGCAATTGACTTCTCTGTAGGACCCCAGGGTTTGATTTGTCTGGTAGAAACAGGGACCACAATTTTTCTCTCCACTGTATAAGTTGCTGGTGTGATGGACTTAGCTGTTCACAAGGGAAGTTGTGCTCATGGTGGACCTAACTCTGAACTTCTGTAAACTGCCAGGATTGCACAGACAGAAGCAGGACATGGGGGCTAAATGAGTTTGTGTCAAAGGTATTATTTGAGGGCAGAGAAGAGGACTACACAACACTGAATAACTTCAAGAGCAACTTCACTTGCTGTGGGCTTTAAGTAGAAGGGTTGATATCTTGTCCTTGTCTTAATGAGCAGTTAGAGGAGCTTGTCAGGATGGTAGGAAAGTCAGGGGAGCTGCTTGGCATCAGTAAGAATAAATTGAAAAGTGTCTGCACTTGGAATAGTTGTAGAACCTGATAGCCTTAGTGCTGGTTAGCAACAGTCAGACAAAAACCTTGGTGAGCTGAACCTCTGTAAACAGAAGCTTTGAGGAAGCACAGAATTGTTCTCACCTGGAAGGGGAGGGAGTTCCTGGTAAAGAGAGCTGGAGAAAACAAGGGTGTGTAGCAGCAAACTGCAGAGAGAGCAATGATCAGGCTTGTATAAAGAATAAAGATTTGTTTTCTGTGAAACTTGCTTGTCTAGAGGTATTCAGAATCAGCCCTGGGTTTGCCATTCATGTTATACCTGGTGTTGATTCCTGTTGCCTGGTGCAAATGTCAGTGGACGATGTAGACAGAGTAGAAGGTGCTGGACAAGGCAGGTTGGTGTGTAGCTGGAGACAGCACACTCAGGAAGGTGTGCTGCTCTGGGCATTATGTTTCTCTCATCTCTTCTTCTGCAGAACGCTGACAATGCTGACTCCCCAGCGAATCTCTTAGTGCAGTATTTGCCTTCCATAGTGATCACACTGGCCAACTTCATTGGTCCTCTGAGCTTCTCATTTCTGATTAGATTTGAAGAGTATACACCAGCCTTTGAAATCAAGCTGACACTCTTGAGGTAAATATGTTTTCATTGCTGCCTTGGATGTTTCAACAACTTGTTCCTGGTAGGCTATATGTATTGTAAACATTGAAACATCAAGAAGCAGAGAGGTTGGCACTGGAAACCAAGGAGGCATTGTTTGGCCAATGTTTAGTTGGAAACTTTAAATCTGGGAACAATCTGTTTTGATGACAGTGCAGTGCAATCATCTCAGTGTCCAAGTTTTTCTCTTGGTCCTATTTAGCTGTGTGGTCTGGATATCTTCAACTTGAAAAGTCAGTAGAGAACTTGTGGCTGCTGAGCTGTGGATTCACTGCTTTGCATGCAGCAGTTCCCTGAATGAGCAACACTGTGTGTACAGCAGTGACTGAAGCACAGCTTTGCTCAAGGCAGAAGTTAAAAGTTTTGAGGTAAAAGATCCTTCAGTGTAAGAGCTGGTGTTTGGCAGCTTAAGGCAGTAAGATCTGGATTGAAACACCTGAACTTTGCAAGTCCATGCGTTGTATTTCTGATTTGGCCAAGTGCCTCAGAAGGCCTGAAGCTACATGAAATGGAAATACTGTACACAGAACTGTACCTTAGGGAATTGCAACCCATTGCAGCATCAAGATCTGCAGCTGAAATGACTAATCTAGAAACCGTCCTGAGAAAAGAAACAAGGGACTGTAGCCTAAAGCTGGGAAGTTGAAAAGCAATTTTAACTTACTGCTAAGGAAAGAAATGTGTTTATTATCTGGCTGGCTGGCTTGTTAAAGGTCTGCGTGACCCTTTTCTATTTTAAGGCTTCTTTGGACTCGTGTACAAGGTGAGCCAGGTGTTAACATGGCTATTTTTTGGCATGTTTGGCATGTTTGGAGTTTTGCCTTTCTTCCAGGTGTGTCTTCTTGCGGTTGGCCAATATTGGCGTTCTCTTGTTCTCACTGTGGAGTCAGATCTCCAACTGTGGTAGTGACAAGTGTGAACCCTGTGGATACAATTACAAACTCTATCCTGTAAGTAGATTTATCTTGGTCTTTAATCATCTGAGCTTGTGAACAGAGATTTGTTTTCCATGAGAGTTGCTTGTCTAGAGGTGTTCAGTATCAGCCCTGGGGTTCTGTTCATGCTATACCTGGTGTTGATTCTCACTGCTCAGTGAAAACCAGCACAGTTGTTACACATATATCCTTTGTTTGTGTAAAACTCTGAGTAGAATTAATGCAATGGCAGATGATTCCTTAGCACAGACTTTCTGTCCACCATGAGGATTGTCTGAGGTAGCTGTGTTTTGGAGACATTGTGCTACTGCCTTTTGCAGCATGAAGGCAAATGGGTTTTCCTCAAAAGAAAAAAAAAAACCAAAACCAAATTAAATACAACAACAAAAAAAACCAAAAAACCCCAGTCACCCAAACCAAACACACCCAACCACACCCTCCTGCCCCACTTCACAGAAAAACCCCAAAATCAAAAAAAAAAAAAAGTGAAAAGCTTGGCACGGGAACTTTGAAACACTTGAATATTTTAGAAATTTGAGTTAATAGCATTTGAATTTCATGCTGTTAACTGAGACTGTTATTGCTTTACTGATAGACAGAGTTTTCACTTGTTTATTTAGACTGCTAATCTTGTTTTTCTTGACTTGTTTTTATAGTGCTGGGAATCTGATGTTGGGCAGGAAATGTACAAACTGATGATATTTGATTTTATTGTAATTCTTGCTGTGGCCCTGTTTGTGGACTTCCCCAGAAAGTATGTATCTCTGCTTTTTAAACATATTTTTACAAATGATATATGAAACACATTTTCTTTTTTCTGCTTTAAATTCTCCATATTTCTAACCAAATTACCGGTTTTAAAATAAAGCATAAATATATTTCTGGTGGTTCGAGCTCCCATTGGCTATTCAGATGGCTGTATATGTTTTGATATTTGTGAGCTTTTTTCTTCAGACATTTTCTGTTATGTTGTCTAATGCTTAAATGCTAAGTTCGGTGTGTTTCAAATGTGTTAGAATGCATGTAAAACTCCACAACTTCAATTTAGGACTAACAATATTCTTGGTTTCAGGTTGTTAGTTACTCATTGCTCTTGCAAGCTCATTCAGTGGTTTGGACATAAGGAATTTGAAATTTCTGACAATGTCCTGGAAATCATTTATGGGCAGACTATTTGCTGGATTGGAACCTTCTTTTCACCACTCCTCCCTGCAATAGCAACGATAAAATACTTCATCATTTTCTATGTTAAAAAGGTAATGAAGGCATGTGGTTGATAAAGGACTGAGTACATCTCTGTGGTTTTTGTAATGCAGGAATGTAGATATGCAGATGATCTAAAACCAGCAAAAAACTCTAAAACCACCTGTGGATGCAGTGGATGGAATGAGCCAATGATATTCCATTCTCAGTTTGGTTTTGTGCTTTTAACAGAAGATAGAATTTTGCTTTGATATCAAGCAAAGTCACATTACAATTACTACTTCTCAAATTATTTGTCTTTTTTTTAAAGAAAAGCATTTTATGTAACAAAGCTAGTTTAATAATACTTCCCTGCAGTAATCTATTTACTAGTAACACAGCTTAGAATTGGACAAAATTTTGCAAAACTGCTAAAAATTTGGGAGCAAAATGGAAAATCCAAGCTGGGTTGGATGTTTGTGTGATTTCTCACTCTCTGAAGTTTTGCTCAGTGACCACACAGCTCCTTCTGTGCAGCCAATTCTTGCAGATACTTTAGGTCTTGCAGTAGGGGATGTATCCAGGGAAGATGTGGCAGAACAAAGCCAAGGGCAGTGCCATGGATCATACACCAAATGGCTGTGTCCACACTCTGTGCAAGTGAGGTCCTCTGGATCAAATTCTTACACAAATTAGGAGACATTGACTTATATCAAAATGTGAGGCAATCTTGTCTTAGTGCTTCTCAGGCCATGCACATCAAAGGAGGTGTTTGTGTGGTAGCTGATGGCATGTTTGAGAATGGAAGATCAGTTGCTGGGGGAAGTATATTTGGGTGTGTATCCATATGGATGTGCTGGTAACAGTTTTACTCACCTTCCCTCTTCAGATTGTTTTGATACACACACGCAAACCTGCAGCGAGGCCTATAAGGGCATCAAGCTCCAACTTTTTCTTCCTGGTGGTGTTGTTGATTGGGCTCCTCTTGGCTTTTGTCCCTCTGGGAGTCAGCATAGCATAGTAAGTGACAATTTTAAGTTCTGTGAAGTTGACATTTATTCTAAGGTCAGTTCTGTAAAAGCAGACACACAACTTTAGAATGATTAATGGAATAAAATATATAGGGTGTAACACATAAACTTATAACTTAGTTCATATAAACAAGAATTAGTTTTACAGACAAATAGGACACTTACTGCATCACTAAACTGGTGCTTGGATTGGGCTGGATTATTTTATCTTTACGTTTTGGTGTAACGTCTTTCTATTCTGCTTCTTTGACAGTATCCCCTCTTCCAAGGCATGTGGGCTGTTCAGGAATTTTAGAACTTCGTGGGAAGTTATTCCAAATACAATTCTTCAGTTTCCAACAGGTCTGCAGCAGATCTTTTTTGGCATAGCATCAGAAGCCTTTGCAGTGCCTTTTTTTGTGATCCTTTGGTGAGTACTGTGGAGATTTGATTCATTTAAACAGCTTTATTTCTTTGCTTAATGAACTCATACCAAGCATCCATTAGACCAGATTTTCCATTTGCAGTCAAAAGCATCAGCCCTTATGCCTTTGCCCATGTGTTCACACTCATCAGTTTTGTTCTATTTCCTCTTACACATCCCATATTCAACAGTGTCCTCAAAAATGTTAACTGTGAGTCCTCTGCAAATTAGTACTGTAAGCCTTGTGATCACAATTCCTATCTACAAACCCTAGTCTGAAAAAACAAATAAAACTCTCCAAACAGTCACTCTGTAAGAAGAAATTCAATGTAGAATCATATAATTTTTAAGGTTGGATGTCATCTGTAGAGAGAATCTAACCCAGCTCTCCTTTTCAAAACAAGGTCAAGTAGAGCAGGAACTATACCCAGTTAGATTTTTAATATCTCCAAAGATACAGAGACTCCACAACACTCTTCCAATGTCTGGTCAGTCTTCCAATAAAAAGGGTTTTTTTTCCTTAAGTTTAAATGGAGTTTTTTTTGCATTTCAGTTTAACTAAACTGCTAGCAAATTTTGGAGCCTTATTACCTGATGTTTTCTAAAACATCTATGCTTGAAAAAACATGTGGCTTATTTTGGACTCCACCTAGCCCTTTCTTCTGTAGCCCTTCCATTTGTTTATACGTTGTCCTGAACCTTCTTATTATGTACATTGGAAATCTCAAGTCTTCCCTTTTTGCTTGTTGTTTACAGCATTGTTATGTTCTATGTTATTGCCTTGGCTCGAGCCCACAAACGAGTGGTTGAACAGCTGAGAGAACAACTGGTTTTGGTAAGATCTCACCCAACACTTTACTGACACAATGCAGAGAACTTTAGGGGTACAGACATGAGGCATGCACAGGAATATTGGTTTTCATAGTCTCCTGAATATTTTGTGTTTGCTACAGGCAGCAAAGAATGTTTTACAAATTACCCAGGAAAAATAACCAAAGCATTGTGGTATTTCTCAGTGGAGTTGATTTTCTTGGGTACCAGCTGCAACTGCAAGAAGGTCTGGTTATATCAGGCAACACACATACAGGAGATCTGCCCCGAGAAGCTGTGTCCCTGTTTTTCATCAGTTGCCTTGTTTAAATCCACTTACCTGCATGTTTTCTGCCAAAGAAGAACCTGAATCCCGTGTTTCCTGTCTCCTTCACCATCTTGCACAACCTCCACTTCTGTTTCCTTCTCTGCTCTCACAAACAGGCACCCAACTCTCTACCCTTCCTTCCAGGCTGTATTTCTACTGCATCTTTCCTGGTCTTGTTCTTGAGTGTAGGCCCAGAACTGCTTGAGCAGGTACTGCAAGTGGAACAATTCACCACTGATGAGCCCTTTGGAGAAGGGTGCCAGTGCAGAAATGCTGCTTTGTGGCCATCAAAAGCCACTTCCAGGTTTGGCAGCATTCGTAAGCTGGGATCTGACAAACTGCTGGAGTCAGAACTCAGCCTCAGTAATGAGACTTCTCACTTTCTTATGAAATAGCCCATTTCTTGATATGTGTTTCTTTTAGATATGGCATTTAACAACCTGTGTGCAGAAAAATACTACTGGGGGACATTTTTGAGGAGTGAGGCATTTAGGAACAAAAGCCTTCCTGCTTTTTGATGGGTTCACAAATCAGTTGCCAATTCTTAAAATTCTTCCATGCTTATTTTCATTTGCTTGCTCCTGTTCAACTTCCTGGAAGCATGGTTTTAAATTTTGATGCGTGTGAGATGTTTTTACTAGGCTCAATGCAGAGCTGTTAATGTGTGACAATGAGGTGAGATAAATGAAATCAAGGCCATTGTAAACTTGAAATTGTTCAGGCAGTTGAGAGAGTGCTGTGCGAGTACAGTGTGGTGAGTGCACCTATTTCTAATTAAGAAAGAAACTGTTGTAAATTACTTGTATTAACACTGTTCATGTGGAGCATACTTGTTATTCTGTCTTTCCAGGAGAGTCGTGACAAGATGTTCCTTATCAGAAAGATAGCAGAAGCTCAGAGGTACCCTTGAAAACCACGCAAGCCAAAAGAACTTGACTTCCTGAAACTCCCAGAACAAGATAACTGCAGAAGCATTTGCAGCTTCTAAAAACTGAGAAGCTGACTGGCACCCTGGGACTATGGTCTAAGTGGTCTGAACCTTTCTTGATTAAGCTAGTGGTGCTTAAGGTTTCCAAAACTTGGAAATTCAGCTGATTTATACTGTGTTAGAGCTGTTCAAAAAAGGATACTTTAATGCTGATACAGCTTCAGGGTTGTTGGGATTTGTTACATCCCTATTTTTTCAGGGAGTTTGGGTAAAATATGATCAGAACTGAAACTCTTTTGTACTGTTTTTACAAATTATGCTATAAGAATCACATTAGAGGGGAAAGGTATGGTTTTACATGTTTTCAATGCCTTTCATTTGCTTTGGTTTTAAAAAAGAAGTATGTATGGAAGTATTTTGAAATAGTGCATAGGAAAAGAAAATATGGAATGGGTTTGAAACCAGTTTTTAAAATACTTTTAGAGGTGAGGGTTTGCTATCTGTGCTGCTCTGAAGCAGCAAGAGCAGTTGAACACAGATAACTGGTCACAAAATGGTTCAGAGAAAACAAGCTGATAAAAAAAGAGCTTTGAATAAACACTGGGAGTAGGAAGAAGCCAGCAGGCACAGCACTGCTGGGGCACCAGCCTTGCTGCTGTGGAGGGCCCTTTCTTGTTGTTTGTTTTTTTTTTTAATGTTTTAAGTCATTATTATTTGTGTTTTATTCTTGTATGAAAATCTTGACTACTGTTCTATGTGTTCTAAAATGTGAATATTTCAGTTAAATTATTGGTTGGCAACACTGTGTGTCAGTACCCCTTAATTTCACATCTCCTCTCTTACCTCAACCGCTGGGCCCATGTGTGTCAGAGAACCTACAGTGTGTCCCTGTAGGCCACTAATGCAGTCCTTTATTTAACGATTGTGGTTAGGGATTTTCTGTACAAAACTACGTTTATTGTTTGAAATGTGCATTAGTCCCCTCTTAGCTAATGTAAGACACTATCCTTTTTATGTAATGTTTAGGAATGTTTTCTGTGCTCATTTGAAAGAAATGACCAATAAACGGTATTTTTTTACCCCACCGCCTCCCGCCGCTCGCTCTGTGGCTGAGGGGGCCGCGCCCTCAGCGCTCCCGCTGCGCTTCCCGCCGCGCCCGCCAGGGGCCGCCCTCGTTCCCATGGCAACCGGGACGCGGGCTTTGATTGACAGTCGCGCTGTCCAGTGCGGCGGCGGCGCGGGGCCAATCGGAATGGCGGAATGGCGGCGCGCGGTGATGACGTAAGCCCAGCGCGATGGCGGCGGCCGCGGCTCTGGCTGTGCGGTGCTCGCTCTTGCAGCGCCGGCCCTTCCGCTGCGGGCCGGGTACGGGCTCGGCTCCGCTCCCTGCCTGCCTCTCAGGCCTCTGCGCCGCCGCCCGGGGCGGCCTCAGGCAGTTCGGCTCCGCGGGTGGGAGCGTGCACCTGCCCGTCCCGGACGGGGAGCGGGCGGCGGCGGAGCTCGCGTCACCTTTGTGTCTCTGACAGGTCTGCGGCCTGTGCCCGGCGGGGGGGCTTCCCTCAGGCTGTGCAGCACGCGGCTGGCGCAGGAGGGCCTCAACAAGCCCGTCATAGACCGCATCATCCGCGTGGACCATGCGGGGGAGTACGGGGCGAACCGCATCTATGCGGGGCAAATGGCCGTGCTGGGCAGGTCCAGCGTGGGGCCCATCATCCAGGTGAGCGATCCCCGTGGTTCTGGTTAATTTGAATTTGACTAACAGCGGCCGGGTGATGCTGGAACATCGTAGCATTCATGGCAGGATTATTGTCCAGCTCTTCCTAAGCACTTTCAAACGTGCGGATTTATAAACAGTGGTGGGAGTACTCGGTAAGCGAGTTACCAATGCTACAGTTACTGTGGTGTTGTCCTATTTTGCAAATGTTTCTATGTTACCTTCTTATAACTATCCTCGTCTGTCCTTTTTATAAGGATCTGCACCTGCCTTTCTGCACCATTTCTTCTCTGTGGTGTAACAGTATTGCCCCAGCTATCACATCATATGTGGCCTGACCTGTTCTTGTTTTTATTAATTTTATTAGAAATGTTTACCTCTTGTGGTTTTATGCTTCTCTGTGACCTGGCTCTTTTGCAGCAAATGTGGAATCAAGAAAAAGACCACCTGAAAAAGTTCAATGAGCTCATGGTTGCATATAGAGTTCGACCTACTGTTCTACTGCCTTTCTGGAATGTAGCAGGTTTTGTTTTAGGTGAGTTCGTATAATTACTGTTGTTTTGTGAAGTCTTCAATTGTGTTAAATTATTTCTTTTGCATCAGATTTCATTGTATTCATGTATCTGGTACCCCAATCCTAGGGGCTGGCAGTGCTTTACTTGGAAGGAAGGGTGCAATGGCTTGCACAGTGGCTGTGGAGGAGAGTATATCAGAGCACTACAACAACCAGATCCGAACTCTAATAGAAGAGGATCCAGAAAAGTACAAAGAACTATTGCAGGTATTTAACTATGACTTAGTTTTAGCATATTGATTGAATTATCCAATGTGATTTAGTCTTTTAAAATAATATGCTTTTAGAATTTACAGTGAATCTTTTTGTTCTGTCACTTAGAATGCTGAAGTCAACAGAAACTATTGAAATAAAAGGATGGTTTATCCTTCAGCAGCACTAAATTGATCAAGCACCAAAATTAATACATATGATGAATTATCTTCAGCATGCTTTCAGTAATGCAGTGGAAGTGGAAGTGGAAGAATTATGCTTTAAGTTTGATTAATTTTAATTGAAAAGAAGGGTCTAGAGGGAAACAAAAGGAGGAAATATTGATTGCACAGTAGCTGTGTTGCCCTTCTCTGAAGGCATTCAACTACCTTCACATGCTCCTTAAGCTGTAGGGCCCAGAGCTGCACACAGTGCTCAGGGTGAGCTCGAGATGACCCCTTCTCCAGCCCCTCTGCCCATGCTGTGTTTGATACTCCCCAGGGTGGGGTTTGCCCTCCTGGCACTGCTGCCAGCCAGCACCTTGTTCATGTGCTAGTCCTGGATGTTCTCAGAGTGTGCAAGGAGCTGATGTTTGTCAGCTCTATGAGAAAATAATTTCCCAAGCATTTTAGGTATCAAATTGGGACACATTTGTGTAAGGTGGTTGTGGGAGATGGAGCTGTTTCTACAGACAGCATGTGGAACTGGTTCATTTTGAGCCTTGCTGGCTACCAGTGTGTTCAATTGTGCATAATGTAACATGTAGCAAAGTCTGATTATTCCAATGTATCCTATTGTTGCAGAAATTGTATCTGAAGTAACCAGGGTTGTGCTGAGATGCACCAGAGAAATATCACCCCTGAAGATAGTGATGTAATCAAATAGATAGAGGTGGCACAAAATAGAAAAATCCAGGCAGTGAGTTTATTCACAGTGCCAGTATGAGGAGAGCTAGCAAGGACACCAAAAGCAATGCAAGCCTGTTAGGCAGAGACAATGCCCGAGTGTCTGTGAGTGCTGAGCTCTCCATTAAGCAATCCTGGTCATCTGCAGGCATCTCAGGAGAAAATCCTCTGAACCTTCTTGTCCTGGCTGAAAAATTACAAGACAATTGTTCTTTGGAGTAGGCTAGAATGGACAAAAGCCTGGTTGGTTTACACCCTTACTGATTGGCAAGGCAGAGACTTTAATTCCTGTATTCAAATTGTCAGAATAATGTGGAGGTGAGAAACTAGTCAGTGTTAGAAGTTACCATGACTATAGAGTTTTTTGAAACAGTGAAAAAGATAGAAATATATTAATTAAACAGCAACCTGAACTTAAAGACTTCTTTGGAGACCACTAGAAGAACTTCAGGTTAGGGGAATGCTGTCAATAATTCCCTTCTTGCTGAACTGGAGGTTCATATCTTTGAGAAGTTTTTAAGAGACCCTGGCTTGCTGTGGTGCACACAGTGGACAATAGCATCTAGTTTTGTGTACTGGCTGCCCTGATTTCTCTGTAAAGTAGGCTCAGTAACTGCTGTTTTTAAAGGTAATAAAGCAATTCCGGGATGAGGAGCAGGAGCACCACGACATTGGGCTTGAGCACGATGCAGAAGCTGTGAGTAGAATGTTGACCAATTGATGCTGTCAGTGAGCATGTTGATGTGCTGCTCTTACCTTCCTTACTTAGAGATATGGTTCTTTGAGAAGGAGAAAATAAGGCTCTGATACTCTTTCCCAAAGATACATGTAAGAATCTTCTTCATGTTAGAACTTTCATTTTTCTGGAACAGAACTGACTCTGTTGAAATTAATATCAAGCGTTAAAGTGTTTTGATT
Organism: Sturnus vulgaris; assembly: GCF_052056855.1. NCBI lineage: Eukaryota > Metazoa > Chordata > Aves > Passeriformes > Sturnidae > Sturnus > Sturnus vulgaris. Next base: position 7,954,874 of record NC_142258.1, read on the forward strand.
TTTTTCCTAAGAGGTGTCCTCTGCAAATTTTTAGATTTTCTTTTATTTTCAGTTTAAATTAAATGTTTTTGAAGTCAGGCTAATAAGTGCTATCATCTTATTAGGAAGTGTGAAATACTGAACTAAATTCTGTGCTCCCTTGGATACTCTATGGAGAATGTGTGACTTCTCTCCTATTTTTTCTCTTGGCTTACATTTGTGGAGAAATGGAAGTATTCTGAAAAGTTAATAAATTTTAATTTAGTTTTCTCTAGGATATATTAGACTGCAACTATAGGTGGGGTTTTCTTGGCTTGCATGTGTTTTTACTTTGATTTTTTTTTAATAGTGCTTACCATTCCTTGTCACAATCTGATTCAAGCAAAGCACTTCAGTAGATGTATTTAATCTTTTATTCTTTTTACAGACACCAGCTTATTCTGTTTTGAAGACAGCCATACAACTTGGATGCAAAGCTGCAATATTTTTATCAGAAAGAATTTAGTTATATTTTCCATAATAATTGTGGTAATAAATTATGACATAAAAGCATATGGAAATTGTGGACGACTCAGCTGTTTTATTCAGTCTTTTAAATTTTTCTGCACTAAGCACTTTTTCTTGCACTAAGCATCCTTTGTCACATTAAGTCCCCATTTTAAAAGTATCTGTAATAAAAGTCAGTTGAGCTCAATGTGAATAAAGGTGGCAGAATTGAGTCTGTGTGAACTAGACCTCCCTATTCAGAGACAGTTCACAAGGTGGCAGCAAAATATGTATACACATGGTTTATATATACAATACTGTGTATGGATACATACACATAAAAATGATAAACATATTCAGTTGCCTTCAAATTTATGTGACTTGAAATAAGCTGGAGCAGCTCATTTTAAAATAGTTAATACTGAAAAAGAAGAATATTTTTTCTGTTTTCAAACTGAGTGAAGTAATAGTAAGTATTTATTTTCAGTCCATCTTGAATAAAAATCGGTGTTATAAGATTAGTTTTACATAAAGACTTCTTTGTATTTTGGGGTGGGCTTTTTTTCAGGCACAGTTCCAAATTCTTTAAGTAGAATTTTACTTACTATGGTTTGTCTTTTTTTTTCTTTTTTTTTTTTTTTTGTGGTGGGGATATTTTTGTTGTTGTTTGGTATTTTCTCGGGTTTGTTTGGTTTGCATTTTCTTTTACCTGAGCATGTAAAGAATTGATCCCTGCCGTAGAGCAGGTGGAGAGAGCAACTTGGAGCACTGTGGAATTGCATTCAATATTCTGTTAGAGCTGTCAAGCTAATCTTACTTTGCTTCAGACAGCATTTAATCCAGATACATCTGAGCTTGCCCTTTTTAGTAGCTCTGTTAGTGTTTGTAGGTACTGGTTGGTGTGTAATTTGACATTAAAGGCTTCTTAAAGAGGATTATTTAACCTTTTTTTGGTGAAAGAGCTTAGGCAGAAGGTTAAATCTTAATATAGAGAAATTTCTGTTCTGTGTGATTTTGTTACGACTTTCACTTTGTATGTTGTTTAAAATTAATATCTCTCAAACTGTTGCAAGTTTAGACTTGTTAGACTCAAACTACTGATGTTATTTACTTTGTTCAATCAAAGTAGCATTTGGTTCTCTGTCTGTCACTGGTTTGCACACCCACTGGAATAACTTGACTGGAGGAACTCAAAGCTAAATCACAGATTCTCAGGGACTGTATAATCAGAAGATGACTCTAAGGGAGTCTCATTTGACCTGCCTCAGCCCCAGACAGTTGTGAGCAGTGTGCATGAAAACCCAAGTTTACTGAATGTCCATCCTATTACACGAATGCAATATCTTCCCTAATTTGACCAATTCTCTGAACAAAACTTACATATAGCAGATTTCTTGCCTTATTTTCTCTAAAGTTTTCAATATGCATGTGGAAAATTCCCAAGTAATTTGGAGGAGAGAGGAATCAGCACAAAAGTATGATTAAAGTGGTTAGGGGGGTAACAAGTGGTGCTGGAAGCCTGTGCAGTGCAGTTGTCTAAGCCACAGGCTTTAATAATTGAGTAAAAGGAGAAAAGATTGCTTGATGAATAGTCCATTGTAAAGTCTTTCACACCAGGGGCAGCATGGGATGGCATCTTTTATAAGTCAATTTTTTGCAGGGGAAGGAGGGCAGGGAATGGTGTATTTTGCCTCAAAGCTGCACACTGCATGCCCATACATACAGTGGTCTTGTGACATAAACTGGAAACTGAACCAGACAGTTCCTGGTCTTTTAGCCATTACATCAGGATTGAGAGCTGAACGAGGCATCTATGGGGGTTCCTAGAGAGCTGGTACTCTGCTGAAGCCCTGTATTCTCCAAGGCTGTGGTTGCAGAGGTTGTCTGAAGATGTCTGGAGTGGTGTTCAGCAGTGGCAGGATTGGCTTGTGACAGAGAGACATGCTCATGTGATTGTCCAAGATGTGGGTGGCCCTCGAGACCATGACACACTGCTCACTTGGGGCAACAGCTTTTAAGAGACAAATCTCATGTTAAATGTATTTCATTTGGCCAAGGACTGGAAACATCAAATACCAAGAAATTGCCATGTGAGGCCTGTGTTTGGTCATATCTGCTGTAATGGAAGTGGTCATAGAGAGTTCTTTGTCCTCAGCAGCTGAACACACCATGCACATTTGAGAAGAATGTCAGACACTAACACTGTCTCCAGCTGCAAGCATGAAATGTGAACTGAGAGATCAAATCTGCTTTATGCTCCTGAGCAGAATTTGTTCGTTCTCTAATGGAGCAGCAAATTTCTACCCATCCATTAAAGTGTGAGTGGGCTGTTCAGCCACTTCTAAAGCTTTTTCCTGCATTTTCCTGCTCACTGGCAGTTTACTTTTTTGTTATTGTTTTACATAGAAAATGGAGTTGCTTTTCATTTTTCTCATGGAAAAGGGACTTTTTTTGTTTTGTTTTTTAAGATTTTGAAAGGCTAAAAAAGTGGTAAAATGTTACAAAAGAACAAGAGGTGCTTAGTGCTGTACAATTCTATTGTACAGCTGCTGCAAGGCTGTAGTTACTTTTTTATGTTGAGGCAGAACTGAGCTGAGTAATACCAGCCATCCCAGCAGGGATTAATGGCAGGCAGAGGCCAAAGTATATAGCTTATACAAGTCTGTTATCATAGTGATCCTCAATGAACTCTGGTTGTGTTGACAGAGGAAGGGGAGCTTGGATCATAGAGGCTGTGAAATGCTGCATTTTCAGAACAGGGAGTGGGGAAGATGACAGGGTATTCACTGCACCTTTGAGTTTTGTGGCTTCCTTGTAAATGATAAAATACACACATAATTTAGGTTTTATAATATGCAGTGGGATGAAATCCTTCCCCTTATAGTAAGGAGGTCTTTTGTAGCTCTTGTGATAATACAGGGCTTGATCCCAATTTTCTCCTGCAGAAGCAGTGAGGAGGAGCAGCAGGTACCCATCTGTATGTGTGCAAGGCTATAGGGCTGTTACCTGCTCTTTGAATAGAATTTCACCTCTTGCTGGCTTCTTCTGCAGTCGGTGCTGGGGATGACCTGGCCCCTGTTCTCCAAAGCTGCTCTGATAAAGGTAATGATGGTGCTTGGAGGGGAGTGACAGATGGTGCAGTCCCTGTGCTGAGCACTGGGGGCTGTTTCTGGAGCAGGATCTCTGCACTGTCTGCAGGCACTGCAGAAGGCACGTGTGATGCCTTAGACGTGCAGCTCTGACTGTGCCAGGACACGTTTCAGCAGCAGCCAGGCAGAAATCAAAGCCCCGTGGCTGGGATTAATGAGGTGATGCTGACACAAGCTGAATGGACTTTTGTCAAGGGCGTGCAGTGATAGGACAAGGGTTTATGACTTTATGTTGATAGAGGGCAGGTTTAGATTGGATAGAAGAAATTCTTCACTGTGAGAGTGGTGAGGCCCTGGCACAGGTTTCCATAGAAGCTGTGGCTGCCCCATCCCTGGGAGTGTCCAAGGCCAGGATGGACAGGGCTAGCAGGAAGTGGAATGAGGTGAATTTTAAGGTCTCTTCCAACCCAACCCAAGCCACTCTATGATTCTGTGATTTAAGATGGAAATTATGTAAAATGAGACTCCTGGGGCAGTTTGGCAGAGACCTAAATTGTTGTCTGGGTTGGGCTTCATTTTTGTCTGGAGTAAATCTGTGTGGCTCACTTGAACACACAGAGCTAGGCTTGTGATCAGCTGAGGATGTGCCATACAGTCCCTGTGCTGGGGATGACATGGACTGTACATCTCTATTTGTTCTCAGTATTACAGGAGTTATTTAATCTATGTGCATCTGTCTTGTAACTTGACTTTAGGGAAGATATAATTTCAAATGGCAGTCATTTTTTGTCACTAGCTTCAAAGTTGTGGCATGTCACTTGCATTGAATTCTGCACAAAATTTTTAGCTTGGGAGGCTTAAAGGGCTAAGGCAAAAATATTGGCCAATTTAAAGGAGGAATCTGTGTTATAAGGGTGGAGATTGCTTAAAGGTGCTACCATTTTTCTATTTGTTACTTCAGTTTTTGTTGTATCTGACGTGAAAAATCTGAATGGATTTAGGAGAATGACAGCAGCTTTGCAATTGACTGTGTTAGAATGAAAATTCAAGTTGTTGTTAGGTGTTTTCAATAAATGCAGCCTCCTGCTCACTTCAGGTGTTTTTGAGAAGTACCACCTTATGCTACAGTTTTGCAGAGCAGGGGGTGGTACCTCTGCATCCAGAAATTCAGCTTATGGCAGCAGCAGCGTTTTGTTGTGTTAGGATGCAGATTAATACACCTATGCTGATATTTTAAAAAATGGAGGGTTTTGGTTCTGAAGGTCTTTGCCTCACAAACTCTGGCCATGGCACTGCCTTTACTTGTGCTTGTTCTTAGCTGAAAGTAAATGATGTTCTGATGGGAGCCCAGGAGTCATGCAGTGTTACTTGGAAAGGAGCTCTGGAGGTCATCTTGTCCAGCCTCCTGCTAGAAGCAGGACTGCAGCCAGCACTGAAACAGGTCAGCCATGATTTTTTCCGGACAGGTGATGAAAACCTGACAGAAATTTCACAGCCTCTATGAGCAGCCTGATCTGGTCATGCAGTACCCTACCAGTGGCCCTTTTTTTTCTAATAGCTATCCTGAACCTTCCAGGACTGTTACTGCTGCTGCTGCTTGTTATGTCATGTAGCATCATGGAGAAGAGTTTGCCTCCACTCTCTTGGTAAATACCCTTTGAGTAGTTTTAGACAACTATTAGATAATTCAGATTAGCTGTCCTTGAAATGCCTGGTTCCTGAAGTGGCACAGAGGGAAGGAAGGGATGCATTTAATGACTACCTTGACAGTCTCATTGTCTGCTTAAGACTTCAGGCTTCATATGTCTTCTTTCCTTGCAGGTATTTTCCACCCAGCCGTTTGTATGTGGGTGATTAGTTTTTCAGCGTTATTTGTGCCAGATGAGGCACAATGGGATGATGGATTGATTGATTTTATGGTACAGGTGGACATACGTAGCCCAAGATATTAATGAAAGCAAGTCATACATACACTGGGTGGTTTTCATATTTAAAACACCTTTTCTGGACTGTAATAAAAAAGATTATTTCTGGCACTAAAACTGCTTTTCTGTTTGCTCTGTGGCTACTGCCAGCCACCTGCCTGGGCTGTCCAGGTCAGAGCAGAGACAGCAGTGGGTGAGGGGGATTTGAATTTTCTTGCAGTTCGTTTTAAAGACAAGCTCTGCCAGCAGTGTTTTAGCAAGCTGTCAAGAATTTATCCCATGTGGCTTGAGGGCACCTGTGTAGTCAGAGGTTGCTAACTGCATGTAAATGGATAAAACATTTAGTGGAGTGAAAAGCCTTTTCTTACAGGTGCAGACAGACATGCAGTGTCAAGGCAGATGACTCAGTCCTGTTGATCTTTGTTGCTATCTCTGCATTAAAGTGAACTTCCTTTTTAAGCAGTAGCCTATGCCTAATTTAGGGCTGTGTCTCATCTTGCTGATGATAGATTGTTTTCTCCCTCCTGTGGGGCATAGCCATGCTCCTACCAGGTCTGTAGCAGAAATACACTGGAAATACAGTTTGAGAGGAGCTAAATCTCCCTTGTGGCTGTATTCTTGTCCTAACCATACAGCACTCCTGATATGTGAAAATGTGCTAACCTTGCTTCTCCTAAGTTGGGTTTTATCCAGCAAAAGAACAGCAGCAGGATTTAAAATCGCTGGTGAGATTATTCTGCAAGTGTACCTTGATGGGTTGATTCCAGCCCTGACCTGGAAAGGTAACTGCTAGTCACAGATGAGGAGCTGTCTTCCACATCTCATCTTGTCAGCTCTCATTGTTCTGGCTTTGGCAGGAAAAATGCTGTTTACTTGAATACTTCGAAGGTGGTTGAAAGAAGACTTTAGACATGGTTGAAATGTGATTTTTTTTTTTTAATTAATAACTGTCTGCTTTTCAATTCCTCCCACCCAAATATCGCAGCAGTACTTGCTAATGAGAAATTATTATGTCTCAATTTTAAGTGACACAAGTGCTATTGTTTACACAAAATGTGAGAATCTTGTAAGACATGGGGCATATGCTTAGAGAGATAATGCATGAGAATCAGTTCTGCCTTCTCTGGGAGCCAAGGCTTGCAGAGGAAGATGACAGATACATGTGTTTATATGCAGACTCTAGAGCTGGCTGTGTTTGCTTATCATTTGTCATAAATGCAGAGACTCACAGCACAGAGCACTAGTTCAGCATAAGTTGGAACATATGGTCACCTCCAGCAGATGTGACATGAATTCCAGCAGTCACTGGATGTTTCAGGCTGATGACCAGCGAGAGGATTTATCCTGGTAAGCTGGTATGAGTATTCTTGAAGCTTTCCTGTGGATTGCTGCTCCATTTGGGATTTTTCCATGGATAGGGCAGAAAAAGTACAGCCTGGTTTTCACCATGTATTGCTGGCAGTTCCCAGCTGCTGAAGCAGCTACCTGGACTCATCTGATACGTTGCTTGGATATGATGTTGCAAACTCCCGGGATAAAAATCCTTACATGAAGCTACAGCTTTGTAGTGACCTGATAGCTAGCTCATTCTTTCTTTCCTACCGACTCATCATTCTCCACAGGCTTTGTATTCGAACAGAAATAACTCACCAGACCCAGTGGTGAAAGCCCTGTGTGTTGTTTTCCATGACTTTCCAACTAACAAGAAAATTCATGGTTATATTCTTCCCTCTTTTTATCTCCCTACCCTTACCAAAGTACATGTGATACTGCTACAGCCTTTGCTGTATGTGTTATGACACACCCTCCATGTGTCATCTTGTACTGACCTGCAGTGAGTTAGGAATAATCAGCAGAACTCTTAACACATTTGTCTGATTTACTAAAAATCCTCAAAAAACCTAACCCCAAACAGTGTTATTATCACAGCCAAGAGAAACTAATGGAACAAATTACACACATGACCTGTGTGTGTTATGAAAACTACATAAAACCAAGAGGTTTGCAGAGGACATTTCCTAGAGAATATTCATCCACACTTTAAAAACCATGATAAATTTTCCTGCGTCTGGCAATTATTATGGCATACTCTGTGCTTAATCAATGTTTCACCCTGTTCATCTTAGGCAACACTTACTCATTCCTGGGTTGTCTCACATACCAAGATATTAACCCATTTCTCATACAAACAGTCAATGATCTGAAATTGCTGCAGCACACCAGCATGGACTTGATTCAGTATCTGTTTTTGTTTGCTTTCTTTTGTTTGTTGTTAGGGAGAAAGAATCCTAAGTAGATCAAAGTCCATTTGGTCTCTGGGGCTGCACCCATGCCCCTAGTTACCACCCCTGTGTTTAGACTTGCATGCTCTGAGGTTTCAGAAGTCATAGCCAGTACCCATCTGTATTTACCTAAATCAAACAACTTCTTAAATTAATTTTAGGTGTTTCATTTTTCCTCGCATTCTTGGACATAAGTTGGGTCTGATTTTTCTGTGGGCTTTGCTTTCCTTGGCTTCTAAAATAATTTTATAAGGTGTTGCTTACTTGAATCATGTGGTTGTTGGCAAGTCCAGCTGTGCCCCTTACCCAGCAATGCCTTGCTTCAGGGAGCTACACACACAATCAAAGTCTGCTCCAAATTACAAGTGGAAGCATTATCATGACAATTGACTGTCATTATTGATGGGTTGGTGCAAGTATCTGTGCAAATATATATCAATGTGTGCTTCTATATCACCCAGCTCTGCTGACTCAAGGGGTGGGCGATGTGCCTTTCACTCAGAGCCTGCTCCCAGAGGTAAGTGCTGCTCTGGCCTGAGCCATGTTTGGGGTGGACTCAGCTGCACCTGGAGAGCTGACAAGGGGACAGGTGGTGGCTGGAACACACTGTAGCTTGAGCCTTTTACATTTAGGAGGGCTGGCAAGACCCTTTTACTGGCCCCCATCTTCAGATCTGCTGGGTGCTCTCCACAGGCTCTTGTAGCATGCAGAGAATATTTATGTCTCTCCTGGATTCAAAAGGATGAGTTTGCATTGCTGAGCAGGAGCTGGGTGTCCCAGGAGCAGAGGAGAAGTGGTTTCATGCTGTCCCAATGACCTGCAAGCTTGGCTGGAGGCCATGTCTGCCACTGGGCTTCCACATAGTGGACTTGTTCAGGTATGTTTTGAGCTGGATGCCTTGTCTTTTGCTGATGGATGAGGACGGGCACTAAAGCTAAGTTATGCACATTTCTATTTCCTGTCTTTGATCAATGGAGAGGCTGTAAATGGACTTGTTGCCTGTTTTGGGACATAGCTATTTTTTGTAATATTCATCTACTTGGGGAGCTAAATCAAGGGAAATAAATTCAATGAAGCACTCTATCATCATGAACAATTCATTGTTCTTTAATATATTTAGGAGTGATATTTAAAATATATGTAGTTGGCTTATAATTCATAAAGCTGTCAAAAAAATTGATCTAGAGTTTGTTATTTATTCCAGAGCCAAAGGCTTAAGTGCTGAAATTGTGTGAACTGAAATCTTTTAGCAAGTTCAGATGCTACCCTTAGTACCTCATACTTCTTAAATGACTAAAAATCTTCCCACAGAGATGAGCTCTTGAAGTTTCCCTAGAGCAGATCCCAGAAAAGCTGTAACCACAGCAGAGCACAAGGTATGGACATTTCAAATGTATAACTTCCAATATCAAAGTGCTCTCAGAGAGAGCTTGAAATTTGTGCTGCCTGAGGCAGCTCTCCCCAGGCTTCTGTCATCTGTCATGCTGTGACAGCAGGCAGAGAGATGGAGGGGAAAACACATTAATATGAGGACAGTGTTGTGTCATTTGGAGGTGCAATCTGAGCAGAAGCTTGGGTTTGGGTGAGTAGAGTTCTTTGTTTTTCAGTCCATGTTCTTCATTCTTTGCCCACCATGGATATCCCTTTTCTGTGATATCCTGGGGATCAGAAAATTATTGCAGGGGTGGCTGGTACATCTGTGCTCTGCAGCACGACATCCACAGTCTCTAAAGAAGGATGTTGCAATGGGTTCAAGTCTTTTACTGCTCCATGCTTTCTTTAACATTTTTGTCCTACTTCAATGGCAAGCATATTGTTTTCCATTCAGCTATAAAGATCCCATGGGCAGTGGTGACCCTCTGGCTAGGGAAAGGGCTGGTTCTGGGCACTGCAACATGAACCCAATACTGATGAGATGTTTGTAAAGCCCCCAGTGAGAGATCCATTCCCTTGCACTGGTAGGACCTCAGCCAGATCATGGATGTGTCTGTTCACACAAACACTGAGATGGGGAAAGTGAACTTTTTGCATTCACCGTTCTCCTCCCCTGTTTGCAGGTACCACTTTAGGGATAACAAAGGGAATAGAAGACAGAATGTGTTCTGGAAGTAAACAAATAACATTCAAACATGAACCAGCTTGTTGTAAAGGCAGTTCATTCTTGACCTCAGTCTCCCTTAGGGGAGCCTGGGCCATTCCTGTTGTTTCAGTGGGTTTGCTTTGCATTTGTATCTATGTGAGAAACTTGTATTTTACAGTTCCAGGAAGTAAATGTGATGCCTTCTGTATCATACATTTTAAAAAAAGATATTTAAATTGAATTAGGTAGAACATGAAAGATGCTCCCACCTCTGTTTCACTGGTTGATGCTATAATAATGAAACCTATGACACCAGATGTAAAAATAGCTGTCATTAAATGAGCTCATCTGAATGGCCTTAAAGATAGAAGTATGCTGCCCTTGCTGCCTTGCAAATGAAGTAATTATGTTGCTTTGCATCGATCTGTGGAAAGTTTAATCTTAGTTAAAGCGATGCAGCCTGAGAAATCACTGTGGAGAGATGCTCGGAAGAGATCAAATTTAGCCCTCCTGGTGAGATTTCAGGCTCTATCGTTGTAATGCTCATCCCCTTACAGGGCAGCCAAGCAGGTAAAGAACTTACTTTGAACCAGGAAGATTACATGACTGAGGCTGATTTTTAGCCATGATTTTAACAACTCCATGTGCAGACATCTCCTAGAGCAGGCAGTGTGCTGCAAGGTTTTAATCTGAACCGATGCTGAGCAATGCTTGCAGCATCCCCCCAGCATCTTTCCACTCAAATCGGGTGGGCCAGGGCAGTGCACAGGACACTGCCCTGTGTGGGCTGGTGTCACTGGGCTGATGTTTCCTGATGGAGATAATCCAGCTGGGGATTGCTGCCAGGCTCCATGTGTGGGTTTGGGTGTGGCATGAAACCTCCCTGAGCCCAAGGACCTCTGCTCCTATCCCTCTGCAGTGAGGGAATTCAGTGAGAAACTGTGCTGGCTTGGCTCCTTTGATAGTTTGGGGCTGCTTTGCCTCCTCTGCAGGTCACTTTCCAGCCATTAGCTTTTCCCCTCTCTGCCCTTGGCAGGATGAGGTGAGGGTCTAGGACAGGGCTTCCTAGAGCTACCACTGCTCTCCTGCCCTGCAGAACAGGTGCTGTGAGCCAGAGCTCCAGCTTTTCCCACCCTAATTGCTGAGTGCTGATAAGCCAGTTTCCCCAGACAGATCCTCCCTCACTCAGGTTTCCTCCCACGCTGTATTTTCACTCCTTTTCCCTGGGTGGGTGATCCAGCTCAGGCTCATCAGGAGAGTGTCAGCTGAGCCAGGATCATCTCATTATCCGGGGCTGTAAGCCGATAACAGAGCTTGTTCCCTGTTGTGTGCTTCGCTTTGATTCTGTGAGCTGTATCTCATCACTTTGTGCATAAACTTCCTCTTTTAGTTTGCTGCAGGGTATTTGTCAGGCACAAAGCCTCTTCTCTAATTTCATGGCAAGCTTAGGGGTATGTGCACCCAAAGCTGAAAGACCCAGTAATGACAGTCACTGGGGGGACAGGGGCAGCTGCTGCTGCTTTGCTGCTCTTTGAAAGCCACCAGTGACACTGACACAGCCCTGCTGAAACCAGCACAGAGCTGTGGGACAAGCCTGGTGTCTCTTTTCCAGCTCCCTTGCACTGGTTATGAAAAACAGAAATGGCACAACAACCCAAACTGGTATAATGAAACTGTTACGACCCTCATTTAAAATATTTTGCTTTAATCAGTAAATTAGGGCTCAGCTGTGCGATCACTTTTTATTAGTTAAGCAAGTTCTGGTGCAAATACACATTCCAGTAACTTACCATTAATTAAACTGTTTCAGTCAGTGATTAAATTTACATTTGAACACACACAAATGCATCCAAGTTTAATTAGATTGGTATTAAACTGTTTTTTTTGTTAAACTATTTTAACTCAAGCACATGCAAGGTTTGGCTCTATCTGATGCTTTTTAAACCCGGGGATTCCATAGTGGAGTCCTCAGACCCACAACATCTGCTGAGGGTGGTGAGGAAAGGGAAGGGCTGAGGAGGGCTCCTGCATGGAAGGTGACACACTGGGGCCTTGTCACACAAGGTGAGCACAGTGTGATCACCTCCTCTGCTGCCCTGGGAGTTAGCAGGGCTTGTTGGCTGGAGTGTTTGATACAACACTGGAAGCTGTGACTGTTGTCATTCAAACGTGGATTACATCAAAAACTGAACTTAAAGAGCAAGTGCAAGACTTATAGTCTTGACCAGGAGAATTTTCATGTTTCCATTTTCAATGTATGAAACATTCCCCATTACTGTTGATAACTCTTCTGTATGATGGTTGTGTACATGTACTCTTATTGCTGGAAGATGTTGTCTTATCATGATGCTGTAGTTGGAATTCTTCACAACGTGAGTCACTTTAGTTTCATGGAGACCATGGGACTGCAGAGTGCCACTGTCACAGCTCATCAGACAGAACTCAGTGTGCCAATGACACTGATGCAGATGGGCTGGGGGTTTCATTCCTGGTTCATTGCTTAGCTGGAAACACATAGGCATGTCTTTCTGAATGCCATGCAATGGGTAAGTATAAATGCCCTGCTCAAACAAGTTTCTAGGCAGAAAAGTAATCCTTGAAGGTTTTCAAATAATATGGGATAAGCTGGAAATTAACTAGCTGATGCTGGTACTGATCACCAGCATAGAGCCAGAGTATTTCTATTTGTGATCAGGACAGGCCTGGACAAGAGATTGTTGTATGAATTACTCAGGAAGCCATCCTTCTACAGAAAGGAAATCCTGTATTGGGCTGTGTGTGGTTTACCCCAGTCTGCTCTCAGGCTCTCAGATTAAGAAGTGCTACACCCTGCTGATAGTTAGTGAGCAAACAGACTAGCAAAGGTGGCAAGCACATCTGACTTGGTAAACAGAAAATATTTTAAGTGAGAAGGTGCAGTAACACCCCTGCTCCCCAGACTCCTTCATGTTTATGTACTGCTCCCTCAGCTGTTTGTGGTAGCAAGACACCCTCTCATGTTTTCCCATCCCCTGCTGCTGTGACTGGCAGAGATTCATTAGTCCACAATAAAAAATAGATTTATGTCTGTCTGATGCTGTTGGTTTGTATTGTAGTTAATAGTATACCATAAAATCTGGGAGTCAGAGGAATGGCAGGCAAAGGATGTTTATTTTGATCGTGGCATCTTCTTGGCTGGACCATCCAGTGGGCTGTGGGAGAGATGTGCTGGTAGCTTTGCTTTCAATGGAAATAATTAGAAGAGTAATTACTGGGATATGAAGCCAAATGACCGACCATTCAGACTTGTATTTTTTTGCAAACAATTATTGTACTTTTCTGCTATAGACTGTTTAATAGTGCATTATGAGAAGATGGAGGTGTAACCCACTTGCTGTAGAAAAGCAGCTGTACAGCTCTGGTGCAGGAAGGGATCCCCAGAGACTTCTTCCTGCACGTGCAGTAGAGTGTGCAGCTCTGGTTCAGCAGGGCAGATACCGACCTGGGATAGCTGGGAGGAAATCTCAGGCTTGTGTCTCAGGTAGGTCATAAAGCATCAGACAGATATCATCACCTGTCCCTGCCTTCTGTCTTTCTACCCCTTCCTTCTTTCTCCTCAGGTGGTGTGCTCTGCCTGCGTCTCTGACAGGTGTACTGTAGCATGAACAGATCAGTCACACAGATGTATGAAATACTGACAACTGTGGAGAAACTTGAACTGCTCTGACCCACTGCTTTCTTTTGCCTCTGAAAATCTCCCCCAGAGTTATCATGAGCTATTTTTAGCTCAACTTGTTTAAGAATAACATTATTCCTTATTTAGTGAGCAGGATATCCTGTATATGGCACATTCTGGAGTGAGTGTTTAGATAACATCAATTTAAACAATGGTAGTAAAAATTGATGTTATGAATTCTCTCTGGTCACAATTTTGAGGTCATGTTTATTAGTGTACAACCTATTATTTTTCTTGAGTATGTAACTGCTATTAAAAACTTTATAAAGCTGAACACTTCTGGGACATCTCCCACCTCTGACATACTCAGCATTTTTCCCAGAGACTCAGCCCGTGCTCAGGGAGTCATGAAGCAGCCAAGGTCCCAGAAAACAGGCCACTGGCCATCTTTTATCAGCCTAAGGCTCTACAGATTTCATCGTGAGGAGGAGAAAAAAGACTAGCTAGTAATTTAAACAGCAGTGGTAAAAGTCAGTGCTGTGGATTCATTCTGGTTCTGATGTCAAGGTCACATTATTAGCATTCAACCTGTTACTCTGCAGCCTGCTGGGCTGCCCCAGCACCATCTCACCTGGCCATGTAGAAGCACGTTCTGAGCCGTGTTTGCCCTGCCAGGCCTGGTGTGGCTGCTCACACGCTCCCGGCCAGCTGGCCCCTGGGCCTGTGCCACTGCCTGGAGTGACATCTGCATTTCCCCCAGCCTGTGGGGCCCGTGGCTGGCTGGGAAGCTGCAGAAGTCCCACAAGGTAACTGCTGTGCTGTTAAGCTCTAGGCTCCCCTGTGGGCAGCAGGCATGAAGGGCTGTGCCAGCTCCTGCAGATGCAGCTGTCTGTCTGCTGAGCGTGGCTGTGCAGCTAATCAAATCAACCCTGCATGAAAAGAGAGTGCAGCCTGTCTTGAAAAATCATTGTGCCTGGAGCAAGGTCTGAAGGCATGCAAAACATGCTGGGCTTGAGGGTGAAAAAAAAATCCACAGGCTAGTAAAAATTGAATGTATGAGCCAAGAGTTCACAAAGTTCAACAATATTTTCCAATAAAACATCTTGAAGGATCAGCATAATACCAGGGCAGCTGTGTTATTTAAACAGTTTGGAGTTTTAGGGGTGCAGGACAAAGTGAAGTGATAGGTCACAGGCAATAAGAAGAACAATGAATGTTTTTGTCCCCTCATTCAGCCTTGTGAAGAACTATAGGAAAACATGAAACTAGGAGTGGGAAAGAAAGATGCTTTTCACTTCCTGCGTTTGCTTTGCAAGATATGGCTGTTGTGGGATGATATTTCTGAATAGCAAGGCTATGGACTGAGCTGACTGGAGCTGTCAGAAAACGTGCTTTCTGTTGGAGGGCATGAAATATTTTGCTGGCTGAGATGTTATAAAATTGCCTACGGTTTCTTGCCTTTACATCTGCTTTATTTCCAATTTGAAAAATCTCCTGATTGTAGCCCAACAGTCAGAGTTGGAGTGATTAGGACTTCTTTTTGTATCTCTCAAGTGTACTCTAGACTCTCGTCCTAGGTTGGTTGCCCATGAATTAATACAGGCTGCTTGACCTTGGTTACCTAGTTTGACTTTGTGTGCAGCATCTTGGCTATGCAACATCTGCTACTTCCTGTCAGCTATGATTTTAATGCACCTAAAGTCATATTTTGTTTCATATAAACACAAATTGCATAACCAAACATTTGTATGGCATATCTCTTGATTCTCTGACCCATTCCTTGTTACAGCATTTGCAGCTTGCTGGATTTAGACTCTTGTGTTCAAGCACTGCTTTTCACCTTCGTGGAGCCACCCATGCCACCGTGCAGATGCAGCAGCAGGAACTTTATCACCCAAAATTAAACCAAGCAGAATGGTTACATAGATGGTTCTTAAACTTCAGCAAACAACTTCAAAACTCTGTAAATATTTATTAAGCAAACAGAAGTTGAGGATGATGACCCTGAACCCATCAATATTTGAGACAGTTTAACACACTCCCAGAAAGCTATGTGTTTAAAATTTATCTCAAGTATCTGTGTAGATTTTACCCTCGGGGTTATTTCTTCTCTCTTAATTTGCTAATAATTTAGACACAAGGTAAAAAGCCCAAGGCTTTTGAATGATTCTATGACTTCAGGCAGCTGTTACTACAGCAGCAGCCCGTACACACCCTGGTGCACTGGCACTGATGGCTTTGCTGCTCCTTTGGTACCCAGACCCTCAGGCAGAGCTGGGAACGGGAGGGACTGTCCTGCAGTGGGACAGGCCTGTAACACTTATTTGAGGAAAAACGTGCAACGTGGAGCTTTTGACACGACACTGCAGCCAGGGCAGGAGCGCTCCCCATGACACCGCCGTCCCCTCCTGCGGGGGTACAGAAACTCGCAGTTTTACACCAAAACACGCTGCAGGGCGCTGTTGCAGCGATGGGGGCACGGAACCCGAATCTCGCTCCTCTTTCGGGGCAGGGCTGCCGGGGGTTCTGCCCGGGCCGGGGACAACCGTGGCTCTGCCCCGCTGGGCGGGAAGGCGGGAAAGCGGGACATCGCGAAATCGGGAAACCGCGACCTCGCGGGCGGCGCCGCTCCCCGCCCCGGGCCGGCCCCCGTCGGACAACGCCCCCGGCCCTCGGGCCGCCGCCCGCGGCATTTCCTCTGAGCTCAGCCGGCGCCTGACGCGGGGCCGCGTCCGTCGGAAGAGGAGGCCGGCAGCGGAGCGGAGCGGCGGCCGGGCCGGGGCAGGCAGGGGCGCGGCGGGGCGAGGCGAGGGGCAGCGGCGCGGCCCGCGCTGGGGGCGGCCGGGGCTGTGGAGGAGGGGGCCGGCGGGGGCGGGCGCTCCCCGCCCGCGGGGCTGGGCGGCGGCGGCTCCCCCCGCGGCCCGAGCCCCCGCCGCGCCCTGCTCGTCTCCCCCATCCGTGTGCGGGGCTTCTGGCCGCTGCTTACCGCGCTCTGCACAGCGCTTCTCTGCTTCTACCAGGCGCTGCGCGGCAGCGCGGCCGGCGAGGGCGCGGGGGGCCCGGAGGACGCGGCGGCGGAGGCGGAGGCGGCCGGGTCCGGGGTGCCGCTGCTGAAGGGCTCGGCGCTGCTGCTGCTCGGCTGCCTGCTCGCTCGCTGCTGCGGCGCGGCGGGCGGCGGCCCCCGGCGCGGCGGGGCGCGGTGCGCGGCGGGGGCGCGGCGCGGAGCCCTGGAGCGGTTCCACGCGCGGCAGCTGCGGGTGTCGCCCCACGTGCTGGGGCACAGCAAGGCGCACGTGGGACGGGTGGTGGCCGAGCTGGTGCGCGCCGCCAAGGCGCAGGGGCTGCAGCCCGGCCCGCTGGCTCTCAGCCTGCGCGGGGACTTCGTGCGCATCGGCAGCGCCTACGAGCAGCACAAGGTGCGCAGCCCCGACTGCTTCGACATCCTGGTGCCCCTGCGGCTGCCGCCGCACCTGGAGCCACAGCCGCGCTGTGCCGACGGGCTGGGGCCATGCGGCGCCTTCGTCTGCGGCCTGTGGGCGAGGAACGGCTGGACACGACGCTGCCGGCCCTTTGTCGAAGGCTTCTGCGTGGAGCTGCAGGGCAGAAGCCACCTCTCCTCGGGGCTGGTGCTGCGTTGGTTCCAGGGCCATCTGCAGCGGTGCCTGGCAGCCGTGCGCTATCGGCTGCAGGAGCGGTGCCGCGTCAGCCTCTCGGCGTGCCCCGGGCACCCGCCCACGCTGCACATCGTGCCCTGCTCCGACTACGTCTGCTGCCACATCTCCATGGCCGTGCGCCTCATCCCAGCCATCCCTCTCGGTGACGGGCTCTACCTCACGGCCCTGCCGCCCGAGGGCCTCCACGGCTCCCCGGTCCCCGAGGCGCTCTGGGGCCTCAACGCCTCGCGGCAGGAGCAGCGGCTGCTGGGCTGGCTGAAGGAGCAGGCCCCGGACGCCTCCTGCCACCTCAAGTGCCTGCAGATCCTCAAGGGTCTGCGGGACCTCCGCAGGCACGGCCTGGAGGAGCCCTTCTGCTCCCAGTGGGGCCGGGTGCTCTCCTCCTACGTCCTGAAGACAGCGCTCTTCTCCCTGCTGCTGCAGGGGCCCATGGAGGCCTGGGATGAGCAGTTCCTGGTGGAGCGGCTGGAGGACCTGGTGCTGTACCTCAGGGACTGCCTGCGCAAGCAGGTGTTGATGGATTTCTTCCTGGGCAACTCCAGCATCCCCGAGGCCGTGGCGCTGCCCCGGTTCCTCAAGGAAGCGGCCCCCGTGAATTTGCTGTCTGCCTTCGACAGGCCCACGCTGGACCTCGTAGCTTTCCAGCTGATCAGCACCTGGATCCAGGCCCCTCACATCATCAGGATGTACAGCAGTCCCCGGTACCTGCGCCCAGCGCCCTCCCCGTGCCGGCACATGGCTGAGGCCAGGCAGGAGCCACCGGCAGAGTGAGCCGGGGGGCTGGGACAGCTGCTGTACCCAGGGGCTGCCCCGGGGCATCGCGCACTCCCAGCTCGCCGGTGCTTCAAGAGCCTGCATCTGCCTGAGGATGGTGGGACTGATGGAATGTGCTCCTGTGGTTTTGTTCCTGACCTAAGAAGACCGGGCCAAGACTTATTGAAATTGTGATTCTCATTGTCATTGGTTGTACGTGTGAAAATTCTGACATTTCTGGGGAAATGCCTTAGTTGTCAAGCGTTGCCTTCAGTCAACAGTTTGCAAACTAAAAGGCTCAAACTGACATTTTTAGAAATTCATGTTAACTTTTTGTCTTAGTGGCAAAATAGAGCTTTTTTTCTGAGATTTTCTTTTTATGATGCAAAATCTATGTGGGATTTAAAAATCTAAGTGCAAACAGCCCCCCTCCCCCAATCCGTCAATGTACCAAGATGTTCCTAAAATGTGATAAGCACTAGAGCATGGGTGTGGATCACAGTTTGAAATGCTCAATGCCATGCTTTAAATTTCCTGGGTAATCGAGCACATTGTGCTAAATGGAAATGTAACACATGTTAATGTAAACTTGAGGGAATGCTGTGATAACAGGATGAAGAATCAAGTTTCACATTTGTGGAGTGAAGGTTATACTGAAGGATTGAAATGCAGATAGAAGGAAACAAATAGCACTTTATTTTCACAAAGGCCTTATTTTTAGGATGATTGGCTGCACTAAATATTGCTATTGAGGAGGCATTAGTATTTTGTTAAAGGACTGATGTTTGAATTATCCCAAGGAAAACCTTTTAAAGAAATACTCTGAGT
The DNA here is from genome assembly GCF_052056855.1 of Sturnus vulgaris. Taxonomy (NCBI): domain Eukaryota; kingdom Metazoa; phylum Chordata; class Aves; order Passeriformes; family Sturnidae; genus Sturnus; species Sturnus vulgaris. The sequence continues at coordinate 7,973,625 of NC_142258.1, forward strand.
TTCAGAGTTCATTTGTTTGTGGGTTCTAGTTGAGTTTTATTATTTGTTTCTATATTCAAGTATTGTTTTCTTAGAATATGCTTTCTCTCAAGACCAACAACAAAATAAGAAATTCTGTATTATATTTTGGAACAAACCTTAAACCAGTCCAAATCTCAGTGCCATAAGCTTACTGTGGCACCGTCCTGCTCCCTGGTAGGAGTTTGGTGGGATTTTTGAGTGACTGCCTAACCAGTTATCTGATTGTGTCAGTGTTTGAACCAAATAACCTTGATGGGATTTTCTAGTGCTGTACTATAGCAAATTGTTATTTTGTTATGGAGAGAAGGAAGTAAAATATTTCAGGGTACTTCAGAATAATTTAGCACTGATTTGTGGTACAGTGGGAGTCGTGGGCTACAAATTCTGGTGTCCTCTGAGTATAAATATCAGGCAGATAATTGCCAGTTTTTGTCTGGTTATGTCCCAGTTGCTGGAATAACCTGTTGAGTTGTGATGCAGACAGGTTTGCAGGTGTCCTTAGCTACTTCTGCAGGTGTGCCAGAGTGTCAGAAAATTCTGAATTTCAAAGCCTTGCTTTAATTGGTTACCTGCTCAAGTATTTGATGTATTAAGCCCCAAAATGTGTAGCTAAATTGCTGGTGCTCAGGAATTTGAGCATGTGCTTTATTACCTGCAATGCTGTGTCCTCAGTGAGCACTCTCAAATTGTGAGGGACCAAGTGTAACTTCAGAGAAGCTTTAGTATAGTCTGAAGTTACTAACCTGCTCTTCCTCTCTCTGATGCATTGGTGTGCCTTACTCACAGTTCTGTGCATCAGAACATGAAACAAACATTTTCAAAATCCATGAAGCTTTATACAAACCAATTTTTCTAAATGGAAACACTCCCTAGGCAGATGTTTGCCTACTTCTGTCAATTTCTTTAACTGCTCTTGCAGTCATTTTCAGGTAATTATGGCATAGGTCACACCCACAAGCTGGGTTATTTTTGTATTCGAAGCACTCTGCTTCTTTCTACAAATACAAATAGTGTATTTATAGTTAGTATTGATCAAATGTTCTTTGCACATGGTATTTAAGACTAAGTCAGCTACATTGGTGTTTCTGGGTTGTTGTTTTTTTTTTGTAGCAGACCATGATTTGTACTATTTTTGCAGGCTTGTGTTTTCTTGGTATTTAAAATAAGATGCAGTTCTGCAATCAAAGCCATTGAATCTTTTGCCCAAAGAAGAACTAGATGGCCAGCCCAGGGTATTGTGGCTGCCTGAACTCTTGACATGAAAACCCTTGAGCTGTTAATTCTGGCATCATGATCACTTCAGTCAGCTGTCTGTCTGTTTATATCACTGCCTCTGAAAAGGGATCTTTTCTCTGGAAAGGGGTGTACATTTGTTTAGTATTGCCACAATACATGGAAACCTGTAATGGACTTGGCAAGGACCTTCTCACTAAAATGTAGTAAGGTCAGGAGAAGAGAGTTGCATTGGAAAATATGTGACAAGAAGAGATGGTGGAGAGTGTAAATAGTTTAGAAAATGAAAGTTGGACTGAGGGGTGAGTGACAGTGATGGTGAACTATCAGTGAAAATGCACTGCAAACAAGCCAAAGGACATGGGGTAAAATTGGAGAACTATTGAAGACAAGTGGATTTGAAATGTAGGGTAAAGAGATTTAAGTGGGCTTTGTTTTGACAGTATTTCCAAAACAGTTGAGTCCATCAGGGTAATAAAAAGTGAGGCAAACCCTCAGTTCATTAGCTAGGCAGGTAGATCTTCAGTGTGAGTTTTTGCTCATCAAAGCATGTTTTGAGTTCATGATGGACATAATGCACGTGTTTGCTTTCACCTTGAGCTTGGGTGAGCATTCTTGAAGAGAGGGGGCATCCTGCCATGAGGCAATGTGCATGCACTTGATGGCTTGGGTGTACAACTGAGATATTAAATGTATTCTCCTTATCTGCTTTACAGCATGCATTCATTAATATGATTGATGAAAGGAGCTGAGACAAGTTGGGTTTCTGTTACAGCATTCATCTTATTCCACAGAAACATGACAGCACTGGTACCTGCTGTGTGCTGGAGCTGTTTAGGGCCTTATCTGCAGGGATGTGTACAGAGAATTGACCCATATGAGTAATCCTGTGGCCCTTTTGCCTTCTTCCTCCTCTCCCAGCCCAAGAATACACAACAAGGTTATGGATACCTGTTTGCTAAGGCTGTAGCTGTTGTATGGTACCATGGATTCAGTAGGGGTTGCCTGTGTGTGTGTAAACAGAAACACAAACACAGAAAAAAGAGCATGTTATTTAGCTCTAACATGGGCTCTTGGTTCTCTTCCCTGCAACCTAATTTTGCAGAGACTGTGCAAATGAAGTTGTTCTTATTGAATGTTGTTTGGGAAGAGGAGTCACACAAGAGAATAAGTGCAAGAGAGTAAGTTAATGTACAGTACCAAAATTCATATATGTAATTTCATTTTGTATTGAAAAATGCTGTTTGTTTCTCAAAGGCATTATATTTTATCTGACCAAATATCATGCAAACATTCCTCTTTTGATATTGAATCTCTGTGGAGTTATGTAAATTTTAAGTATCTGTCTGTAATGGACATGCCTGGTACAACTATTTTTTGCTGGTTAATCATAAGACCAAAGATAAAACTGAAGTGTTCAGCTGCTATTGTTTTGGTTTTTTTAAAGTGTTTATAGGTTCAAAGTGTCAGCTCATTTTAATGAAACGTTTATAAATTCATTTCTATTTAATTCCAAACTACACTTGCACTTTTATTGTTTCCATAAAAAGTTGGTGGTTTTGTTTGAATATTTCACTGTAATAATAAACAACTGTGTTAAAGCATCTATGCCTCAAGATTTAAATTCCTTGTTGCCTTTTTTTCACTTAAAGCTACCTGCAGCCACAGAACTGTAATTGGCAGGTTTATGTGCTCTTTAGGAGGAGACTACCAAAGTGGCAAAATGATGGAAAAGCAGGAAGTCCACGCCTTGGGAGTTGTGCAGAGAAAAGTGGAGGAGAGACAGAAGAGAGAGTGGAGCACAGCTGGCACCGTCTGTGGTGGTGCTGACTTCTGAAATGGAGCACGTTGGGGTTTGTGGTTGGCTTGCTTAGAGTTTTTGTTTCCTTGGCTCCCGTGTTGGGTTGCTGCAAATCTGCTCCTTCTGGTGCTTGATGAAAAGCAAAGACTTCATTTCACAGTGTGGTGTGATCCTTCAGCATGGCATGTCCAGATATGTTTCTAGTCCAAACCGTGTAGGTCATGCTTTTATTAAATAAGGGAAAAGTCCTGCTGAAGCCAGCAGGAGTTTTGTGGATGGGCCATTACCTGTCCTTTATTAGTCTTTGGTGAGATGTGAGAACTATACACGTGGCTTGTGCTGGTGTTCCCTATTAATGAAATAACAGCAGAGACCATGAGCTTTTAAGTCATTGAATCAAAGTCAGGCTGGAAGTGGCTTTCTCCAGGACTTTGTGTGCCTGCCTTTACCTTGCAGGAGCTGCTTCTGTGAGAGGGGCAGCAGTTGCTGGCACATTGTGGCTATAATGGGATTCTTGCTGGCAAAGTCTGGAAAAATGTCGACGTTTAGTGTCAGCACTCAGCCACCCCAGTGAGCATGGTGAAAATGTGTTTAGAACTTCACCTCTAATAACTGTCTCTTATTAATGGTTTCCTTAAAAGCAACAGCCATCCTCTGGTCTCCATTCCATCCTTGCTATGAAGATATTTCTCTGTTTGAAGCCGGAGTTCCTATTCAACAGGAAAGAAACACAGTACTTTCCTTCTGTGATAAATCTGTTAACAGAAAATTAACTGGCCTAAGGACTTGCATGCTTGGTGTTTAAAAAAAAGCCTATTTGCATCCAACTCATTGGATAAATTGTTTAAAATCCTTCTATCCTTGTGCAAATACTTCCTTGTAATGCAGCCAAGGTCAGCAGTGATTTGCTAATGCAAGTTAAAGCTGTCTGGAAGGGAATGGAGTCTTATTTGTGCATCCCGTTATCCTAAGGCTCCAAAAGATTTCAGACATGGGAAATTTCCTGTTCCAGCCTGGTTTATTTCTTGTCACTTCTTTCAATGTCTGCCTAGTGAGTCTTCCCTGAGGTAAAGGGACATCATTTCAGTAGCTGGCAGAAGAGCAGCCAGTCCCACTTTTCTTGAGCCGACAGCACTGGGAAGCTGGTGGTTGAGGAAGGAATAAGGACTGGCACCCCTTAAAGCACAAGAATTCTCCTTCAGTGCTTGCTGATGCTTGGGAGCACAGTGCCGTGCTTACTGGAGAGGCTGAAGTAGCTCCCAGCTCTAAAATAAGCAGGATATGGAGGGCTGACCATGGATAGATCTGTCTGGGTGAGGTGGCTGATTAGGAGACTAACTCTGCTCTTGTGTATGTACCTTCAGTGTCCTATTTTAAATAAGTAGCGAAGAATTGGCATATTTGCAAGTGCTTCATAAGAGATCAGCAGCAGAGCTATATAGGTAATGTGTGTTCTGTGTCTGTAAACAGCCTGTGGATTCAAGTAACGATTTATATGCAAAACGCTTAAAGGTTGTTACCAACGTGTGTGCATCAAATGTCATCATGTACCAGGCTCTGTGTTAAGCCTTGTTTTTTTTTTTTTTCCTTTAAAAAGATAGCAGTGGTGATTCAGAGACTGAAGAATTCGGTGCACTCCAATGACAAACTGCTTTCCTTAACACCCCTGGGAGTTCCTCCCCCACCCCCAAACCCCCCAGAAAACTACCTCCCCCCCCCAAAAAAATAAAATCCACCACCAAACTCCTGAAAGAATGTGATCAGAGCTGCATAGAGAATCCTCATCTCTCTGGGCTGGGCTGGATGTGACAAGGGTTTGTTAGTGATTTCATGATACTTGTGATTGTCTGTTGGCTTTTATCCCTGCCACAGCATCCCCACGATAGTCTGGGTGAGGGGGAGGGGAAAAGAGGATGTAAGGAAATGAGCCGACAGGCTTGATGGAGATGGTGCTGCAAAGACTACCAGCTATCAAATTAAAGAAGAAAAGTTACCAAAAATTAGCAAAGATTCATGATGAATTCCAAGGGGGGAAAGTGAAAGAGTTGCTTTGAGAAGCAACTGTACTGACTGAGAACAAATAGCTGTGGAAACAGGAAGAACAGCAGCGAAGTCCAGCCAATAGCCCACTTCTCCCTGGCAATTTCAGTCCACTCCTTTTAGTTTCAGGTAAGGGAGAAGAGAAACTTGGAGCCGAATTCACTGGCAAATCTATGTGTACTGCTTCAGGGGAGGGCAGCAAAGGGGGCAAGTCTCGGCTCTCTCTTTCAGGGTTTAATCCTGTGCAAAATTAAAATGCTGAAATACAAAACTCCCATCGAGAGAAGGGAGTGTTTTGGTGCAGTTTGCCAATCTGTCTCCTGTGCTCCGCCAGATGACAATCAAGGATCACTGGTTTGGAAGGCGAGTCAAAATTCAGTTTGGTTTACACATGCTGGAAACTGCTCTTGAGTTTCCCAGTTCCCCTGACATGGCACAGGGAGCTGCTGCGCTGCCTGTGCAAGTGAAATGCCGGAGCAGCCACTACAGAGGAAATGAGTCATTCCTCTATTTCTGTTGCAAAAGACTTCTCTGTGCTGTGCAATGCATTTAAGAATATATTCCTACTGCTTCTTGGAAGTTCTCCTAGGACCACGTTTAGGCATAAAAACAAATGAACAGGCACATTACAGACTTTTTCTTCATTTAAATTGGCTGTGCAGGCTTGGCTTCTACAGGAGGGATTTTCAGGAACCCTGAATTTTGTGCAGTTCTCACCTCTGGGTCTGTTTGCTGGTGAAGGGGCTGCTGCCCAAGAGGTGATTGTATGGGGGTATTGAGTATGTCTTCTGAGCATCTCTTTTTGTCATGCCCTGTTGGAAGCTTGTTGAAGTGTGCTTCAAAAAAGAGAAACTTGCTAGTCATAGGGATTGTGAATCATGGGCACCTCTCCAAAAATATTTCTGCTCAGAGCCTGTATGTTTTCCCCAGAAGCCACTTGAGCTCAGCAGTCATTCAGGCCCTACCAAAAATAATGACATCTCCTGAATAGTAAAAATAAATGGGGGAGTGGGGAGAACAGCAGCAGTAGACTCAGAGGAAGAAACAGGCCCACTTCTCTCTTTTATTTCAGTGTGGTGTTTTCCAGAGTGCTGTGAGCAGACATTGCACTGCCTGTTGGCACAATGTGGATGGGGCAGCACCTGAGAAGCCTCTCAGGCCTCTCAGTCTCCTCACTGCTGCACTGACAGATGGATGATTAAATAAACTGAACTGGCACTCCGTTGTAGCTTCTGCTGTGGGAACCCTGGAAATCTTGATAAGAATTTGGCAAATCGTCCATTTCAAATCTCTCAGGAGTCTGACTTGTTCAGGAATGGAGGAAGTCTTGGCCGAAGCTTTGTGTGTGCCAAAGGATGAGCTTTGTGTGACAGTCTGTTTATCTCTTGGCTATTTGAGTGCTGTCTGCCTTGAAATGCAGACTCTGATGTGCTGCACCTGGCTGGGGGCAGTTCCAGCAGAGCAGCAGCAATGCAGCTTGACTGTGACATTAACCCCTTGCATTTTACAGGCGCTTCTTAAGGTGTTCCCACTTTCAGTTAGATGACATGGCTTTCAGACATGGTGAGTGCATGAGGGAGGGACAGAGGGAGACTGGTAGCAAAACACACTAATTTCTGTGGTTTGCTCCTTGAAAATGCTACTAGTGCTCCAGGAAACCATATAAATCTTGTGTGCAGAGCTTGTGTGCACAGCAGTGATTTAAATTTGCCTCTTGAAATAATTTTCAATACCCAAAGGGTGTATAGGGGCACATAATAAGCTTTTAACACTCAATTCCTCAAGGAAGAATTGTTATGGCCTTCCAAAACGATCCCTGTGTTAAGTGGCAGTTAAGAGCTAATTATAATGAGATGCTGTTGGATGAGATTAGTATCTAACTTAGAATGGCAACAGAGATATGCACATAGATAAGCTGGAGGGGAGATGGTGAGAGAAAGGGATAAGCAGGGAAGGCAGCAGATACACTGCAAGGAGGACCAGGTGATCACCTTGGGGAATGTGGTCACTACCTGGATGGTCATCAGAAGAGTTAGCCCTCAATGGAAAACATGACCGTGTTTCTGAGGGAGAACCGTGAGATTTGCATGAACCTCTTCAGCCAAAGCTGTCAGGGCTTGTAACTCTTGTGGAAGGAGATGTGGAGTGAGCCCTGCTGCCTGCCTTCAGAAATGTCAGCTGGTCGAAGTGCTGGTCACCTGTCTCTAGCAGCTGGAGGGACCTTGAAAAAGGGTCATTTCAGTGGTGAAATTTATCTCTTCGGCTGATAAAGACCTTCACAATGAGACTTTGATTTCAAAGGGCTCCAGCAGTGCAGCAGTTTGAGTATCTGTTTGTCTGACTGCCACTAGAGTAGCTGTGTGAAGTGCACAGGTATTTTATTTGTATAAAACTGCTCACTCTCAGAGGTCAGCAAACACAGCTACCCCAGAAACACTCAAGTTGCAGAGCAGAAGGTTAATTTTGAATGAATAAGTTGCTTCTCTGACTGAACACAGGACCCTGCACACACCAGAGTGTGCTGTCCTGACTGCTCTGGCACATCTTTGCCCCTCGAGAGCACCTAGGGTTTGTTTCCAGCAGATCTCCCTGGTCCAGGCTCACAGAGGGAGCAAGCCCTTGCAGTGCAGGGAGCAGATGGATGCCTCCTTTCTCCGTCCTGCACAGTATTTTCATAACCTTTCAATGGCATCCCTGCAGAATGGGGACAGGATGGCAGTCACGTGCTGGCCACAGCAGCTCCAGTTCTTCCAGTGGGGGAGGAAGCTGGGATGAGATCAGATTTACTTTTGTCCCTTTTCTGCTTGGAAACTTATTTGTGTTGCTAACGAGGTCCCCAGTCCAACGCTGTAAAAGGGATGCTGCAGGGAGGAGGACAAAGAAGCTTCCTCCCTTGGGAGAGGGCCAAAGCACTCCTTGCCTCGTATAAACTGCTTTGCTGGGGCCAGTGAAATAGTTTGTCATTTGTCATGGCAGGTGACACAGACTGAGCTATTGGCACAGTGGGATGAGGCACAGAGTGGGGCTGGACCCACACCAGGACATTGCTCAGGAGCTCAGGACATCTTCCCTGACAGCATTGCTTCATCAACTGGAAGTTACTGGGCACATTATGGGAAAGGAACACAATGTGCTGCTACCTATGTAATATAAGGAGCAGCCCCAAGATCAAAAGTGTTCCCATCTGATCTGTAAGAGCAGGGTTTTCAGTCAGACACCCAGGGAAACTCCCAGCAGCAAGGAACAATGTTATCACCTGGATTTTAGCAGACTTTTGCATAGGAGCCTGGCTCAGTCTGTGATGAAAACAGGTTTGCCTTCCAAGCTTGGCTCTGAATGGCAGAGAGCACAGTATGTGCTGCTCTGTGTGTAGTGATTTTGATTTCCATTAATGTCCAAAGAAGAGATTCCCTGTGAGAAGGAAATCTTAATTTGGAAATGACTCGGTTCCTTTATATTGATTGCATTTAGCTGGATTTGCAGCCTCCCTTCTCAGCAGAGCTGTGTCCACTGAAAATGCTACAGGGTAAATGCATAGAATGGAGAGGAGGAAAAGAATTCAACAACAGAAACAGACAGGTGAAACTGGGGTCCTTTCAAGGCAGAAATATTCAGGAATTCCATTTATTTCTCAGCTACAGCACTGCAGTGCTTTAGAATGCAAAATGCCCCTTTAGCCCACCAAGTTTAGCTCTGCTGCACAATACAGTATTTTACACATCTGCTTAATGAGATGTACAAAATGGGAAAACCAGATGTAATGGTCTCTGCTACTGAGAAGAGATGACTGGAAACAGAACCTTTTGTCATAAAAACAGTCATGCCCTTCCGAACCTGTTGAATTCTGAAGCTGTCTTGGACATATTTTTGCAAATCATGATTTGGTATTTGCAGATGAATGATCCTGAACATGTTCTTTGCAGCTCAGAAGTGGGTTTTGCTGCTGTTGATGCTGTTTTTTTCCAAAAGCTTTAAGCGATGTCTATTTTTCTGTTTTGTTAATTTGTTTCATAATTTAAAAGCTTTTCTCTTACAAGCTATATTTAAATGGTTTTGGATAACTTTTCCTGTATTTCACAGCTGCATGGCCCAGGGCTCAGTTATAAAGCCTTGCTGTTTCAGTTGAAGAAAGTGTGCTTGACCACATCTGTTTCTGCATTAATTTACGTCTTTAAGCCACTGCTGGAAAGAAGAAACCTGTAAATTCTAATTCATTCCCGGTCCACTTTCTAGATTTGATGTAGTTTTTGATGCTCCTATGAATATGAATTGTGACTTGCCAAATTAGTGTGAATTAAATGGGAAGAGTCATAGCACAGTTATTCAAACAACTTCCAGGGGATGAGACTGTTCTTCTAAAATAAGTCATCCACGAGTCTGTAACACAATCAAAGCTCTCAGCACATGTTTTACAACTCACTCCCCGAGTCTCATAGAGATGACATTGAGATAGTTTGCCTTATTCTATGAAATTCCATGCTCTGGCCTTTTAAGAAGATATTCTCTTACTTTTAAAGGTGGGCACTGAAAGTATCTTGAATACTTTTATCTCTAAAGTTGTGTCACCTTGAAGCCTAGGTTCTGTCCCCATTTGCTCAGCCCCTTTACCAGGATCACACTCAATCCCCCAGGGCTTGGGAAGCCACATCTGCAGCTCCCACCCAGCTCCTCTTGCTAGAAGTGACTCTCATTCCACTGAGTTTGCCTTCCTGAGAAATGGGGACACTGCTTGGCTTCAGACTGATTTTCCTTGTTTCTCAGTCATTAAATTGAAAACAAATATGAAGTAGAAATTTACTTCTAAAATAGAGCTCTCTTCCTTAGGAATTTGCTTCAGTGGGGACTGTGAGACTTTCTCTTTGTAATGATTTATATTACAAAAATAGCTCTGCCCTATGTCTGCAAAGAGTTAGAAATGTGAGCCTGGAACAGAAATCTAGCAGCTAACTCCTCAACCCAACAGCTTGAATAAACCAGTCATAAACAAAATTAATTACAAAAGCAACTGAAGAACTAAACTTCCCTATAAATACAACGTTCTCTCCTCGGAAGTCTGAAAATACTCTAGGCTTTTTAGCCTGCCCCGAAGCCTGCTGTATCCAAGCTTTTTTGGCCTCAATGCAGGCAGTGAGTTCCAAAGCAGAAGAGCCTCGGTGGTGCTGTGCCTCCTCCAGCTCTGTCCCCCTGCTGAGACTGTGCCGAGCCAGGGAGGGGGGACCCAGTGAGTCACAGGTCACACAGGTCCCATCTTTATTGCAAAATGAGGTCGTTGAAAGAGCACGACCTCAAATGTGTATTTATACAAATCTGACCCAGCAGCCACCATGCCCCTTCAACACGTCCTGCTGATGACACTCGGCTCACACAAGTGACACTGTGTGAAGCCACCCAGGGCTCTGCTGTGCCAGACCAGTGCTGGAATGGAGCACGACCTCACTGGACACGACAGCTCCCTCGGGGGACAGCTTTCCTTTGAGCAGGAACTTGGACTGGAGTGCTTGGCACAATAACACATGGTGCTTGCTTCCTCTGAGCCTGCATGCCCTTTGGCTGTGGTTTTATCTCTGTTTACTATAGAAAAAGCTTTAGCAGATTATGCTGTGTCATTCAGTTCCCTGCCAGAGTGTATGTTAAAGAGGAATTAGAAAGCGTGTGAGTGCAAAAAAAGTAGCTGTAATTTTTTGTGGTATAGGCAAGGTCATTACAAATTACATAAGGCAATGAGGATGTGAGGATCTTAGATCAAATTTAACTGCTTTATCCGGAGACTTAAGAGAAAAATGTGTTTTTACTGATATTGCCAATTAGGGAGGTGACAGGTGGCCAGTTAATAACCCAGAGGTGCTGCAAGATGCAGAATCAGCAGAGGCTGTTTGTGAAGTGAAGCAGAGGAGAGTTTTCCAGGGCACAGCACCAGCCAGTTCCTCCTGGCCACGGGTGTGACTTGGGTCTGGGAGATGTGACAAGGAGGGGAGCCTGGGGTAGGTAATGCCAATCCATAAAAGGATAAGAGCTTAGGAAAATTGGAGAGAGGAAGGAGAGAAATGCAATGAAACCTAAAGAGCAGTTGACCACAGGCAATGCAGAAGTCTGGAAATGGTGTTGTGACTCCACATCACGCAGATGCACGGCTGGGCTGTCCCTCGTGTTGATGGGCTGATTTAGAGGCAGCTGAGACCAAAGGCTGGGTGAGTCATGGAAATGAGTTGTAGCACCTTCCCTTTCTGTCACTAGCTGGAATCCGTGTCTGTCACACTGATGTCAGCCCAGTTCCTGTTGGAAACTGCATCATCACTGGCACAAGATCAGTTGCTGTGACTCTCTCATGCCTCAAGGGAGCAGAGCCTAAGATAGAGGCGCTGGAGCCCAGGCTTCTTGCTGATCCCCGAAGTACACCAGGAATGATGGAGAAGAAGGGAGTAACCTTTCACTACTCCAAACTGAGCTGTCTGGGCATGATGCCCAGTGGGAATTTGGGAGAAAGGATTGAAGGGAACAGCACGTGAGCCTGGGAGGCAGCCAGCAGGGTTGAGCTTGTAGCTTTGCCATCAGCTGGAAGCAGAGCTCAGCTCAGCTCACTTCAGGCATTCCATGACACTGCCCTTGCCACTGAGTCAGTCACAGAGCTAGAATAAATATAGGTCCCAATGGCAAAATCAAAGCTAATCCTTGCTGCTGAAAGATTGGGAGGGGGGTCCTCTCCTGGGTACAGGTTGTAGAAAACAGTTCTGCTCCTGGTTGCCCAGAATAAACCTCCTGGACTTGCCTCTTCAGGGTACAAACCCAAGACAGAAAAAAGCTGAAAAATCAGACAGGGCAAGAAATTGCATTTCCATGAAGCCTATAAAGAGACAAACATTGCTAGAGATGGTTCTGAAGAGTTAATTGCAGACACCCTTATTAGAGGGATGCTGCTGTGAGGAACTGAAGTCAATTCTGTAATGACAAGAGAAGCTGGACCTTTACCAGCTGCCAACAGCAGTGGGGAAGCACCAGCTACAGTGGCTTGCCATTTATAAAAACATCTGGAGATAAGAAGCTTATTTTTAGGCAGAGTGGTTGCTGTCAATTCCAGCAGGCTCAAGTGGTGATAATAAGGATTTGGCAAAAGAACAGCAGAGGAAGACACCTCACCTTGCATAGCCTCTGCTCTTCTTGCTTCCCCCTTGCAGTAGAAAACACTGTCAACTGCTTTAGTAGGATTCAAATGAAAATAACCATCTCTGAAATAACCATCAGATTGCCTTCCTTTGTTTCTTTATTTTTTTCAGAGTGATACTCTTTTCTCTTAACTTTAAGGCACAAAGAGGCTGAAAGTCTTTGGGTAGGTTTGAGTATGGCATGGCATTTTGAATACCAATATCCCTGGTTTGGTTTGTCTGAGAAGCTGCTGAACTGATTTGCTGTGCTGGAGGTAGATTTTGCTGCTTGCTGGTCTGGTTGTAATGATTTGAGTGCATGCTTTGGATGTAGCTGATGTTATTCCCAGTGTGTATTAGTAAGAATAGAAATCTGCCATAAAATCACATTCTGCAAAAGCAGCATTAACTTCATAGTTTTCTGTTTAAAAATCCAGCATTTGCAAGCCTCGCCATCTGCATCACAGCCCTTACATGTGGGAAGTATGGAATGTGTCTTATCATACACAGAGCGTGCACGGCAAAGGACATCCAAAGGTTATGTTGTCATCATGTCAAATGGATCTGTTTATTCTGAGTGCTGTAGAAGCAGAGCTTAATCAGAGCATCAGCCATATGCAGATTTGAAATTAGATTTTACAATAACCACCTGTCTACTGTTTTGAATCCTTGTCATATTCCTTGAGTTAGAGCTGTGCTTGCTTAGTGAATGTGTGTGCTGGGAGAAAATCATCTAAAAGCCTTCATGCCATGATGTAAAAAGCACTTAAATGAATGTATATGTATGAGTGTGCAGGGGGAGCACACGTATCTTATGGCTTTGTGCTACAAGCTGCTACCAAAGCATGTGAAAGGGGAAAGAGGGCATTCCTTTCATGTAAAAATCAATAGTATTGGTGACTCCCCATATAAACTTCTTCTGCTCTTCTTTTTTGACTCATAATTTTTATGTGTGTCAGCCAAAAAAGTCACTGTGAATTGACGCAGCATTTGATCTTTCTCTTCTGTAAAAGTTTTTAAAGGAATAAGTACAAACATGCACATAATGTTTGTGTAGTGCCTGCCACAGTTTTGTGACTCACAGCATTCTGCCTTTAAGGAGTCAAAAAAAAAATCTGTCTGAAAGCTCAAGCCTCTCTCCTCATTATGGTGCAACATGAAAAAAAAAAGAAAATCTGTGTGTTTGGTTATTGCAAGCTGCATCAAGGCGATGGGGAAAAGAGCAACAATATTCAAAGTAAAGGTTGACATTTTAAACACTGGCACTTGGAAGGAAGTGTAATTAAAAAGAATTGCAGAGCAAAAATTGACAAATAACTTGTACCACCACTTAATCATATGCTCAAAACTGCCTGAAACCAGTAAGCACTACAGGATTTTTCTTGCTTATCTCCACTGTGATAATTATTCTTCTAAAGCAGTAGCTGCTCTCCCTGGGGAAAAAGAGAGTTCGTTTTTTTTAAAATTCAGAGAATGGCCCTTCCCACGGAAGTCAAGGCAGTTTTTCATTGAATTCAATGAGAACTTAAATGGACCATTAAACGAGATCAGTAATGCAAGAGCTTTCCAAAGATATCCTGGCCCAGATGCTCCCTCCTTACCACAGGGAGCAGCAGCACCAGTGTTCTTAGGCTGGCCAATATCTAAAGCTGTAGTGTCCTCTTCTCCTGAGCAGATATTTTCACCACTCACCCCAGGAAACTGGAATGTGGTGAGTCAGAGTTGTTGTGAGTCAGGGAGGTGCCCTGACCGTCCAGCTCGGCTGAGCTGAAAGCTGCTGCCCCTCTGCCTCTATCCAGGGTTCCAATGTACCAGGAAGGTGCCAGAAGTGTAGCCTGACAGCTTCCTCCAAAAACAGAAAGGGCAAAACCAAAAGGCCAGAAGCCTTTGTTTACACCAGGATGCTAGGAAGCCTCCAATGTGTGTGGCACCAAGGTAGTGATCCAGAGAATGGCCGAAAAGCTCCACTTTTCCTGTGCTTTCCCTCTCAAGAGTTTGACCTCAGGAGTGTTTTACTACTTGAGTTCTCCAGTTCCAGTCACCTCCATGGTGGGACTTGCCCATTGCTGGACCACGTTCCCTCCCACCCTGCCTCTGGCTGAACCCAGCACATCAGCGCAGGGACAAGATGCTCGCTGTGGTCTGTGGTTTACAAGCTCACTCCTCGCTCCAGCTCCTCGTCTCAGCTGGGGAAGGTGTGAGTTTGTATGTTTTGACTTTGTTCATTCAAGCTCACAAAACAACCGCATCTGTCTCGAAACTCAGGTGTGTCTTCTCATCCAGCGAACTCTTCGCGGGGAAGCGCTGCTGTGAAATCGCTTTATCAGCCACGGCCACCGCTCGCACCTGCCCAGCCGTCCCTCGCCTCCACGGGCGCCTCCCGCGCCGTGTCCCGAGGGCCAGGAGGGGTTCGCATCCCTGAATTTCCGCGCCGGGCCCTCTGGAGGTCAGTGTTCGCCCGCGCTGCGGCGGACCTGTTGCGGGCCCGCGGAGGCTCCGCGGGCAGGGCCGGGCCGGGCGGGAGCTGCCCGCCCGCTCGGAGCGCCGGCCCCGCGCCCGCCGCCCGCCCCATCGCCCGCGGGGGCGGCGGGGCCCCGCGCTGCCGGTGCCTGCGCGGCCGCGGAGCCGCCGCTGCCCGCGGGCCGCCCCCGTCCCCGTCCCCCCGCCCGGGGCGGTGCCGCGCTGCGGCGGGCGCGGGTGGGGCCGCGCGGCGGGAGGTGCCCGCGGAGCCCCGCGGAGCCCCGCGGAGCCATGGCGTACATCCAGGTGCGTGCGGGGCGCGGCGGGCCGGGGGCGATCCCCGCGGGATGGGGGGGTGTCTCCGGGGCGTCTGCGGGACGGGTGCGGTGCCGCGGCGGGGGCCCCCCCCGCGCTCCGTGCCCGGTGCGGGTGCGCAACTTCGGGTTAACTTCTGGGGAGGAGTTCCCGGAGGCGACAGCAGCCCCCGGCGAGAGGCCAGGCGGGGCCGGGGCAGGAGCGGGGCCGGCAGCTGTTGCTAGCGAGACAGCGGGGCAGGAGAGGATCCCTGCGGGGTTGGCGAGCAGCCCTCGGGCATCTCTTTGCTGGGGGAGCGGGATGGCCCTGGGGACGTGGAAGCCCATCCTGATCTCGCACAAGGACTTCTTGGAGGGAGGAGGATGCTGAACCCCGCGGGCAGGCTGAGATGCGATGGGCCGCCCCAGCCTGGGCACGGTCCGGCTGCGGGGAGCCCTGGGCTGCGCTGTGATGGATGGGCTCTCCCAGCATTGTGGGGCTGAATTTTTGTCGGGCTGGTTCAGCCCCTGAGCTTCCCAGCTATTGCCCCGAGCGCAGCCGCCCAGTTCGCGATGAACCCGAGCCGGGGGGGCATCTCCAGCCGGGCGGGCGCTGGTACAGACCCCGCTAGCGATGCCACCCGTGCCCCCCGTCCCGCGGGGCCGTGTCCCCCTCCGCCCGCCCCGCCGTGTCCCCGCGGTCCCGTCCCGCTCGGGGCTGAGCCGCCGCCGCGCCCGGCGGATGGGAGCGGGGATGCTGCGGGAGCTGCCCCGGGAATCGGGCTGGAACAGCCGCGGGTGGAGCCCGCCCGAGGTGTCCTGCGGGGCTCGGGGCTCCCGGCGGGGTCTCGAGTGGGGCCGGGCCTTCAGCAGCACGGGCGTCGGGGCCGATGGGTACAAGGTGGGGGTACCCGAGTGCGGAGCGGGACGTCAACACCCCGTTATCCCCACTCAGTCATGGTGGGATGGTGGGGGATTTGTGGCTGAGGGGACCTCACTGTCCCCAGGCTGCGGTGTCCACTGCCGATGGAGCTTGTGAGCCTTTCCTGGAGTGTAACTGCGGGGGCAAAACGCGGTCAGTGACCGGTGAGGACCCCACCCTGTTGCAGCATCCCTGGGGATGCTGCCACGGGGGTTTGTTGTCACTGGTCTGAGGACCTGGCTGGAATTGGCGGCTCTGCTAACGTGCAGCAGGTAACCCCCAGCCAGGGTGTCTGCAGCAGGTTGTAGAGATGGAGCCCTGCCCCCAGCCTCGCCCTTGATGAGGGTTCACTCCTGGCTGGAGGCTCCCGTCTGCCTTGTTCTCTGCCCGGCCAATTGGGATGACGTGGCAGAGCAGGATGGCTGAGCCCTTCTCCAGGGGTTGCTGAGCCCATCGCAGCCGCTGTGCTCGCGGGGATCCCCCAGCTGGTGCAGCCTTCCCTTCCCCAAACCCCTTCCCTTCCCCAAACCCCTTCCCTTCCCCAGACCCCTGCCCCTCCCCAGACCCCTGCCCCTCGTGCCTGCTGTGAGCGAGGTGGGTGGACAGGTGGTCGTGTTTGCTTTCCTTTCATGGGCCCCTGCATTTCAGCCCTAAATGGTGCTGTTGACTTGTTTACCTCGTCAGCACTCTGATATTCCGTTCTGATCCCTGCCCTCCCATTTGTGGGTGGTCACAGGCTCGCTCTGTCGCTGCTGTGGGATGCCTGTGTGTGCCCTCGGGGCTGGTGGCACACAGGGCTGGCTTCACATGGCTGTGACTGACGGTGGCCAGGAGGGCTGTTCGATGTGAGCCTGCCTGTGTCCCTGTGGGCCTTTGGAAAAGCCCTCTCTTTGCATGGCATGTGCTCCAGCCTTCGATCGTGTGGCACCGATCCAGCCGCTTTGTTTCAGAGCATTTAAATATCCTCCTTGCAGCTCTGCTAAACCGCTGTAGCTTTGGCTGCAACTTTGTATTAATAAGGAATGAAAAAGCCCTTTTAACCATTTAGCATTTTCTTAAAGAGTTGGCCCATGGGTATCTGTAATCACTTTCTTGTCTCATTGCACTGTAGCTCTTCTAGTTTTTTAGCTGCTCCTAACAAGTGCTGGCTTTTTTGACAAGCACTGGCTTCCAAGGAGTTTAAAAGGAAGGTTTGCACCAAAACGGGGTCCATAGGAGAGTTCTTGGAACTAAAGGCAACTTTTGCATCCCTGCATATTCTTTAGAAAAGGCTGCTGGTGTCATGTCATGAATGTAAAGCTAGAACCAGTTTCTACATTTGCAACAGTAGGATGGAGTTTTTTGTGGGTTTTTTGGTTTTGTTTTTTTTGGGGGGGTTGTGGGTTTTTTGGTATTGTTTTGTTCTGTGGTTTTGTATTGATTTGGGGTTTATTTTAGAGATTCTCCATAGACAAAGACAGCCGGGACAAATAGGAAACTTTTAGACATTATCAAGCGAATGCAATAGGTAAGACATTTCAGTAGGTATCAGAAACGCTAGTGAATCTCCAAAGGAAATGGATCCATTATATATATATAAAATGTTCCAAGGGTGGCTTTGTGAATAAAAAACTGGTTTGTGATGCCTTCTTCCTTTGCTGTAGATTTTCTCTGTGGCTTGGGGGAGGTGGCTGCAGTGCAGATTTTTGCATGGGAGTATGGGACTCAAACCTTTAGCTTCTATCCTTTGTGTTCTTCCATGAGGCTGAAGGTGCCCAGAGATGTGTGTGTAATGGAGAATATTCAGCCTGTACCCCATCCTAGAAATGTTGCTTTAATGAGTTGGCATTGGAACTGCGTTGATAGAGGCTGAATGTGGAGGAAAGCCTTTTTTTCCACTGAAAAATTTGGATATGGTTTACTGTCAGTAGCAAGTAGTTGCTGCAATTAGAGGCAGGTTACTAAAGGAAACAAAATAAGTGGTTGCATGTGATACCCATTAGCAAGGAGCAATGAGCAGGATTTTCATGCTTCAGAATGGGTTTGGGAGTTTTGCTTGTGGGAAAGGAGGAATAGAAGGAGCTTTGTAGGGAAGGACTGGAAATGGCAAACGCTGATGCCTGGTCAGACCTCTCCTTCCCCTAACATCTACAAGGTACTGTCTTGCCAGAAATTCAAACTCATCCCAGGCTGGGGCATGTCATGGAGAAAATTTAAAGTTGTTTGAGCATTGCTAACTTGTTTTTGTCTTTTTCATTTTGTTCCCCTTTGCTTCATCCTAAATGTCTAAAAGGACAGTTGGAACCAATAAATGAGGTGAGTTAATCTGATGATTCACTCCCCGCTCTGTCTCCTTGCTCCGTCCTGAGGGGATTGTCTCGTGTTTTCTGACTCTTTACTGATGTCCTAGATATAAGTAATGTACTGCATTTTGGGCTGGTAATTTTTTGGTTTGCAGTGCCCAGATTTTGTTTATGGAAAAGTAGCAAAAAGCCATGTTCCTATGAGGAAACCCATCTGCATGGTCCACACTCATGAATACTGCAAATGTCTCGAGTATTTTGGGGAAATAACTATGGAGAATCTCTCATACACTTTATTTTTTCAGTTTCTCAGGAGCATTTCAAGGTCACATACAGTTGTAAAGTGGTGTGACCCTGGGTGCAGGTGCTGTGCCCTTGGAGCTGCGTGTCTGCCACTGTGCCTTTGTGCTGCTTAGTGAGCCCTCCCATGAAGGGCAGAAGTTGGGGCTGGTGTGGGTGGGAAATGAGCTGAGGTTTGGCTCTCTGCTCCTCTCAAAGCTTTGAAGTGGGATGAAGGCAGGGGGGATGGCATGGAAATGGGGCTGCAGGGTGCTGCTGCTCCGATGGGGAGCTGGCACAGCACTGGTACGAGTGATGCTTCCAGGGCCACCATGGAAACCTAAGAAATGGAAGACTTTTCTGGGCCAACTATTCTTCTAAAAAATATCATTGAATGTTCTTCATTAAATTAATCATGGTAGCAGAGCAGGAGCATGAGGATAGTGTGCTCTGGCTAATCCATTTTAGTGGTGAGTTTGTTGGGCTGTAATGCTCCATGTGTATGGATGGTACAAATACTACTGGTACATGTACAGGGATGAAGTGTGTTCAGCTGTGTTAATTAAATAGATCCTTGCTGGATTAAATTGAAGCTTTCATTTACCTTCTGTTTTTAATTCCTTCTGTTGCATGTTTGCTGATCTATTAGATTGTTGATGTGTGTGGAGGAATATGCATGTTTCCACTCCAGCATATTGTTGTGCCACAGTGCTTTGCAAATCACCATCTTGCCAACCTACATAATAATACATTGCTACTAGAGGGGAAAATACCTGCAGAGAATGCTTATTTTCCTGCCTTGTTATGGTATCAGTGGGGTTGGGCTTGGTAACTGCATAGCACTTGTCTGTTGGTATAGATGAAATAAATATAGTTCTTAATGTTCTGCTGCAGAAACACAAACACAAATACAGCTGAGTGTTTTTTCTCAATAGCTATTGATGGGTTGTAATCTTGTACTTTGGTTTGCAATGGCTCCAGGGTCTGCTTGCTCGAATCTCGGATCTCTTGCTGTGCCGGTGGACTTGCAGAAATTGTTGTCAGAAGTGTTTTGACTGTGGCTGTTGTCAAACAAATGAAGATGAAGTTGAAATCCTGGGACCTTTTCCTGCTCAAACTCCAGCCTGGCTGTAAGTTTAGATACACGATTTCCTAGCTTTAACCAAGGAGTAGGACTGCTCAGCTGTGGTGAGATTGATGATATGAATTGCAGTGGGACAAGAGGATGCCACTTAGAGAGCATTCCTGAGGGTGGGAATGCAGGCTACTCCTGGCATGGTGAAAAAAAGCAGCTCTGTTAACTCAAATAGCAAGGTTTGTCTTTGTAAAAAGTTTTTCTGATGGGTAAGACAGAAGTTGTTTTGTAAGATGGCATAACAAGCTGACAACTGGTTTAGCTGTGCCCCCTTCTCCTGAGATGCCTTTCATTCAGTCCTATTTCCTGTTCAAATGGACCAACCCTTTGGAGCACTTCAATTTGGCTGAACTGCTGAGGAGGTTGTTTTGAAATACTTACCCTAGCGTGAAGGTGGTTATCATATAGGCAGATGAAAGACATAGCTCCTATGTGCTCTGAAGGGGAAATTCATTTAAAGTTTAATTTAGCAGAACTTGATCTCCTGCATCACCATAGTACTCTTCAGAATTTCTTCTCAAATCACGAAAGAACCACAGCACCAAGTCTTATCTGGAGCTGATTAGTATGTTTGCAAATCCACTACAAAGGGAGTCAGTGAAGTCTTCCCTCTTACTCCCTCTCAGCCAGGAATCTGCAGCACAGAGGTGACCCCGTGGAGGCAATAGTGAAACCAAGGATGCAGCAGAGCTCTCTGGTGTTTTAGTGGCTGCCTTGTCAGCTGGGCTGGGCTGGCTTTGTGGAGCAGACCATTTGATGGACATGGCACAGGAGAGGCCTGTTCAGTGATGCTCAGACTTTGGTACCTGGGCACTGAGGCACTCAGGTCATTTTATCTACTCCTATGAGTATGTGCTGTTATTCTGTGTCAGCTCTGGAAGTGTCATGTCTTGGTGCTGCATGAAATAAATTTTCTCATGTTTAAATCACAGTCTTGTCCAAGAACTCTTTTGAATTCAGGTAGAACAGGATGGTAATGAATACTGAAGCAATAAAAATAGAGCTGTTCAAGATGTGTTACAGTGATTTTTAAATGTGGAGCAGCATATTTAAGAGTCTGATATATGCTCAGAAACTGATTCACCTGCAGTTAATGAGGAATGGAAACAAAATCAATGCTAAATAGGAAAGCATCACGCACAGAGAGCACAGTGATGAGGTTGCAGTATTGGACGTGGAAGGATTGGTGCAGGAGCAATTTTGTCTTGGGAACAAGGAGCTGGGTTTGTGAGAGGCTGATTCAGAGCTTACCTGGTGTGCTGAGCAGTGGTGTGTTTGGGGTGTGGAGTGATGGTGCCAGGGTGTAGTTTTTGACTCCTGGATTCTTCTGTCTGGCTGAAGGGGTGACGTGAGTGCTGCAGCCCTGTTCTTATTATCTCAAATCTCAGCTGTATGGTGGCTTTGCAGATGAGGTGGACTTTGCCACAGGCAGAGAACATGGAGACCTTTGGACTCGTAAAATGCTCTCTCCAGCCTGTATTGTTTCCCCTGGTCCTGCTCCATCTGAAAGCCCCTACAATAACTTCTTGGAATGTCCATAAAAGTAGCTTTGCTTTTCCAGGACTCTGCAATGCCTTAGGGTCACTGAAGTCACCATCTCCTGTGGCAGCATTGCAAACCTGTGATCTCTAAGGATGCCTGCTGACACGCATTGATGAATAAGCTGGAGATGAGGCTTTGCTTGGGGGAAAATCCTGTGGGCTCCTCTTGAGCTGGCATGGACTCAGAGTGGTGCCAGGCAATGTGATAATGCTTTGTGCAATGTCATAATGCTTTGGGCTTCCAGGGTGATTTTGCAGGAAAATGGTGAGGGAGCACAGAAATTACTGAAGTGAGGAGGACAAAGAGAACAGAGGAGATAGGGAGAAGCAGAGGACCCAAGGGGATGTGATTGAGAGGAGAGGGGGGGTAAATGGAGGAACAAGGGTCTGGAAGATGAAGAGGAAAAGAAAATTAAAAGCAGGAGCCAGATTTGGTATATTTTGTTTGCTGAGACAAATAGGACACCCAAGCTTTTTGTGTGCATGTTTAAGGTGGAAATGATCCCATGTTGACTTAGAATTCAGAAACCAATGAATTCTGTTTTCACTGTGTTGATCTTATATTTTTATATCTCTATATGCATTTTTGGATATAGAGAATGATCTCTGGAGTTAGATGTGTCAGCAGAATTAGAGTTTAGACTTGTTCTTAGAATAAGGTCTTCAATGTTTTTAAGTGCTCAGAGATCTGTATATGCCAGTTGAATCCCCTTTCTTTTTATTTTTTTTCCCTTCTATTTTTGATGATAGGCTTTTGTATTTAGTGGAAACCCCTACAATGAAAAGCAAGTTTGACGTCACCTTATTTTGCATTTAGATGCATGCATTGAATTTGGGAACAAATCAATTTATTGTATTCCCTGATTGCAACCTGAAAGTATCTTAAAAATAGATCTACATTTTCAGCTGAGATCTTTCCATCTTGCCTATTCTTCATGGGCCTGAGACACTGGTGTGATGCAGAATGTATTTTGTGCCTTCCTCACCTTCCTACTCTCTCCCCAGGAGAAAACTGTTTTTATGGTCCACAGTGGTGAGTGAGCAAACATGCCTGTGGTTAATGACCCATCCTTTATATTTTTGGCCCTAGGTTTTCCCTTTGGCAGCTCTGAGACACCTTATTGTCCTGGAAATTCAGGAGTAGATGATAAAGCTGCAAGTTTAAGCCCTTCCTCATGGGAGAATATGGATTTTTCTCACTTTCTGAATTTTTTTGCAGTGGCAGCTTAGCAAATAAAAAACCTTCCTGCAATGAGTCCAGTTGCATTGACCTGAGTGCTTGGTAACTTCTTGTTATTTCACGAGGACCACTTGCATCTTGGGCCTTGCAAAAGGGCCTGGGAATCAGGGTGGATGTTTGAGCTGCTTGTTATGGAATATTCTACACAAACCCCAAAGATAAACAGTGCACACTGTGAGACTGAATTGAAATCAGGACACGACTCCTCTTTCCAAAGGTTTGGATTAAGCAGAAACAGAGCTGCTTTAACCAGAGCCAAAGTTTATTTGAGGAAAAATTATTGTGGCTCAGTAGCAATTTCCTTACTAAAGGTCATCTGTATGTTATTAACTCACTATTACGTTTACCCATTGTAGAACATCCTTAATGCCTTTCTTCCTGATTCCCTTTTCACCCTGCCTTGTTCTGTGCATTTGCTTCTCAAACACAAGCATATCCAAATGCCACCTGTGATTGTGTGGACCTGCATTTAGGCATGAAAAAGCTATTTGTGTTCCAAGTACTGATTATATATCAAACTGTATAGTTTGGACTGCCTTTAATGGGCTGCAGAGCTGTGCAAATATTGTACGCCTCTTTTAGCAGAGGGTTTGGTTTTGATTATTAACAGAATTTTTTTTTTAATGTGGATGAGTTGTGTGAGTCTGACTTGGTGAAATTTGCATGTATCCTGCTGTGAATTTTGTGGGCTTGGATAAGAATTTCCAGTTGGTTTTGGGGGTTTGTTTGTTTTTCAATACTCATTGGGTTTTTCTGCAAGTTTACTGCTTTTTGCAGAATATATCAATTGCTCTGCTCCAGTCATTGGTTACTAATGGAAATGATTCAATATATTTCATTTATACCCAGCTGAGTTGTGCACACAGAATGGGTGGCTTGGAAGCAATATTCACACAGAATTCCCCTTTGGTTTGCTCGTTGTGTGCTGATGCTCTCCTTGTGATCTGCTGCTATTTTGTGTCTCGTGGCCTGGCTGCTTTGCAGGATGCACCACACGTCATGCACCCATTGTGTGATTCCATTTCCATGGGCAGCACTCCCCTCTGAGCACACAGCTGCAGACTTCACCTCCTGCAGTTGTTACTGCCTGCTCCTGCCCTTCTCTCACTCAAACTTGGGAGATCCTCACTCCTTTCAGGAGCTCTGCAGCTGTGACATGCTGGGGCTTTTAACCAAAATGTTATTTTATATAAAAACAACTTGTGTGTACATATATTTAAACAAACTGAAAGGGGAGTTACATGTGGACTTCTATGTGATGCCAACCTTCTGTGGAGTCTTCTCAAAGATGCTACAAAACTTGCTTTGTCATTTAGGTCCTGCCCTAGGGGGGAAATGATGCCTTGGATATTAGCTTTTATATTTTTCAGATTCTCTGCAGCTTGGTGTGTAACTCTGAAGCTTCATATTAGGTGTTAGTAAATTCTCTTCACAGGGTGGTTGGACAAAACAATCCCTTCCCAGCTGGAGAATCAAAGACACCTGGTACCCAAAAATCAGAAACAATGGCGAGGGAGAGGGGGCAAGGCAGGGGCTGAGACTTCATAGCCTGGGGCTGTGCTTGGACAATTGACCCCAAGATGTAAATGAACCAAAACTTATAAAAGTGTAAAAACTCGTGACCAGGATCCATCTTGGATTTGATTTGGGTGTAGCCCTGGCCAGGCTGCCCAAGGTGTATCCTTTCAATAAATTCCTGTTTTATTCCTTTTGCTCTGCCCAGTCTCTGTTCCAGGTCAGTCTTTCCAGGCATCACCAACTTCCCTGCTCCCATCAAGATCCCCGGGCAGTAAAATTATTGTCTGCTGAGAATAACATCTGGCTTGTAGAAGTGGATAAAAAGCAGCCAAATATTTAAAAAGGCATGCCAATAAATAGCCAATAATGAATTGTGTCTGTAAGATGAAGTTTTGAAATTTTACTGGCAAACCTGCAATATCTTATCAGGAGGTGTGTGGTAGGTTTGGAATATCTGAGCATGGTGATTTTCTGTGCTTGTTCATTCCTAGTGAAATCTGTGCTTCCAAAGTGTAGCTGTGAATTACAGCAGGAGGCTAATGTTTGAGGGTTTTGGTTTGATTTTTTCCTTAGAGAGAAGTATAATATTTCTGATCAACATCTGAGTTTTATGTGCCTGTCATGCTCTAATACCGATAAAATTCTGTTTGAAAGACAGGCAGAAAGGTGAAGAATCTGTTTTTTACATAGGTTTGAAGTCAGTTGCTCAGCTTTTTGCTTGCCAGATAGATCAGGAGATATCCCACAGCATCGAGTGACGAGCACCAAGATTAACCCCAGAATGCCAGAACACATTGTTATTCTGTATATACTCCTAGTACTGGGTTGAATCATCCGAAGGTCTCTCATTACAACAGGATAAGCAGCCAAAATGAGGACAAAGATGGAGACTCTGATAATACAATCAGCGAGCTGCCTCCCACTCTTCAGGATGTTTCCCCTGACAGAAGGCGCTCCTCGTCAGATACATCACGGTCCACTTACAGCCTCACGCGGCGCATCTCAAGTAAGGTCGTCCTTCCAACCTTAATGTGATTCTTGTGGGGGAGAAAATCAAACTCTAGTGCTTGCTCTTTCATCTTTTAGACAGAGAACCAAGTCATGTTAAAGGCACATTGATTAAAATCTCATCCTGTTTTGCAGGAGTGCAGTGGAAGGGGCCAGCCCTGCTTTTCTTGCTGAAGCATGAGCATGGAAATGGCACGTGCAGATGGACAGGGAGGGAGAAGTGCAGGCCAGCTTGTGCTTCAGCATAGCTGAGGATGCTGTTAATTATTGGCAGTGCAAGGGGGAAAAGCCCCACTGTGGATCTGTGCTGCCATTGCACTGACACAGAATAGCTGTATCCAAAGCTGAGGTGCACCTTTAGTTGCTGTAGTGAACTTTCTAAAAATCACATTTGTGTGTTTCTCTCATTCAGGTCTGGAGTCGAGAAGGCCGAGTTCTCCACTAATTGACATCAAACCCATCGAGTTTGGAATAATAGGAGCTAAGAAAGAAATAGTTCAGCCAACTATCCTGCGAAAAACCTACACCCCAGATGACTATTTTAGAAAATTTGAACCAAGGCTGTACTCTCTTGACTCAAACAGTGATGACATGGACTCCTTGACAGATGAGGAGATCTTGTCCAAGTACCAGCTGGGCATGCTGCATTTTAGCACACAGTATGATCTGTTGCATAATTATCTAATAGTGCGAGTCATTGAGGCCAAAGATCTGCCTCCTCCAATTTCTTATGATGGTTCAAGGCAAGACATGGCTCACTCCAACCCCTATGTGAAGATCTGCCTCCTTCCTGACCAGAAGAACTCCAAGCAGACAGGAGTGAAACGCAAAACACAGAACCCAGTGTTTGAGGAGAGGTACACATTTGAAATCCCCTTTTTAGAAGCCCAGAGAAGAACTCTGCTTTTAACTGTAGTGGATTTTGACAAATTCTCACGCCATTGTGTTATTGGCAAAGTGTCAATGCCCTTGAGCGATGTCGACCTTGTGAAAGGTGGACACTGGTGGAAAGCCCTTGTGCCTAGTTCTCAGGTAACAGAATTTATCAGATTATTGCCACAGTTTTTCATGCTGTTTTGGGGGTTTTTGTGTATGTGTGGTTCCTTTGCCTGTTGGCAAGTAATGCTGCTTCTAATTAGTAATTGTCATCTTGTTAACACAGCATCTGCTGGGTTGGGATTATGTGGGCCTGTGACTGGTTTTATAACTAACAGCATGAGGTAGAGGAGCTGTCTTTTATAGTCATGAGCAAAGATCCTATGTCATCGTAAACAAGAGCAACTCAAGACTGCTCTGGGAGTCTGCACCTTTGGGAAAGTGTTTCCTGTCACTGCAGTGACCTGCATTCTCAAGAATGCTGTGACACCATCCCACTCAGGACATTCCTGTGCTCTGAGGACATGAGGGGTACAGCTGGTGCCAGTTCAGTAGTGATTTGATTCAATAAAACATGTAGAACATGAAATCTCCCCAGACCTGTGGCATAATGCATAAGCAACAATGTGCACACAACAATATGATGAGGAGATGCAGAGTGTCTGTGTGCTTTCACCTCTGTTCTCAGGAAAGGGCCTCCTTGGCAGCCAGGTGAAGGGCT
This sequence comes from Sturnus vulgaris, assembly GCF_052056855.1. Taxonomy (NCBI): domain Eukaryota; kingdom Metazoa; phylum Chordata; class Aves; order Passeriformes; family Sturnidae; genus Sturnus; species Sturnus vulgaris. Next base: position 8,000,134 of record NC_142258.1, read on the forward strand.
GTTCAGTGGAAAGATCTGAGCTTTGCAGCCAGGAATGTTGGTAACCTACCAAATTTGCCACTAGTGGTATCACCCACATAGCTAGAGGCACGGAACCCTGTGAAAAACCAAGTGAAGAACATAGTGTGAACATCATCTCAAATGTTTATACTAAGGACAGGAATATCACACGAGGTTGTTACCTCTCCCAATTCCTTTCCAGCTCACAAATTCCAATTTCGAAGGAGTATTTGCAGAATTAAACTTTGTTGGATGGTTCACTTTTTCTTTGATTTTTAGGTGTTCACAAAAGGGTGCCATAGCCAGAGATACTGGATGAAATGAGCAGTAAATCATTGGCCTCACACCTGTTTTACCTTGTGGGTTCAAGAGTCTGATTTGGAGTGGAAACTTCTGATCAGACACTTGTGGAAGGGCAATACCCCAAGCAGTGTCTGGAAGTGCAGCCAGCTGGGGCTGTGACTCTGCTTTGCCCCCTCTGTGAGTGCAGAACTTCCTTCTCTTGCCCAGACCTGCTGCACTGTATCAAGGGGAGGAAGATCAGGGCACCAGGTAATGCAGGAGAGCCAGCTGGGTCTCCTGTAACAGAACAGGAGTGTTGTGGGATTAGCTTGAATGATGTTCAGGCAAGAAAGTTTTGGAAGTTGTGCACAAGTCAAAATCATGGGGTCCCTGAACGTGTGCTTATGTAGGGCATGTCTTTGCATCCCATTATCCTCCTGTCATTCCCACCATGCAGTTTTGCTTCTCCCCCCCTCCCAGCTTTTTTGTGATAAATACTTCTCTGTATTTTGCATCTGTTTGAGTAACATGGACTCATTCCACAGCTAATACAGACCTTGATTAGAAAAGATCATCTCTGCCTTCATGTGCCAAGCTTGGAGCCAGCTCTTCCTTTCCCCCTCTCCAAAGTTTCATTGAAAGCTGCTGCTGTTTTCAGCAGTGCTGTCTGCTTCACCAGCATTCAAGATAAATTATTTATGCAGAAGTTGGCATTTCTGATATTTATAAAAGGATGGAGAAAGACAAAATTCCATTTGAATATGCAGGCTTAAAAGCCTTTTGCATTTATCCCCTTGCTATCATATGGAAAAACTTAGGCAAAAATTCCTCCACACTTTGATCAGTAAAGTGGTCCTTTCTTACCTTTTTGCTGCTTTTACCTCAGCTGGCAGAGTGCAACTGTAAAGGGAACAACAGTGCTTGTACAGCACATCCAGAGATGATGTTTGGCATCATCTTCCCATATTTTCTCAATGATAAAATTTTTAAAGTTCATTGAGTAAGGCATGTTTCATCCTAGTGGTGATTAAATTAATTGATCAAGGGGTTAAGATAAATCCTGGAAGAAGTAAAACAATAAAGCTTTTTGCTTTGAAAAAATAAATTTTAATGTCTTTTGATAACAATGATGTTTGTGCTAGAAATTTCTGAGGATTTTTTTAATACTAGCTGGAACCTTCTGCCTGTGGAATGATAGATTTGACGTGTTGACAATTTTTTTTCTACTTCTCACTTTCTTGTTTGATTAGCTGGGGGACAGAGCCTTTATCAGTTTCTTCTTGGATTGAACCTGAGCCTGATGAGGAATGCTTTGTGTTGAGAGATGGTGATAGACAGGGACAAAAAAAAGAAAAAATCTATGTGCAGTTGCATTTTATTTTGCAGGAGGTGTCCTTGGATCCTGGAGAGCACCACAAACTGCTGTGGTGCAGGTGTGATGGTTAATTTGCCAGTCTGGGTTGGCTGCCCTGGGGCTGTGACACGGAGCAGCAGTGGCAGCACCCCCACAGCCACAGAAGAAAAGGCTGAAGCAGGTGCTTGGAAAAGCAGTAACAGGAGGGAGAGAAACACAGACAGTCATAGACATGATATGTGAAGACGAAAGACACAAAATATGTGATTTTTTTTTTTTTAACCTGGAATTTATAGACAGAAACATCATGAGCTGGAGAGAGATGGAGGAAAGTGAATCCAGATGGCAGGAGCTGTGGAGAAGTTTTCTCTTCATACTGGTGGGAGTGGGAGGATGGCAGGCATTGTGAAAGAGCAGAGAAAGTGGCCAGATGACATGAGCTAAGATGAATATCTGTTCTGCACTTGCTGTCTCCACCTGGAAGCCATTGACACAGAGTGTGCTGATGAAGTCAGGTGCCACCATCACACTGAGTTCCCTCATCCCAGAGCTGGAACACTGCCTTGCTGCAGGGCTATGCCAGCATCTGGGAGCTACAAAAGGTGGGAAAGCCAGGAATCTTTTGGTGTGTGCAGGGTCAGCAGGGACAGTGAGCTTCTCCCAGGAGAGGCAGGGTCCAGCTTCTACAGCTAACAGCTTTGTTGGCTCCACTGGGAGCTGGACAAAGATGAGCTCCTTTAGGTCTGTGGATGGGATGCACAGAGGAATTTCTCCATCACCAGCTGTGAGTGAACGAGCAGAGCACTTTCCTCGGTGTGAGGAGGTGACTGCAGCACTGTCCTGCTCACTGTCACGATGGGTGGCCAGGAGCCCGAGCACAGCTGAGCAGCAGGCTCTCCTCTCAGCCCGAGAGACCAGAGCTGTGAACTGCTCCGTGCCAAGGCTCGGGCAGGAGGCTGTGCCTGCACACGGGCACTCTGAGCTCGGATCACACAGTCGGGGTTTGGGGGGAAGGAGCCCAAAGGGGAGGCACGGGGGAGATGCTGCCCCATGCATCCTCAGAGCAGCAGCTAAGCAGAAGGATTTATTCCTTTTTCCTTGTGGAAAATGTCAGTGCAGGTATTGCCAAATTCTTTATCCTCGCTCGTTCTGGGAGGTTTTTCCTCTTGCAGGGTAATTAATGCCTTTCTAAAGCACAGTAGCTGCTCATGGAAAGGCCCTTGAGTCCAGTCCCCATAGGAACACTCTGCACTCCTTAAATATCCCCTGAAATGTGTGTGGCTTTGCTTAATTACCATGAATGAAGCTGGCAGGCCCACGCTGTAGCAGGGCTCAGATTCACATATTTCGCCACTAAAACTAATACTGAGGCACATGTTCAGGACCCCAAGTTTTATTGACATATGATTCATTTCTCTTTTGGCAGATTTGAGTGGGCAGGCATAAATGTTTTAGACCAGCAGTAATGAGAGCTTGGAGATCATTCTGCAAAAGAAAAAAAATTGCCTAGTTGTGGTGGGAAAATAGCATGAAATTCCTTCTTCTCTCAAATGAAGCCGTTTTTATAGTTGAGGGAGTGTGTGTTGGACTTGCTTTTAAAACTTCATACTATGAGTGCACTAGAATGACCTGTGAGTTCTGATGTTGAAGATGGTATGAGGTGGTTATTTGGGGCCATGTTTGCTCATCAGCAGGGTGTTAAAATCAGCCTGGGAGTTTACCTGTGGCCAGTGGAGGAGATGCCCTGGGCAAAGCCTGGCAGAGGGCAGGATACCCCCCACCCTGCTGGTCACTGGAGTTAGAACTGTGATGGGATCTGTCATGGATGCTTGTCCATCATGATAACAACATTTTAGCTCTTTGTTTTCATATTCTGGCTTGTGTTGTTCTACTATCTTATTTTATTTCACTCTGTATGTTTGTTTTATCTCAGTTCCATTTCAGTGGGGTTTTTTTTCCCCTTTCCTTTTTGAGTCTTTAAAGCTCCAGCACCAAAATATTTTTCTTCTTGACTATTCTCTTTTTATCTTTATCTGTCTTCTTGGTCACCTCATCCTTTTCCCTCAGTGCTGTTCACTCCTTGCCCTTCCTGCAGAGAACTGGGATGCTGTGGGGTGTATTTTGAGGAGGAGGAACCCAGAGGAGAGGCTGGTGGGGTCCAGGAGCAGGACCTCTCCATAGGATATCTTCTTCACAAAGCTTTGTGCACAATAGAGGCTTTGTCACGGCCTTTCAAACTGATGCAAAGACAGTTTGACTTTAGAAGGGATTTTGTGACTTCATCATACATCCCGTTGGTGTCAGTTATGTAGGAAACACTCCTTTTATTCATTGGTAAGTATATTTTTTCTCAGGTTCTGGTCCTTAATAGCTCAATCTTCAGAAAACAATGCCTATGTCACAGGACACTGTAGAAAACCTGTTTAGAGCAAACTATTCTAAACCATCAGTTTTCTGATGTGCCTGGAGGTACCAACACAGATAACCTTGAGGAGGAAAATCAATCTGAAACTTCATTAGGAGCGATGCATAGATGTCAGTGCTGATGTCATGTGCTCTGGTTCCTGTTGGGAAGGGTTTCAGCTGCAGAATTTTGCTGGTGTTGTAGCAATGCAGAAGGAACAGTCTGGGGGGTTGTGAGGAAGGAGTTTCCTGGTCCCAACAAGATGTGTGAGTGGCATAAATTAGAAGCTCATCTTCCTTTGGGGGAGCCTCTTTGTGTTTCAGAGATGACAGAAAGGAACAGAAAAAATTCTGGTTCAAAACTTCTGGGTCCAGCCCAGGCAGTAACTGGAGAAGGTTCTGGATCACAGGCAAGCCAAGGCTGCAAATCCAACCTGGCAGTGTAATTCAGCCGGGAGTGAAATGTTAATCAGAGCTTCAGGAGAGTCTCAGACATCCCAGACTTGGTGTCACTCCGGCATCTCATCAAACAGGAAATTGCTTTTCCAGGGTCATCTGGGATCTGGGCACGAATCAGCTCGTCATCAGCATAATAATGGCACTGAAATGATGCTGTGCTGAGGGGCACCTCTGTGCACTGCCTGGGGAGCAAAACATTGAAGGCAAAACCAACAGCGCTGTGTTTCCTGATGGAAAGACCTAGGAAATGTAAAATCTCCTCTGGTGAGCAGTGTGCCAAAGGCACCTCCTGTGCATGAGCTCACATCCCCTGTGCTCAGCTCAGCCCGAGCTCCGGGGGTGTCCCCGTGGCAGACACAAGGGTGATGTTCCGTGTCCCCAGATGCCTCTGGAGGCTGGGCTGGGGTCCCTGGTTCTGGCAGCACCGAGTGGTTCCAAGCTGTGGGTGAGCAGGACTGTCACAGCAGCTAAGGGAGCCATGGCACGAGCTTGTTGGGGAAACACAGGGAGCTGAAACCTGCCTTGTGCCTCCTGCTTCTTGGAGCACCCCCTGAATTCTTTGCTTGTTTGTTAATTACGGCAGGTTTGTTAATTATGGCACAGGACAAGCTGGTGAGCGTGGTGCAGCAGGGCACGGTGGGGCAGTGCCAGCCTGGGTCACTGCCAGCCCCTGGTTCATTTTCCTGGGTGTTTGACATCCCCTGAGGCACCAAGTGTGTTTCCCTGATCCTGGTGGCTAAGCTGGAAGTAATGCATTTATAACATCAGAGGCAGCTGGCTGCTGGCATTCAGTGCCTTGAAAAGGCTGAGTCACTTGTCAGGGAGGTGAGCTGTCAGGGAATCTGGGCTTCCTTCTGGAAACACCTCCTGGTACTGCTGCAAGTGCTGCTGGTGTCTGCCTGCAGGGGGGCTGCTCCTCCCTGGCTCTGAGCATCCTGCCATGGCTTTTGGGGCAGGGATCTATGTGCCTTCCCTCAAAATAATTTGCACAAATGTGGGCACTCTTGAAAAGCATGAGGTGACAGAAGGTGCTGCTGAGATTTGTGAGATCAGGCTTTTCTGAGACTGATTAAAGCTACTCATAGTCTACATGCTGTCTTTGATGGATCACACTTAAGAGAATATGGCATTTTATATCTCTCCTTATGCAAATTTAAGCCTAGATGGCCAAAAAGATTTTTCTAGAGGTGCTGAAATCTCTGTTAGGTTAGGTTAGGTCCTACAGAAAATTAAGTCCTGCCTTTACTTGTGGAAGGCTGGGTGGGTTGGGCAGCAGTGTGATGGTTGCATTGTAGTGGCTCCTTCCATAATCTCTGGTGAGACTGGGGTGATGGGACCTGGTTCTCCTGCCAGTGCCTAAGTGGGTGTCACAGATCCAGCCTGACACTGTCAGTGTACAACATTGGGCTTTTTTCTGGTAAATTTATCATAAATACAAGAATTGGAAGCATGGAGATCTGCCTTCGTTTGCTGAGATCCATGGCTCCTCTCTGGCCCAGGGAAATGCTTTATTTTCTGCAGTTCTTGGATAAGGTCAGCAGATTCCATCAACAGACAACTCCACAAGTAATTATCCCGAATCTTAATGCAGATTTTCAGCACTCTAAGCCTGAGGTGACTGGAAAGGTCCTGCATCACTGCCCCATGCCAGCCTGCCACCTGGCTGTGCCAGAAGTTTGGTATTTGCAGCTGGAGCTGTTTGTCTCTCCCCAGCAGGTAATAAAATCACTGATCAGTTTCCTAATTTGCACTGTCCAAATGCACCTGAATTTCTAGGAATTTAAGCCTGAATGGAACCAGACCAGCAGTGAATGCAAGTGGAAGTAGGACTGTGTCTGCTAAAAATGTTATTTATGTGTTATAAAAAATGAACTGGGGTGGAGCTGCCTCGTGTGGCTACTGTTGAGGGTGGTGTTGTGGGCACTGTGATGCTTTCATCCTGTCCTGCTAATAGGATTAAAAATCACTGACTGTTCTTGATGATAAACGTGTCTGCAGGCTGTTCCAGCCACAGGCCTGGGAGAAGCATTTTTGGGCAAAATCAAATGAAAGATGGTAGTTTAAATCAATTAGATGGTGTTTAGACCATCTTGGATCCTTACACTGTGTAACCACAGGGCACCACACACAGGTGTATGTAGAGTTGCCAGAGTTGGGAGTATTGTGTGCATATCGGGTCAGGCTTGTGTTGGGGAGTGACTTTCTGATGGAAAGAACTTAAAACATCCTATATTGAGCAGCAATGTGATGTGGGAGCTGGCCCAGGTTGATGGAAGAGAGGTGCCTTCTGGGTGAGGCAGAAACACTGCTGCAACAGAAGAAAATGCATGTGGTAAATGTGAGTGTGTGTGCTCTGGAGTCACAATCCTGCCCCATAATGTGACCCACAAGATGCTGTGACAAAAGGAATTTGAATTAAGAAATCAGTTGCTATTCCTGGTTGGGTTTTCCAGCAGCCCCAGCCTCAGTTTCCCCGAGCCACTGATGTCTTGGCCAGGGACTGTGCCTGGTGTGCTGGCCCATCTGCTGATGAGCCTGCTTCTTTGGGTCAGTGCAGGCTGTGACTGTTCTGAGAGCCTTTTACTTTACTGTCTACCCATAGTCTCTGGTTTCTGTAATCTAATATTTGGGGCATCAGTAAAGATATTTAAGCCTTCTGTTATGATTGCAATATCACTGCAGCTCCTTTTCCTCTTGGGAATGGGCTCTGACACCTGATCTGGGTTGGTTTTGGACTGTTTGACTGTTTGGGATGAAGCACTAGCTCTGTGCCCCTGCGTGGACCTGGAACTAGGCAGATGGATCAATTCCCTGCCTGGACTGGCTGGTGTGTTTCCAGTCTCCAGAGTTGTTTCAGTGTGTGTATTTTGCATCTGACAGTAAGAGCCTCTCAGAGCCAGGTCATGGCAAGGGGGGAGAGATTATTTTAAACCCTCACATCTGAGGAGCAGTGATGTGAGCTTTGGAGCTCTTTAATTGCTAGTTTTAAACATTGTAAAATAAAAGGAAAAGAAATGGTGGCTGCAGAGCTGTACTGATGTGGAGCTGTGGCCGTGGTGCAGGCTGTGCCATGGTCTCTGGTAGATGCCAAGGATTGTCTCCTCTGAGCTGCCTTGCTGTGAGCCAGGGATGCTTTGACCACTGCATGTCTGAGCTTCCCAAGTGGCTGGGGAGGAAAGAGGGTGTCTTCTCCAGTGGGTCTGTGTTCTGCACATTGGTGAGACCACAACTACTTGGAGCCATTAAAAATGGAGCAGGTGGAGGTTACTGACCTTGTGGCCCTGCCTCCTTATAGATCCTCTTTGCATGGCTGCTGGGAGGCTGCTGAAGGATTGGTGATTACAGAGAGATCTTCATCTGGGGATGGTTTCTTGTTTCTGCTTAACACGAGGTACCACCAGATGGTTCTTGGTTGCAGTTCAGAGCGTGACTAAAATTCATTTTTCAGGCACTTAGACAAATGGGATTTATTTAATTTCTCTCCCTTCTCTTCCCTTCTGAGCTCTGTTCTAAATCTCCACATTCTCTTTTCCCTGCAGAATGAAGTGGAGCTGGGAGAGCTGCTACTGTCACTAAACTACCTACCAAGTGCAGGAAGACTGAACGTGGACATCATTAGAGCAAAACAGCTTCTTCAGACAGATATGAGCCAAGGTTCAGGTAAAGGGCAGTGCATTTCTCACATTACTCATGCACAGATTATATGTGCCTTTAAAGCAGATCAGTGAAGCTGCAATTCGTGGGGACCCAGGGGGATTTGATGCTCAGTTCCTGTTAATACAAGGCTCTGGATGTCTGTCTTGTATATATAGACAACAGAAATGAAAGTATTTGGAACACTTACCCTGAGATACAATGGAGGGTTTGCTAAATTTAAAGATGTCTGAGCCAGGCTGAGGTGAGGAGCCAGGAGCTTTGATTCCCTGTGCTGTGTTCTGTAAGGCAGCCCGTGGGCATTGCTCCCTGCTGCCTCTGGGCACTCTGGCTGGGAACTGCTTTATGTCCTCAGGTGGCTTTCCCATGTTCCTGCCTCAGCCTCTGCTGCTGCCACAATATTGGCATTTTCCACAAAGAACATTATGCTTGGTCTCTGTCAAGGCTGACATTAACTGTGGTTTTGGCAGGGACTGTTTTTAATCTGGCTGCCTGACTTTTGTCCCCACTGCAAATCTCTGGGAGCAGTGTGTGGGTACAAATCCCTGCAGTTTCCAAAGGCCATTGCCCAGCACAGCCCTCGTGAGCAGGGGTGCTGACTTATGATCCCTGTAACACAGAGTTTGTGCTTTTTGCCAGATCCCTTTGTGAAAATCCAGCTTGTTCACGGATTAAAATTAACAAAAACCAAGAAGACCTCCTGCATGCGGGGCACAATAGATCCCTTCTACAATGAGTCCTTCAGCTTCAAGGTTCCCCAGGAAGAGCTGGAGAATGCCAGCCTGGTGTTCACAGGTAATTGTGGTGGTGGTATTGGCTTGGCAGGGTCGTGGTTGCTCTGAGGTGAACAAAGCAGCAGTTGTGGGTGTGCAGGAGGATGCTTGTCCCACCCTACAAGGGGTGCCCATCACTGGGGTCTCCTGGGGAGCTTCATTAGCACTCTGTCCTCTGCAGAAGCTGTCCCCAGCATTGCCACCCAACCCTTGGATCTGGCTGGGAGTCAGTCCTGTGCTTTATTGGTCCCATTTTAAATGCTTCTGTGCAGAGGAAGAGGAGGAGCATTAATTGCCCTTCTCAGTGGCCCCCCAACCTGGGTATAAAGTCAGACCTGAGAAGAATGAGAGGGTTGTAGTGAACAAGCACAGAGCCCAGGCATTGGCAGAATAGCTTCTGGTACTTGCTGTGGTTTGCTGGTGAGAGGATGCACCTAAAGGTTCCACATTGACCTCAGCTGTTCTGTGAGCAGGGCTTGCTCATGCCTTTGTTCCCAAAGGGCTGGGACTCAGTGCCAAGCCCTGCATGGCACAGCTGAGATGGACCCAGACCACAGAGCCTGGACAAGCAGGCTCGGAGCTGACCTCACTTGAGAGCTTTGTCAGCACTGGAGATGCCCGGCTGTGATTGGAAGTTTTATTTTTGAACAGTTCCTGAACCTCCTGTATTTGCTCTCGGGGCATGAAGACAGGCAGTAGAGCCTCGGTGCTGTGAGCAGGAGTGGCAGAGCACAGGGATGCTCTGGCTGGGCTGCAGTCCCAGGCCAGGGACCTGCTGAGGCTGGTGGCATTCTCTGCCTTTCCCCACCATAAAAGTCTGGAGCAGGGCTGCAGGGAGCCCTGGGAAGGGTGGGGTTCCCTCCCATGCCAGGACTTCACTCCCCCATGGAGCTGTGGAGCTCAGGCACCATCAGGAGCAGGGTCAGACCTTCTTGCCCTCTGAAGGATCAGAGGGGCTGGGTGGTGGGGCCCACACTCTTTTGCCACTTTGGGCTCTCATGCTTCACAAACACTTTTTTTGACAACTTTCCACCCATTACCCACCATTTCTTTTGATGAAGAGAATCTGCTTCTGAAAGGATGTATTTTGAAGTATTTTTTCATTTTACTTTTTACATGGAAGATACAGATGTCAAAGCTGGTTCAAGGAGCTATTGCAACCCATTAGTTTGTTTTCAAACATGTTATAACAAAAAGCGATGCTGATTAGCAATTTAAATTTTGCCCTTCATGCTCAGAAATTTCCTCAGCAAAACACATATAATTAATCACTGCTTTGCTTGCATGTCACCCTGACTGTACCTTGCATGTGCAGTGGTGAATTTGTTCTTGAAGCTTCCATCAGGTGATCCTGTGACAGGTGTGAATGACTGAATCTTTTGTTTTTCCCTTTTCCTGCTGGAAGTAGAAAAGGCAGAGTAGCAGCTCTCTGCAGTTGGGAGGGTGAGGGGAGCACTCTGCTCCTCGCCACAGTGAATGAAGTTAGGATTAATGAGTGGATCTCTGAGTATTTTTTTCCTGTGCAAAGGGGTGTATTCCCAAACGAGCCAATGGGAAGTTGGCTGATTCATCATCCTATGTCATGCAATCGGATTTCAGCGCCGAGCCTCCTAAGTGAGGCTTCATTTTCTAAGTGACATATTGCCTTGAATGTTGCAATAAATAATCCCAGGCCAGAAATGTCCCCAGCAGCTCCAAAGCTGGGAAGGAACGTGCAGAGCTTCGGGAGGAGCAGTGGAGCCGGGTTCCCCTGGGCACTCTTGGACTGAAGGGTGAGGAGCAGCACGGGCATGTCCCTGGGCTGCTGCTCCTGCTGTGCCTGGGACACTCTGAGTGAGATTGTGGTTGGTGTAGCCAACAGAGAGCTGGAGCCAGGGCTGCTGGTGATGTTTTTGTGTGGACAGCCTTCTGCTGGGTCAGTGCCTGCCATGAGCACCTCGGGATCAGGGGCCAGGGTGTGGTGAAGATGCTGAGCCACCTTCAGTGCTCATCCAAGTGACAGATTTGCTCCTGATGTTGGTGGAGGTGTGTCCCCAGCAGGGAGTGCAGCACCAGTTTATTCCTGTATGCATCTGTGGGGTTCTGCTGAAATGAGTTTCTGAAGTTCTGGGGAGGGGGTTGTGGTGTTCCCCACAGAGCTCCTTCTTGGAACCTTGCAGTTTTGTGCAGCTTAAGGACTCATGAAGGGCTTTGGGATCCTCTGTTGAAAGATAATCGAGAACAAATGCTTGAAAGTTTGGGTATCTTGCAGTGTGAGGAGCTCTATTTTGCATCTCTGCATAGCAGGGGTGTAGTTTTGTTGTTTTTTTAACTTAGGAGCTTTGGGGTTCTTTTTGCTGCAGTGGTGATTCTTTCTGTTGTGTGTTTTGTTTGGAATTGTTTTTTATTTCTTTTCTCTTCTAATCCCCATCTCTAGTCCATTAGGTCAGTTAATTAAATTTGCTGTTGAGTCAAAGTCCAATTGAAAAGTAAAATAATTCTGCTTGAAGAGTGGGTGATGATGCTTTGAATGGAGAGAGAGAGAGCTGTAAAAGCAGTCATGGGAGCCAGAAGTGAATATGTCTGCAATAATTTAAAGGAACCTTTATTGTGGCTTCGTATTTTGGACCCAGTCTGCAGCTGTCTTTACATTGGCTTGGCTTCACTGGAAAGCCCTGGAGCTCTGCCAGTTCCCATCAGCTGGGGCTCCTGGCTCCCAGTGGGGCTGGTACCCCTGCAAAGTAAGGCACTATCCAGACAAAGTAAGATTAATCTTGTTTTCCCCTCGTGTGTTTTTCTCCTGTGCATCTTGAATCAAGCTGTCTGTGTTCAGTGCACTCTGGTATGGATTTCTCCCCCGTTTTGCTGTGATTTAGCAAGGACTGTGTGTGCAAACAGTGAAGACATGGTGAAGCACTGTCCCTGCTTTCCTGGTGGAGCTTTGGAGAGCTGAACTCCAGAGCAAGCTGAGGGCTGAAGCACAGCTGGATTTGGGGAGGGGCCCTGGGTGCCTCCAGGATGATGTGCACAGAAGAGCTCTGCATTAGCCAGGGTTGGAGGAGGGGGTGATTGGGCTGATTCTTTGATATTTCCTCCTCCTTAGGCACACAAGGATTCAATACTGTAAGTTATTGGCATTTACAGACCAAAATGCTTCTCCTTCCATGCTGGTGCAGGACACCTTGTACCAGCTTTCTTCCTGCCTTCTCCTCTGTTCCTTCCTCAGGTGCTTACTGGAGCTGTCACTAACTCACATGTCCCGGTTCAGTGCCCAAAATGAGGTGGTATGAACTCTGATGGAAATGTCCTCTCCAGGAAAAAGCATCCAGGCTCAGGGTTGCTGCTGCAAGTATTGTCTGTTAACAGCTTCTCCCCAAAAGAGGCTGAAACCAGGAAAGCCACTGATACTCATAACAACAATTCTAATGTCCTGACAAAAAAAAAAAAGAAAAAAAAAAAAAAAAGTAAAAAAAAAGTGAGGCAACAGCTGGTGGAGAGGATGTTTGATTTTCATTTACTTCATCAAACATGTTGTCTAGGTAATGAGTTGCCATATACATATTGAACAGAAATGCACTCTTCTGGATTTTTTTTTCCCCACTTTCTGGTTTGTTTTTTTTTTGCAACCTGACACATATCTCCCATGTGCCATCTTCTGCTTGAGTGCAGGCAAGTCATGGGCTCACCTCCTGCAGAGAAATGAGGCAGGCTCTGAACATAACCTTGTACACCTCTGAACAAAGGTGTTAGTTACTCTGTCTGATGGCGAGGGAAAGGTGGAGTTTGGCCCCGACAGCAGCACTGGCACCTGCTGCCCAATGTCGTTTCCATGAAGAAAAAAGAATATTTGAGATGCAAGTGCAGCCTCTGTGCTTGGGAGGGCTGGGTGATGGGCACCCAGAGACCTGTGCTCTCTCCACTGAGGGATTTTGGGCTGTCCTCTAAATCTCAGCCTGTCAGAAAGCTTGGGCTGTGCAGCAGGAAGGCAGACAACACCTGAAACCTGAGCACTGTAGTATTTTGTTAATGATTATAATGTTGTTAATAACAATCGTCAGTAATGCTGTTTGCACTGCAGTAAAGCCCAGATGGCCCAATAAAAACCAGCAGCACTCCAGGGCAAACTGTGGCTCAGTGACTCCTTAGCATCTTTTCATCACTTACCATAAAGACAACCTTCAGCACTCACAGCTGGGGGATGTTTGTCTCCCCGGGGTCCTTCTGGTGGCTGTGTGTCTTTCTCCATTTAAATGAGCTCCTGGACATGTTTGCATGGCAGGATCTTTAGGGCTTGTGACACAAGCAGAGTCCCCAAAGAGGGAGAAATCATCTCCATGCTCTGAGTATTCTCTATGCAATTGCAGAAGCAAAATCTGCTTTGCCTTCTGCCCTGGCTGAGAGTGCAGCACTGGTGCTGATGGTGTCTGATGGAGAGCAGTGCTGGGGCTCATCCCACGGCTCCCTTCCTGTCTGCAGGGTGGCCATGGCTGCAGCAGGGCAGGATGCTCTGCCTGGAGGAGGGAAGCAGGCTGGGCCAGGGTGTGCTTGTTGCTGGAGAGATTGGCCTGGCTACGTGTGTGACCTTCACTGGTGACATCTCCACGGTCAGTCGTGGCTGAGGGTGCAGCTCACAGGCACTCTGCCTTCTGCTAGGATTTGGTGATACTCCTAACTTATCAATATGTTTTAAAAATTTAAAAATGTCTCTGTTTTCTGTAAAGATTTAGGACTAATTTTTCCATTTTTGTTTTTTTAAGTATTTTTGTTCCTGAGAGAGTGTTGAGACTTTGCAGACCTGTCCCTGTGGTTTCAATGGCTGCAGCAGAGGGGCCCTGGCAATGCTATCAGCCACCTCCATGCCCTAAGTGCTGTAACAACTGTCCCCAGACCCCTGGATAACTTTGGTGCTTTATTCCAGGGCTCTAATTAACTTCCAGGTAATAGGCAGTACTTGATTAAAATAACAGATTGCTGTTCTATAGCAGTATACCTGGTTCCTCTGTTGGCTCATTTTCAGTTGGCCTTTAGGAAAATATGGGGACCATTTAATGAAGTTTGTATGTTGAAAGGGGAAAAAAAAAGTAATTTTTGGTATGTATTGATAATGATGTAGTTCTGGGTGTTGGGTTGCTTTCATTGAAATGTTTTCTTTTTGAAGCAATGCTGTCTGTTTCAGCAGGATGTGGGGCTTTTTAGTGGTATTTTTTTAATTAACAGACTGATTTCCAAATGTCCCAATTAGCTGAGCAGGTTGAAGGCTGATTAACGTTTTTGTCCTGAGGCTTCCTGCAGAAATATGTCTGAATTTTGGTTTCCCTGACTATGGGGAAGTATGACCTTGAGATACCAGCATCACCTCTAGCTGCTGTTGGCAGGATGGAAACCACCACGTGTCTGGAGTCATCACACATCTACATTTGGATTTGCTCAGCTCTTCTTTCTCCTCTTGCTTTAGTGTCCCCACCAGAAAACCCAGCAAACAGTCAGGCACTTTGTCTTTTGCACACAGATATAGGGAAGAAATCTCTAATATATGAGTCAAATTAAACTGTTTTTTTCCCCTTGCTGGATTGCAGGATGAGAAGTGGTTTCTCTTTTGAAGTACTATCATGTTGGGCACCATAACATCTCTTAGATGGACGGATAATTAGACAACTTACTGCTAGAAAATTGTTTCTTGTCATCTATTAGACATGTCTTTTGGAAGTATTGGACTGTCTGTATATTTCCCATATCTGGAGCTCAGAAGCAAAATCTAATCCCTGATTAAACCTGTGTAATCCTATCTTAGCCAAAGGAGAAAAAAAGGGAAAAAACCCACTGATGTCAGCACTGTATTTTCTGGGGATTTATACCTGTTTAATTTAGATCAGAATTTGGCCTTTGTGTCTGTGTTATAAAACACTTCATTCATTTATGCAGCAGACACCATATGGTCCATGGCCAGGTCTGGGGACGGCAGTGAGCTCCTGGCTGCTGCCTCCTGCCCTCCCAGGCCCTGCTGCAGGTCTGGTGGCCACACAAAGTGGCCCAGCACCCTGAGAGGACACAGGGAGAGGGGCTCAGGGAGATGTGCTAGCAGGGCAGACCCTGAAGCCCAGCCTGCCTGGCAGAGCCTCTGCACAGTGGCTCTGTGTACATTTCCAGATGCACAAACCCCTTTGGGAGGAGAAGGGGCCCCACTGCTCTCCATCCTCAGTCCCCTCTGTGACTTGCTGGTCAGCCTGGAGCAGGTGACAGCAGGTCAGAGATGCTGAGTGGGGTCCTGCAGACCCAGTCCTGTTTTGGGGTCACTCAGGAAAGATGCTCTGGGGTTGGATTTGGCTTTTTGCAGCAGACTGACTGCTTTAACGAGGGGGAGTGAAATGCCATTAATCAGGGTGAGAGCAACAAGATGCTGACGCTTCCTGATCTGATCTGTTGCTTGCTTAGCAGGCAAAATTAAATTCATCAAGTGGCCTGACTTTAGTTAATAAATGTACTGCATCTGATGTGGCAGAAAGTGCCTGTCCTGGAGTACTCTGGAATCTTTTGATAATCTTTTTCCCCCAAAGAAAGGAGCAAACCCTGCTCTCTCCAGGCTGATGATAGGTGCTTGCTCCTTTTGCCAGGCACCTTAATTTAAGCAGAGTCATGGCTCTCCTGCCCTCAGCCCTTCATCTTGTTTGGCTCACACTGGAGTGAAAGGAATTGTTCAAACATCTTGCAAGGCCATAATCTGCCTGTGTATCAAATGAAAAAAGTCTGGGTGGCAGGAGCTGCTGTGGGCAGTGAGCAGTGTCTAGAAGTGGAATGCCTGTGCCTGGCCCCCTGGCTGGCACAGGAGATGGATGATGATGCAGGCAGAGGCCACCTCTCCTGCATGGCTGTCTCTGCCTGCTTTGCAGGTGCTGTGTGGCTCTGGTGCTGGAGCCTCTTCTGTGAGGTGTATGTATAAATATGCATGAAGTCATCTGTGTGCTTTGTTGGATCTGGGACTCATAGTGCAGAGATTTAAGATGCAATTTTTTAAAAAGGGGAATTGGAAGAGGAAAAAGCCAGCCGTAGATCTTCCTTTTCAGTATCCTGAAAGTATCCATGCACCCAGCCCATGGTTCCAGTTTCTCCTGATGAGGTAATTCCATGAGGTGTCATCCCTGCATGCCCTTGAGATCTCTGCAAGGCACACTTGTGCATTTGCACTTCGCCTGCACCCTGGGTGCCTGCTGCAGGACTTTGCTGTCCCTGTCTGAGAGCAGACTGTGGTTAGGCAAACACTGCTTTGGGTGCAGGCAGCCAAAAGCACAGGGGCTGCCCTGGGGGAAGTTTTCAGAGTCTCTTTGTGTGGCACTCTCCCCGTGGGCAGTGCTGGGTGCTGGGTCTGTGTGTGGCTGTGCACTCCAGCAGTTCCATTCCCTCTGGAGCTGGGCAGGTGCAGCCCCTGCACAGAGTGGTCACACAGGGGAAGGCTGGCAAGAGTTTAATGTGCCCATCAGACCCTGATGGAGATTAAATTGATAAATGGGAAGCCTTGGCATCTTCTCCCGTGCTTTCTCTCCTCTCTACTAAATATGACAGGCCATGCTGGAGGAGCAAGGGCAGGATTTGGGCCATGCCTGTGACCTTCTCAGTGTGCATCATTAGCACAGCTGCTGCTGCTCCTCGTAGCACCTCTTCGTGCTAAACAGCCTTTTAATATTGATGTCAAGCAGTTCAGAAGCAGTTTTCAGTCCCACTTAACCTGGCAGCTCGACCCCACTGGCTGAGGCAGGGCTGGGCACAGGAAGGGCTGGGCACTGGCTACTGGGCACTGGCTCCTGCCTGCAAGGATGGGGTGAGGCACTGCCTGCCTGAATGGGCAGTTGTGTGAAGGGGGCACTTTCTGAGACCTCACCAAGTGCTGAGGCTGAAAGGGAAGTGCAGGAAGTGTTGATGTGCCAACAGGGTTGTGGTTCTGCCAGAGAGACCACACAGAGATCTGTGTCCTCAGGGGGACTCTGCCCCTCAGTTGCCTATGTACAGCCTTGGGCATGTTTTTGCTAGTTTTGCTTTTTTCTGAGTTAAATGGTTTTAATTGCATTGCAGGTGCTGCTGTAGGTGACTGAAGCAGAGTTAATTATTTGTGTGGAGCTCTCAGCTGAGAGTCCCCTGCTGTTCCTCCTGGAGAGGCAGCAGCAGAGGCGCTGTGTGGCCGTACCGGGCGGTGCAGCACGGTGTAACTGCTGAGTAACTGCTGAGTAACGGGTCAGCACACCTGGCACTGGGTTTGCAGGAGATGCAGGTGTTTCATGGCCCCAGCTGCAGCGTTCAAGCTTGTCCCCATCCCTTAAGTGATACTGATAGTCTTGAAGTCAGCTTAAGGAAATTTTCTTAGTGCTCCTCCCTGGTCATTCCAAGGATGCTAATACGTTCAATCAAAGGATGGATTAGTTTCTGAAATGCCAGGTTTAATTTTACTATCGCACATAACTCATAGATGACAGTGATCTGCAGTCATGCTCTGCACGAGTACTCAGTTTGCAAGTCTCAGTGTAGAGGTGAAGGAGAGGGAAAGGTGAAAGGCATTTTGGCTGCATCTGGTGCCAGGGCTGATGCCACCCAGGCAGCCTCATGGCTTAATTACATAGTGCCATGGAAAAGAGCTGACTGGCAAAAAGTGATTCCATGTGACTGAGGCTGGTGGGAGACAAGGGAAAGCTCAGGCTGGAGCTGTCCCCAGAGCCAGATGTTGGAGCTCCAAGAGAATTCCACTGAATCCCCTGGAAGTCACTGCACTGCTGGGCAGCAGCTCTTGGTGTGCAGTGCCTGGCATGGCTGTGCCCTCAGCCCTGCAGGAACAGGCAGCCAGGCTGGGGGGCTCAGCCTCCCCTCCTGTGCAGGACCCCTGTGGGGAATATGGGCCCTGACCCCAAATAAACATTTCATGTGGCACCCAAGCCTCCATCAGCTGAATATGGATCATTTAGCAACACTGCATCAATAAGTACATAACATGAAAATGTTTTATTTACATCATGTACCTTGTCCTCAAGAATTCAACCCTTTTAATGGACATAAGTAAACACGATTTTCTTCTGTATTTCAGCATTTCTATTATAAAGAATGTCTTTTTAAGAAGCCTTTCTATTTCCAAATGTGTCCCTCTGAAGAGCAGCTGCAGAAGGAATTGGTTTGACCTCTGCTTCTTTAATTGCTTTTTGCTCTGTTGGCCTAGAAATGCATGTTGCTATTGTGTAAATTACTGTGACAGTGGAAAAAGAGCTCATGAGATCAGGTGTGTAGTTTCTGTCAGGAAAATACGCTTCTCAAATGGAAAGCAGCATCTAGCAGTTCATAACCAGAGTCTGGGTCAGTCTGAAAATCCCAAATGTTAATTACTTAATTTTCTGCTATTGAGCAGCTCCATGCTGTCACTGTTTTTGTGGCCAAAGGCAGATTGAATATGGAATTTACTATGAGCTCCTTTCAGACCCTGTCAGGGGATGTTCAGACATCAGGGAACACAACTCAGTCCACTTGTACACTCACCTGGACTCGGTATGTGGCAGAGTGCTCAAGTGCTGCCCATGCAGTTTTTTCACCTTCACCTGTTGTGGAACAAGCTGGAAGGAAAGAGCAGGAGCTTTTTACCCACCCCAAGGCTGAAGGTGTGAGTTTGTGTGGCATTGGCTCCACTGCAGGTGAGGATGCAGCCATGGTGTGTGTGTCACTGTGTGCAGCTGTGTGCAGGCTGCCTGTCTGCTGCTCCAGCTCTGCAGGGCTTCCCTGCTCCAAGGGGCTCCCAGGGCTCCCCATGGACACTGCTGCACCAGCAGGGCCCTTCCAGCCAGGGCAGGGCCAGCCCACGGTGGGGTGCAGCTCACCTTGTGTCCTGCAGCTGTGACTGCAGGGCTGTGCCTGAGCGCTGGGTGGTAGCCAGGCTCTGTGCCTGCATCCAGGCTGTGCTGGCGCTGCTTCTGCAGGGCTCTGGAGCAGGCTGAAGGGTCAGACCTGAGTGCAAGCAGTGCAGCAATGGCCGGTGCTTGTCGGTGCCCAAGGCAATGGTTCCTCCCCTGCTGGAGAAGTGAGTGCTGCAGCCAAGGGAGGGCTGGGGAGCTGCTCCCCCTCCCCGGGTCACGATGGGAGCACCAGTCTCTGCTTCCTGCTGCTCACCTGGGCTCCTACCGTTCTCTTTTCCAAGCTGTTCTTGGAAGTACTGGAGGCACCAACAGGGAAAATGGTGCTCCTGAATGTGAGCAAAGGAAAGGCTTTATTTTCTCAATGCCAGCTCCAGCCCCCTCTCAGGTAAGGTCTGTTCCACAGCTTGGTGAGCTCAGCCATCAGCAGATTGCTCAGTAAATCCTGGCCATTTAGCAGTGGAACAGAGCAGTCAGCTTCCCAGAAAGACATGTCCTTGAGTTTAAGAGGCTTCTGAACTGACAGGTAAAGCTGAATTTTTGGCACACAAAGACCTCTCATCTTTTGAGAAAGCTGCTGTGGTGAAGCTGTGAGTTTGTAAAGCTGAGGTCAGTCTAGTGCTACCTCTTATGGTCTATGTGTGAATAAGCATTTGGCCTTGGCAAATGTCTTCACTGTTCCTCAGCAATAAGTCTCTGTGCTATCTACAGTAGTTAATGATAAAAGCAACAATGCTTGTATAATTAGTCCATTAATACCCCAAAGGACTCAGCATGCTAATTACCTGACACAATGAGATTAGCAAGTTGCATTACAAGAATTCAAAATAGTTGGATCAGCAGTAGAATAACAGGTGCCCTTAGTTAGCACACCTGCTTGTTTTACAGTCCTGGCATAGAGTATTTTTGAAGAATTGGTATGCCTGAAGTACTTCTCCACTGTTAATTTATCCTGTGATTAATTGGTGGCCTGTAAGGCTTCTTGGTTTAAATTACTTGGTACTGTCTCCCAGGATTAGGCTTCATCTTCCTTCATTTTACCAAACAAAAAAATAAAACCCCGAAACAAAACCAAACAAACAAAAAATCAAGAAAACCCCCACCAACCAACCACCCCTCCAAAAAAAAAAAAAAAAAGGAAAAACATATTATTAAAAATTTTAGTTTTGGGGTATTTTTACGTGGTTTTATCACAATATTTGCTTTCTGTAGGCTAATAAATCATAGCAAAACATTTAGTATAGTCCTGCTAGCTACACCTGTGATCCATTGCCTTGTAGGAGAACTCATTAATAACCCTGACAAGCTGTGTATTAGTTGGAGATGGATGGCTTAGAATTCCTGAGTGTGTCCTCAGAAGGTGGCCTTCCCAAAAAACACCAGCCTGGCCTCTTGACAGGGGCACTTGCTTGGCAACACATCCTGATGGCATCAGCCCTAGATAACTGATGGTGACAGAAGAGATGCAGTTTTCCTGCTGGGGTGGTGAACCCCAGATCATTTCTAAATGTCATTTAAAGATAAACTTACAGGGCTCTGAGTTGCAGGGTAGATTTTTTAGAGCAATTATTTGAACAAATTACTTGGGCATTTGAAGGTTTGCTGTCACCTAAAATATCCACAGGTAATTTGGTGAGCAGAAGGATGTCTGCCCATAAACTGTGTGTGTCAGAGCTGTCAGAAGGGATAAAGTGAGATGTAACCTGGCACTGCTTGATTTCAGGACTGCACTGGCAGGTGGTGCCTGAGTCACCCAGAGCAAGATCCCAGACTGGTACAGAGGTGAGGAACCAGTTTTGCAGAGAGTGGAGATGGCAGAGGGGCAGGTTAAAGTAGTGCTGATCAGCTGGGGGCTGTGTTATAACAGGAAATGCACAGCCTTGACAAAGGTGTTGATTAAAAGTGAGGTTGGGTGTGTTGTGCCCGGTGCCCTGCCTGCCTGTGAGGGTGTGCACACATCAGGGTGATGCTATGGGGGTTCCCAGATGTTGTTTTGCTGCCAGTGCTGGTTTCCAGCAGCCCTGGAGAGCTGCTGCTGCTGGCAGGGGCTCCATGCTGGGCTGAACATGCTCTGGCTGCATCAGCTCAGCTGGATTTGGATCTCCTGTAGACATTTGTCCTTAAAAACCCCTTTCTTTCCTGAGGAGATTTTCTAATCACTAATATTCCAGGCAGTGCCTGTGGATATTCTGGCTTTAGCTTGCAAAGACTTTGTTTCAACTTTCTAATGAGTTGAGGCAGGGCTTCAGTTTGCTACACACAAAGTGCTTTTCCTCCTGTCTGATGGGAGCGTTCAGCCTTTCCCAGGATCAGGACCATCATTAGGGTTTGCTGCTGTCTGCTATCTTTTGTTCCAGGAGGCTGGGCTAATCCAAAGGACAGGGTGTTGGATTGATGTCTCTCCCTGAGTTGCTTTCCTGGATGTTTCACAAGTAGCTGCAGTGATAATTTTGGCAAATTCTTACCGTGTAAACATCCTGCTGACAGCCTGGACATGTGTAATTCCTGTGTCTGAGCAGGGAAAGCTGCTGGTTGGCACTGGAGTGCTTTGTGTGATGTGTGTTTGGAGGAGGGCAGTTTGAGATGCTGCTCCTGCATTTCCCCAGCTCAGGCTGCTGAGCTGCTTTTGTGATTTCATTATGCTCAGGCAGAGCTTTTGGCCTTCTTCACATGATGTAATTCTCCTTCAAGGCCAGGCTGGACAAGACTTTGAGCAGCCTGCTCCAGTGAAAGGTGCTCAAAGGCAGGGAGGTTGGAATAGGATGATCTTTGAGGTCCCTTCCAACCCAAATCATTTTATGAATCTACTTCACCTATTCATGGTAAATACCGTGGTAACTGTGGATTTGTGTCCTGTTTATTTGTTTTTCAGTCTATAGCACAGCTTATTTTATTCCTTCCAAGCTCCTGTTTCTCTAACATTTTTCAGAGGCTGAGTTACACACCAAAAATGCTGGCATGTGGCACCTGGACATTTGCAGGACATGCGGTTTGCTGGGGCAGGGCTCTGGGTGGGCGAGTGGTGCCTTTGCCTTGACCAGCGTGTGTTTCTGCTCTCCCCAGTGTACGGGCACAACGTGAAGAGCAGCAACGACTTCATCGGGCGCATTGTGATCGGGCAATACTCGACGGGCGCGCCCGAGTCCAGCCACTGGCGCCGCATGCTGAGCGCGCACCGCACGGCCGTGGAGCAGTGGCACAGCCTGCGCTCCCGACAGGAGTGCGACCGCGTGTCCCCCGCGTCCCTCGAGGCGACATGAGCTGCGACACCCACGGCAGCCGGGCCGGGCGGGCGGACGAGAGAGAAAACAAAGCAACGACTGAAACACCCCACCTCACACCCTGCACGCACCCCGCAGCAGCTCCGCTGGATTAAAGCGGCTGCCAGCACCCAGCTAGCCGTGCTGGCCTCGGTGATCCAGCTGTTCCCCTGGGGCCGCACATCTGGCTGCTTGCCCCCTGCCCCGCGGGGCCGGGCTGTGCATGGACGTGCCGTGGGAAGCACGGAGTGGGCGAAGGAGCTGGGAGCTGCCTCTGCTGTCCTTCCAGCCCAAATCCATGGCTCATCCTCTCGGAGATATAAGTACCCGTGTGCTCTCGTTGGTGAACGTGGTAATTAGGCTAGAATACTTTTTTAAACGGTAGAACCTGTGGTGAAATCGATTCTGACTGCAGTTTTGTCCTTGTACTAGTTTTAACAGAATTAAGCTGCTGTTAGTGTGTGTGTTTGTGTGGCCCACGTCAGACGGACCCCATGTCCCATCAGTGGTGACCTGCCAGTCTCGATAGCAGTCTGTGTGCGTAGTAAATTCCGTGCTGATATAGCAAAATAAACATTTCCAGTAGCATTTGTCCTGGGAAAACCAGCTCGCGTCCTTTCAAACATGTGCTGTGCAAAAAAAAAACCTGCTCCAGGGATTTTGGCGGTTAAGACCCAGAAAACACAATTTTAATTCTCTCACAGACTGCAGTGGCTCTTTCTGTGTTGTGTGTGTTTACCCAGGTAGTTCTTCAGGTCACCAAGTGAACTTAGCTACGGTCAAGCTGTCCTGTCAGTTGCTTCTGTACATTTTATTTTTCCACAGTGTACTGTCTGGTATGATGCAGATTGTATATTTATTGAAAATAAAATTCTATTTAATTGTGCCACATGGATTGGAGTAGTACTTGTTGAATTCACTTTTCTGTCGAGCTCCTTCAGTTATGCTTATGGCAGAAGGAAATAAAAAATGTTGGCAGTTATCCTGTTGTTACTCACTGCAGATAAACTGGGAGCAGTTTGAGAGAAACTGGGCACCTGCTGGTGGAGGCTGGTCTGGAGAATGAACTGGATGCCTTGGTCTGGCCATGGTGTTTGCCAGCCAGACCCCTCATAACACCCTGGGGGTTGGATGTGTCAGACTCCAGAGATGGCACGTGACAGGATGGGCAGCACTCATCTCCCTCCTCTATTCATTAAATGAAGCCCAAAATGAAACCCCAGCACCTCCTATACTTCTAATATTTTGATTTTTAAAAAGGAAAAAACAGCACATATGCCTATTTCACCCTTGTTTGTTATTTAGCTGCTACAGTTAGGCACAGGTGAGTCTGAAAAAGCAAAACAAAACCCAACCATACCAAAACAACCCAAACCAAAAAAGCTCATTGCTTGCTTTGGCAGGTGTCAGTATGTAGGTCAATAATCCCTGCTGCTGTCCAGATTTTCCTGCTCCAGGGTAGGTCTGTGTCGTAACTCTGATATCAGCATCCCTTCAGCACTTTGCCCATGGCACCTGGCTCCCTGCTGCTGTCCAGGACAGCTGCTGTGTGTCAGCAGCACACAGCAGTGGGGCAGTGGTGTCTGCAGGGCTGTCCAGGGCCATCCTCTTTCTGAGCACACTCTGGATGCTGGCTATCAATTCTAACCTGCCTCTCTGCAACACGAAATTTCTTCTCTATCCTGCAGTGAAGTTGATGGCAAATCTCTGTTCTCTGGCTTCCTCCTGGTTTGTCTCATCAAAAAATCACAGTGGAGAGGGACCCCACGGGCAGTCCTGGGCAAACGTGCTGTAGGAGTCTGATCTCTTCTTGCAGCTCAGAAGGCTCAGGCAAGGGGCCGTGGTTTCAGCAGTAACTGTGGTTGACATTTATATTCTTCCATGTGGGGCCTGTGGACTGCAGAATGGACTCCGGATGTCCATGAGAGCAGGCACGTGCTTTGCTCAGCACTGGGGATGAAATGTGAACAGAAGATAATCTTGCCTGAGCCTGTCCTTGAAGTCATGAGGTATCTGTTCCACAGCAAGGAACACTCATGTACACAGGATGCCAAAAATTGGTGAGAGTGCCCAGAGGGAAGGTCAGGAAGAGCAGAACAGAAGCATGCTGAGGAGCTCCTGGCCTGCAGAGCAAACACAAGAGTGTGGGAGGGAGAGGAGCAGGAGGGATGGGTTGTGGCCACGTTCCTGGGTCCACAGCCAGCAGGTGAAGTGCAGCTCATGTTTGGTGAAGTTGGAAGGTGACCCAAAGTGCAGCTGCAGCTCCAGCTGGCACTGCGTGCACGACGTGCTTGTGCTGTCCCAGTGCTGGCAGCAAAGCTGGTGCCCAGCTGCTGTGCCAGGCTCAGGGCTTGGCTCAGGGGCAGCACGGGGGGCTCAGTGCTCCCACCTGCACTGGGGGACACTGCTGCCATGAATCTGGTTGGTAGAAACCAGGATAAAAGTTATTCAGGATGTCTGCTCCCTCTTTAATATGAATATTTGTGCTTTGGGAGTAGATTAATATGCTCAAAGATTTCTGTTCCATAGTTTGCTAAAAGTTGTTTATGACACTGGCTTTATCTGAGGATGGCACACAGGAAAGAAGAGGCATGCCTTGACTTCTAAAAATCCAAATTCCTTCATTTTTAGTGCTCTGCTGTAGGAGTAGGCTTTTCCTTAAGCCAGATAATTTCAGATCAATATATGGAAGGGGGGGGTATTCTTAAAAGGCTTTATTTAATACGAAGAAAACTTAATATAAAAAAAAGTTCATTGAATGAGTTACTGTCTCTGGAGTAAGTCTGGATGCTTTACTCTACTGGTGTTGCCCCAAATGGTTTATACTTGAATCTGTAAAAATGGGTCAAAAATGCTGAAAATCTTTATGTGTAGCTAAGAATAAAAAGGGAACAGCATTGAGAGTACTCCTAAGCAGTTCCTTCAGTGCTGACTTAAGGCATAAATTGGAAATTGAGCAGGACCACAAAATAGTGTATTATTTGTGCCTGTATCATTTTCCTTATGAGTGCAACAGTTAGAAAAGGATTTTATACAATGTTTTTAAAATCTGAAGTTTATGCCTAACAAAATGTTGACCAGAGGAAGGAGACACGCTGGATTATATTGGTACAGACTGCTGTATCATGTCATGTTTTTTGCTGTTACATGACAGCACAGACCTGGCAGATGAGCACAGAGTGAATTCCTGAAGTAGCCTTGGAGCCCTGGGCACAGCTGGGGGTTCCTTCTTCCAGGCTGTTTAAGTGTTTAAGTGTGTCAGCCCATTGCCTTGCTCTGGGAAAAAAATCCCAAATCAAACACAGGAAAAAAGCCAGCAACCCATCCACCCCACCCCCCGCCCCTCCGAAACTAAACCAAAGCAAGAAATGGGGCACGATGTGTTAAACCCCACTGCCCTGGGAGCCTTTCCCGTGCCTCCCTCCCCGGCTGCCGCAGCCGCCGCTCCCCGGGGTCATCACGGCTCTCGCTTCTGCCGCCCCCGCGCCCGCTCCGTGCCCGCTCTGTGCCCGCTCTGTGCCCGCTCCGTGCCCACAGCGGGGTCCCGTCTGTCACCCCGAGGTGACGGGCTCCTCCCGCTCGGGTCGTCCCGAGCCTCCTCTGCCCGCACCCGAGGAGCGCTGCGAGATGGGGACACTGAGCACCTGGGAGGGCGAGGAGGGATGATGTCCTTCCTCGCCTGCGGCCCCGGCGGGTGACAGCAGCTCCTCGTGAGCAGCGTGCAGGACCCCGGTCTCGGTCCGGCTGCGGGCGGGATGCGCTGAGCGCGGGCGGGCTCAGCCGGGGGCGGGCTGGGGGCAGCGCCGAGGGCGCGGGTCCCCGCTGGGATGCGCTGAGCGGGGCCGGGGGCGGGCTGCGGAGGAGCCACCGCTCGGGGGAGGGGGCAGCGCAGCCCCTATATCCGCCCCTATATCCGCCCCGCCCGGCAGCCGCCCCAGAACCCGCGGGACCCGGCCCGAGCGCGACCCCCGCAGCCGGAGGGACCCCCAGGCAGGTCAGACCTCCCCGGGACCCGGCCCCGGAGGGACCCCCAGGCAGGTCAGACCTCCCCGGGACCCGGCCCCGGAGGGACCCCGAGGCCGGCGGGACCCGGGCGGAGCGGGAGCGGTGCGGGGCGCTCCGGCCATGGGCAGCGGGCAGGCTGTGTGTGCGCTGGTGGCCGCCGCCCTGCTGGCCGCCCACGCCTTCCCCCAGACCAACATCAAGATCAGCCAAGGTGAGTGGTGGCCGCGGTGACCTGATGGGATGGTGGCGGCAGGGAAGGAGCGTTGTGCCTCCCGCAGAGCTGGCAGCTGGTTGTTCCCCTGCTCCAGAAATCCCCGACTTTTCTTTGAAACCAACTTTGTTCTTGATCATAGGGCCGTGCCTGGTCCTTGCTTGGCGATGCCAAAGGTCCCTGGGATGGCTTTGTGTGTGTCAGGTCAGCCTTTTGGCCTTTGCCAGCACGCGCTGCAGGGAATGGCTCCGCTCCGGGGGCAGGAATCACTGCCCGATCACACACATGAAGGGCGCGGGGTTGTGGCCATGCAGCCCAGCAGGATAGGCTGAAAGTCATCAAGTCCCCTCGTTTATTCACACTTACTGCATGTGAAACAAATACGGGGCTCTCCCTTATTCCCCTTCTTTGCTCTGAGCTGCTGCTGACTCCTGTGTGTCATTTAGGTTTCTTCCAAACTTTTTCGAGGTGTGGGTGCAAGTGGGAGTTGCCGCACCAAGTTTGTTAGAGCCTTGTTAGGTTTATTGGGATCGTGAGTGGAAAAGGACTCCTTAAGTGCTGTTTGGTGAGATCATGAGAAAAAGGATCGATACAAGCCTGGCTTTCCTGCCAGACGCCTAATCCGTGGGAGCTTTGCCAAAACTAATTAAGGAGGAAAAAACTCTGCAAGATAACTTCTATCTGTCAGTGCCAGCTGCAAGAGCATTGCTGCCGGTATTGGCTGTAGCCTCACAACCCCAACATACCTGGCAGAAGATTTGAAGCTGTAAAACCAGCTTGGTTTCATTAAAGAATTTTAAAAAGCAAAGTCTTCGGTGTGAGAGGAGGTGTCCCTCCCAATGTGCTTCAAATGATGTTTAATATTTTACTTGAAAACTTGTGACATGTGCCTGAAAAGCACTTCAGGGTGTGTAAAATGCTGCCCAGTTATGAGATTCACGTCCATCAGTGGGCATACCACCCCCTGCAGCTCCATACAGCCCCCAGATACACTGAGATCAAGGTCCCTCCCCATATCCCTCCCTTGGAAGGTGGGTGCTCAGTGTGAGACTCTTTCATCCGTTAAGGAAAAACAAATATTGCAAGTAACATGAAGGTGGCATTGTTTGCCCATGGTGACTATAATGTCAGGGCTTAAGGACTTGCTTCTAAAGCCAAGGGTGAGTTGAGGCATCCCAACATCATACAATAGCACTGTTGTAGTCCTGCCCTCCAACCCTGTGTTTAAATGCTTCTTCTGTGGGTTTACTCAATAAAGAAGATGTGGTGGGATGGACATCTGGCTCAGCTGGCACCCCAGCTTAGCCACAGGCAGTTTCTGCTGAAGTCATCCTGGGGGTGGGTTCTTGGGGTTCCCTTCCCAGCCCTGTTGTCTCCCCCATCCCCTCTAACTCCCCACAGCTCCAGCAGTGCTGAGCCTGGGTAAAGCCCTGCTCCTGCCCCTCCCGTGGCCTGAGCTGGTGAGAGGTGATTTGTGTTGCACCAGGATACTGGTCCTGAGCCCCAGCTCAGCCAGCTGGGACACTGCCCATCCCTCACTCTTACCACCACAGCCCTTGGATCCTGGTGGAGGGGTTCTGCCCTGGGAGGGACCCAGAGTTCCACATGGAAGGGATCCAGGGATCTCCTCACTTCTTCTGTTGACATTAATTTCAGCACACCTCTTGGGCGTTGATGGACACTCTCCAAACACAGCTACTTGCCAAGACTTGGAGAGGTTCACTTGCCTTTTCAGGTCAGATGGCAGCATTAGCTTATGGATGTGCCAAGGGGGGTGTGTCCTAGCACCTCTAAGTTTTGAGGAAAGCTGTCAGCTGTTGATGAAATTGAGTTCTTTGATTCTCTGCTACAAGAAGAGCATCTGCTGCCAGCACTGACCTGAGCTGGTCTGCTATCCAAAACTCTTTGATGGAGCTGCAGCCCCTCAGGAGTCTTCCTTGCCTGGGCATCTCTTGCCAAGCTTGTCCTAGCCTCAGATTTCACATCTCAAACCTGCAGGTCCCTGGAAGTGAAGCAGCATTGCTCCTTGGGATGAAGTTTCCAGGAGCAAAGCTGCTCTTCACCAGCTGAGTCCAGGGGAGCCATGCAGCTGGTGATAGGTTTTTTCCAGTAGCATCCTGAAATGAAGAGAAACCCTTGTGAAACTGGCTAGGATTTTCTCAGTTAATTATTTCTAGTTGGAAATAGGCCAGCTGGGGAAGTGAAAGTTTTTTGGCAAAGCAGTGCCAGCTTCTGTGTGATTTTGATAAGTGATTTTCCTGGTAGTTCTACAGTGGGCTCAGCTAGCAAATAAATAAAAAGGCTCCAATTTGGCACTGATGCAAATGCAGAGAGCACTAAACTTTATTTCTGACCCCAAATATTTGTTTTCCAGCTTTTCTGAGTTAGTAACAGCTGCTTGATCTGAATTTTATCCTCAGCTGAGTCTGGACAGCTATTTTGCTGGTGCTGCTTTAAAATGTGGTCCTGCCCTTAAAACTGCTGCATTGTAAAATAATAATAAAAAAAAGGGATAAAGGATTCTTGCCATCATTTCTTGCCATCATTTTCCACCAGGAATTTGGGGACCAGAAATTTGGATGGACCGACTTGGGGTCGGGGAGAGCCCCCATGCTGCAGGCATTGGCTGTGCTGATCCTGCCTTTGTGGAGGAGCTGATTTTTTGCTACTGTGCTTAAAAGTGAGGATCGGATCTAAAAAGCCCCCAAATGCTTCCTCTGTCACCTTCTAGATCAAAATACCACACACAGCTGCTGGCTTGGGTTGTGAGGCTTTCCTGTAGAGCCATGAGTAGGCCCCTATGCTCACAACCCTACATCAGATTTCTTATGGTCTTTCTGCTAAAAATATTCCAAATAAAGCAGCTCCCCTAATTGCTCCTGCCTGAAAAACTAGGACCAGTAGTTCTCCTCCAAAGAGACAGCCAAAGCCTCTGATCCTGACCTAACAGAAAAGATGCTAATTAAAAGCTGACCTCCCATATTTTCCTTTTTTGGTATATTTAACCTTAAATTCCTTCAGGCACCTCTGGTTCACTGAAGCTCGTCAAATTAATGCTACCTAATGGGAACCAGTACGGAATAACAAAGAAGGACTGTCTCAATTTCTGACTTGGTTTCAGCTGCTCTGAACAAACATTAGGATGATTTTCCCTGGCAATTGGGGTGCCCCTGGGCTGGCTTTGAGCCAGGACAGTGAGTGGGATGCTCACTGCAATTAGCACTCAGGAGTGAAGGCTCCATTTGCTGGGGATGCTGCTGGGTTAAGCCCTGTGAATTTTGCCACCATGCTGCCAGAGGTGAGGATTTTGTCAAGGCACTATAATAAAATCCCAATTGCTGGGGCAGCTGGTGATGCCTTGTCTGGCACAGACCTCTGGGCTGTCCTCAGCAGGAAGGAACAGCAGCCTGGAGTCTCTGCAAGCCAGGACCCTGTCCTTAATGGGGTACATGCCTCACCTGTGACCTGGTGCTAAAGCTGAAGCCTCATTCTGAAGGTTTGACCCTTGCTCTGCTTCAGTTTTGGTGGAGACAGGGAACCCTGGCCAGCATCATGAGGGGAGGAGGGCTTGGCTCCCTGGGATCACATCAGCTTTCAGAGTTTCTGATCCGGCTCTATTGCTACAGTAAAATAATTTGCATCTCCTAGGGCTGTTCTAAGGTTTTTCCCAGTGCAATTATGGCTGGGTGTGAATCAGAAAACTGAACTCTGCATCGCCAGTGAGCTGTTTTTATCTTACTCACTCTCCCCAAAAGCTTTTTCACTCTTCCAGCCCAACAGGCCTTATCTTTTTTCCTCCATAGCCCATAATTTGTGCTGATGAGGGTGGGAGGGTCCTTTGGGCCCTCGAGGGTTTGTTGCTGTAGGGTGCAGAGCTGCCCCCAGTCCCAGCTCCTCTGGAGGGATGGATGGGGGTCCCAGGGCAGGTTGATGGGGTGACAGCCCCACAGGGACTGGCAGCTGAGTTGGTCTTGCTCAGGAGGAAAATGACTCTCTGCATTTGTGGTTTGTCACCTGGGAGGGGGATGTGACAGCAGGGACTCTGTGGGCTGGCTGGTGGCTGTTTGTAGAACACTCAGAGATCCCCATGTGGAAAGAGCTAATGAAAGATGAAATTATCACCCCGAGCTGCCAGCACTGGCACAGGGAAGGATTTGGCTCTATGAATGCTCACACAGCTGCTTTGGATTCACCTTACCTCTCTTTTTCTCCACACTGTTGCTTCCCTTGCCACAGCCACATCCCTTGCTGCTGCTGGCAGGGTTTTGCTCTCCCCACCCTCGGGGAAAGCCATTCCCCAAACCCCTCTGTACTGGAGGCACCACCCTGACGTCTCTGGGCTTGAGCCTGTTACCTGCTTGGATAGTCTGATGGCATCTGACATCTGCCCTCACCCCCTGCACGCCCACCCTGCCCACTGCCCCACTGCCTTCAACAGCAGCGCTGACCCCAGACCGCGGCTCCCTGGGGATGTGGGAACTGGCTCAGGGGGAACTGGAAATTCCCCCACGCTCACAAACCAGCAGCTAAGAGAGTTAAGTCTGTGTGCCTCAAGACCTGAGGGTCCCAAGTGCTGCATCCCCCCACGGGGGGGGAGCAGAACACGGAGGAGCTCGGAGCAATGCGTTAACGCCACTGCCCTGTTTAGACAGCGGCAGCTACAAAGGCTCCAGAAGGACGTCCTGCCCCCATAGTGGCCTCTTTTGGGGCAACTTCCCCACTGTGCTGAGAGCAGCAGGGGAGGAGGAGCAGCTCGGTGGCCTGGCTGTTATCTGGTGGTGGGGACAGGCTGGCACCGCTCCCGGCGGCACGCGCCTCGCTGGCCATTCCTGGGCTGCGTCCAGTGCCTACGTGCACGGCTGCACCCAGGGACAGGGACAGGCATGGGGGGTTCCTTGGAGGGAGGAGGTGCAGGCTGTCCTTGCAAGAGGGCAGAACACGGCCATAACCCCGCAGCCCTGGCTGTCAGCTCCCGTCCCAGCACGGTGGCTCCAGTGGTGCTGATAGAGCAGAGAGGAACCCTTATCTCAGTTTTCCCAGTAGCAAAGGTCAGCGCCTTTATTTTAAGCATCCTCTACCTAAAATGATGTCAAGCTAGTTTGGAATGTCCCTTCTGATTTAGACAGATGCTGAAACTGAGAAACATGCACCTTGTTTAAAATGTGTTTTGACTTTTGCACACTTGCACAGCTCCTGCAGCAGTTGGGTTTTCCCTGCATGTGTTTGGTGGATATTTGCCAGGGTGAGGTGGGAGAGCAGGGCTGAACAGTGCTGCCTCCACCACCTGCTCGGCTTCCTGGCCAAGCTGTCAGCTGCTGGATGTCCTGTGCTCTGCCCCCAGCCATGCCTGAGCCTGTCCATGCCTACTCCTGCCCGCTCTTCTGGACGGAGTATGAAGGCCACTGCTACCGCTACTTCCCCATCAACAAAACCTGGGCTGAAGCCGACCTCTATTGTGCTGAGTTCTCCATCGGCATCAGATCAGCCAAGCTGGCCTCCATCCACAGGTGAGGTGTGCAGGAACATGTCATCCATGCTGACACAGCCTTGGGAGGAAGGAAACTAGGGGCAAAATCCCATTCCCACCTCTCAGCCTCTCTGTCAGCTGCAGGCTCGTGTTCCCGCCTACACATCCCTCTGCAGCAGTGGCCCAGTCAAGGCTGGTACACAGGTCACACAAAGGGAATACAGAAAATAAATGCCTTTTCCTGGACTGGCAGGAAAACTGGCATAGTATTCCCTAAATTTCCCCAAACTGTGTTATTTCCTCTTGAAAAAGGAATAGAAGTACAACATGATTCCACAGGCTTTTTCCCTATTCCCTCTCCCATGGCTCTCACAAACACTATGCTCCTCTTGCATTAAGCAGTAAGAAGCAGGGGACACATCTGCCCACAGGTCCTGTGGCAGGGTGAATGCTTAGGGACACACCTGACCATTTACTGCCATATCCTCTTGATTGCCCTGTGTTGCTCTGTTTGCCAGCTGGGAAGAAAATGTCTTTGTGTACGACCTGGTGAACAGCCGTGTGCCCGGCATCCCCACCGACATCTGGACAGGACTCAATGACCTGCGGCAGGTGGGAGCTCCCTGTGATCATGTGGGAAATGGCTTTGGAAAGTTCACCTCTCTGTGTTTGCCTCCTGGAAAGCCACTTGATTTTCTTCTTTTCCTCTTATACCCCCTTTAATCAGGAGGTGGCATAGAGTCTATGGTGCAGCATGTAGAGAAACTTGTTATTTCACCCATTCCAGTCTGCTTTTAAAAGAGAAGTATTACTAGAATTAATAGATTAATCAATAATTACTCATATCACATTTTATTACTGGATTAATAGAGTATTGTACTGCTGGTCCAAGAAGAGCAAATAAACTGGAAAGGTCTTCAGTGTCAAAAATCACCAAGTTCTGTTGCTCTCTTGTGATATTCTGTGACTTTTGAAAGCTGACATGTTGGAAATATATAGTCTAATATGTTACAAAGAAAAATGGAGACCATCAGGAGAAGAGTCTCATGTCAGCAAATTTTTTGTAGATACTGGAAAAGAAACAGAAAATGAAAAGGAATGTAGAACTGGGTGGGGGTGTTAAAAAATATATAGATTTAATTTCTGGGTTCCTCCTGGTGAGAACACTGCAAAACCTGGGGCTTCTTGGCAGATTTCCAGTTGTAAAACACAAATGTGCTGTTTGGACTTTGCTGAGTGGTGTCTGTGGTGTCTCTGGGCTGTGTGGTACTGGGGATGGGGATGGGGTCTGCTGAGTGGTGACACACTCTCCCCATGTCCCGGGGTGGGTGGCACTGGGGAAGGGGGTGAGGACTCCATGGGTGTGGGCCTCCCACCCTCTGCAGTCACATCTCTGTGGTGACACCTTTCTCCTCTGGTCTGGTGTCAGGAGGGTCACTTTGAGTGGACAGATGGCTCCTCCTTCGACTATCACTACTGGGATGGCAGCCAGCCTGACGATGGGATCCACTCCATCCCGGAGGAGGAGGACTGTGTGCAGATCTGGTACAGACACAGCAGTGGTGAGTGCCCAGGGCACCTTCAGTGTTATTTGCATGTTAATACATTCAATCCACCGTGGCTCCTGCTTTTCTGAAGAGGTTGCTGGCAGGCAGAGGATTTGTATTTTAATTTTTTAGTATAAATTTCTTTTTTTTCTTTGGAGTGAAAAGGTGTTTTCCCTTTCACCAGGTATATACATGCATGCATACTCATTTTCACTCTGCTCCCAGCCTATCTCCTTCTCCCATAGTAGCAGCAGGACAGGAGCATCAGCTGCCTTGAAGAATTACCAAATTTAGTCAAAAGTCAAATTTTCCCATTTCCCCTCCCACACGGGAAGCCTGTGGAAACACTCCTTGGTTTTCTCTCCCCTGATTGGGCCGGGAGATCTTGCTGAAGTGGGACATGGCCCTACCTGTGCAAAAGCCCCACTTCACATTCTCACTACTGGTGAGACCAGCCAGGTATGTCCAGGCCTCCCAGATGCACCTGAATGTCCTGTCCATGGGCAGCCTGTGGGTAATATGGGGGAACAGGACTGTTTGCAGCTGCCCCTCCACTGCCAAGGCCAAGCTGGGAACACATCCCACATCCCATCCTCTCACATCCCCCAGATGAGGATGCTGGGAGGAAGCATGGCTGTGAATGGCACAAATGGGAGCACATCCAGGGAAAGCCTCCCACAATGGCAGGAGGTCCTGGTCCCAAGGGCAGTGCATGGTTCCCTCCTTTTGCCCCTTTTCAGCTAATGCCTTGTTTTTTTTGGAGGGTAGCCCTGCGCTCCTGGAATGACAACGCCTGTGGCAGAGCCTTCCCCTTCGTCTGCAAGATCCCCTCACTGGCCCTGGACTGAGGCTGCTGCTGCTGCCCACGCCCCCCTTCATTCTGGGTCACCTCTCCAGCTGTACCAGGGAGGAGCAGTCAGGACATGGCAGGGGTTGGGAGAGCCATGGAGCTGCTTGGATCCCCAGCCAGGTCCTGGCTGCAGAATCCCTCCTGAGAGTATGGTGGGGATGAACCTGGCACTCACTGATTCCTGCAGTGACAGGAGCTACATTCAACAGCAAAGGAGCCCCCAGGCCCGAGTCTGGCTTAGGATTTCAGATCAACTATCACAGTGTGTTAGAGGAAACCCATGATCTTACCAATACACCAAACTGTTAGCACCCAAAAATAGCCGTGTGTAGGAAATGCTTTTGCCTGTTGATCTGTGAAGAGTGGAGGAAAAGTGTTATTTTCTGTTAAGTTATGCGAAATGCCTCTTGTCCATGTAATTTTTCTCTCTGCTAAAATAAACAGCAAACAGCAGGTGGAGGCTCTGCTGTCTTTCTTGCACTGGAGTAGCAGCGATTCCCTGGGGACTTGGGGTTTCATGTGAAAGAAGTTGTTTTTTCCCCAGCCTGCTCTGTATTACAGAGGTGTGTTGGGGGGAAGCAGCTGCCTAGGAAAGTTTCTTCTATTGACCCTGACTGTTTTTTGGGGTGTGTGGGGCAGCCTGTGTGCTCACCCTGCCCTTTACCTGGCTCCCAGCAAACAGAGTCCCCATGGAGGATGTGAGCAGTGCCCCACAGCTCAGCAGCATCCCTGAGCTGGCAGGTTTAGTCCTGGCTGCTTCCAGAGGACTGAACCAGCTGGAGGGCAGGTGATGGGGCTGACACACACTGGCTGGGGGTCAGCCCCCCCTCACAGCCTGCTCCTGGCTGGGGAGAGCTTGCAGTGCTTGCTGCAGCCCTTGTGAGATGATGTTTTCTCCCCAAGTCCTTGCTGATGCCCTCTGCTGCACTGGCACCACAGAAGTACTTCTGTCTCCCAGGTAAATAATTTTTGGGGAGGTGAATGTGGTTGTGTGCCTTGTTTGAACTGCTCAGTGTGGAGATGGGAAACTCTTTGGACCAAGGTGGATTTGCAAGGTTTGGGTGTAAGTGGGGCTGTGCTGGTGCTAAGGCCCAAGGGGAAAGGCAGCGCTATTGAGGGGAAAACAGGATTGTCCTGCAGGGAACACAGCTCCGAGGACACTGCTGGACCCAGTCAGATGCAATAAATCCAGCCCTGGGGTGTGACCTCTGATCCCTGGCAGCCCTGTAGCATCCAGGTGGCTTTGCAGGTAGCCCTGTGCAGAGGGCCCCCAGAGGGAGCCCCTTGCCCTCTCCTGGGAGCCATGTGTCCCTTCTGTCCCTGCTCTGGCAAAGCCACAGGGTCTGGCCCATCTCAGCTGCTGCCTGCAAAGATGAGTAAAGCATTGTCATAAAATTGTCTGGTCCCCCTTGATGCCACCATCTTAGAAATAAAACATTCCAAGACCAAGATTTTTCAGAGTGATGGCACTGGATGTAATTGAGGTCAGGAGCTGAGGCTCCACTGGGAGCTTGGAACTGCTTCCTCAGATGGCAGTGGAGCTTTCAGCTGAGGTATGTTTCCCCTTTGGAAAGAAACTGGAAAATTTGATGGGGACAATAATGGTGTTGTAAGTGGAATGTGTGTGCTGGAACAGTTTCTAAAATTAGAAAGTGCTGTCATCCCTGATTTTGTATTTTTATATATAAAAATATTATATATATAAATGGATAATACATATAAATGAAACTATTATTTTTATTGGATTTTTAAAATTAATATACACACTATTAATATATTTATATAGAAAGTTAGTCATTTGTGTAATTTTCAGTTCTGGATTTCAGCATTGGATGTGTTTTCCAGAGGCTTTAGTTTCGCCTGAAAATAATAAATTATGTATGGATGATAATAGTGTGTAAAGAAACCAGCTGTTTAAAAAGAAAGCTCTTGGATGCAGCAAGCTGGATAAAGTTGATGTGGCCTGTGGCAGAAAGGGGTTTGAAGAGCCAAGTGTGGTGCAGGCCATGTCTGATGAATTCCTGGTTCTGAGCACCGGTGCTGGTCCTGTGTCCTGGATGGAGCTGAGTCAGCCCAGGGAGTGGGGACAGCCCAGCCCAGTGTCCCCAGGGGCTGGCAGTGCTCCATGTCCCCATGGCAGGGTTGGGGCTGCATGGACAGCCACCCCCCTGGAGATGCTGCTCCCAGTGCCAAGCTTGGCTCCAGACTGCTCCTCCCCAGGTTCTTTTCCCTGTTCCTCCTGTGTCTCCTGTTCAGAGGAGCTGGGAGTTCATCACGCCCGGGGATTGGTATGCCTCCAGCCAAACAACTGTCTTTTTTCCCTGCAAGTGGTATGAGATGTTTCAAAAGAAAGGTTAAACCCTTCCCTTGGGAAAGCGTTTGAAGACCTGGGCCCTACTGTGGTTAAAAATATTGCTAATGGGGAGCCCAGTGAAAGCTGTCACCTCCAATTAACATCTTCATTTCCAGGTAAAAAGAACTGAGCATGCATGACCTGAAAGTCAGGACCAAAGTTAATAGGGGCTTTGTTTCCCAACCCCCCTGTCTTTCTTCTTTGGCTCCAGGGTCCTTACTTAAAAATCAACCCTCTGTCCTTGCCAGTGTCTTCTATTTCACGGTAATCAAATAAAATTCAGAAAACAACAGGAGTTTTCACCTCCTTAATGAACTTCTAGTGGATCTGGCTTGATGAAAGATGAGCCACGCCCTTCCTCTCGGCAAGGACGGTTCCAGACTCTGCATGGCCTGGAGCAGCTCCAGATTCCAGGCTGAACTTCTTTAGTTTTCTGTTCTTCTTGTCCCATAACTCCTCACTCCCTTGTTGTTTTGAATTTCTCCCTTCTGACTTGCTCTGTGGTGCAGGAGTGGGAAATCTGGCAGCAGCAGGACTCTGACACCTCTTCTGCACATCACTTGCAAGTGACTGATTCCTGAGGGTCCTTCTATGACACTGATTTTCTTAGGGGTGGAACACCTTCTTTTGTAATGCATGAAAGCTGGAGTAAGTGAACAGTGTGTGATGTATCCTGGGAGTGAACCAAAATAATCTTACCCTCCTGCACCCTATTTCTGAGCTGTAGAGGCAATATTGCCCCCAGCCCTGGCATGGCAGTGGGGAGAGGTGGGCCTGCCTGCACCTCTGACCTTCTGATTCCTTTGATTCCTGCTGTCATTATTTCCTGAGACGTGCTGTTGGGTGTTGTGATATGAGAGATGGATGTCACAGCTTATGGGCACACTGGTGCTGCCCTGGCACAGCCTGGTGAGGATTTTCCTCCCCAGTGATTCTCTTGACTGCTCTGATGCCTGGCTGGGCTGGGCTGTCCTTTCCTCTATTAATTCAGTTAAGATTTTTTTCTCCCATAAATGACTGGGAGAATAAGGGCTGCACGGCTGAATCATGAGCTTTTTCTTGTGCATTTCCCTTGGATTTAATTGCCTGAGCAGTGGCTGAGCTCCTGCCCTGAGGCCAGGATGCCGCAGAGTGGTTCCCTTTGACAGAGAATAAAAATATCTTGGGACCAAAAAACATGCTTTGAGCAGCTCAGAGAGAACATTACAGACTGGCTGCAACAGTGAGCCCCATCACCAAAAATACCCCAAGCCACAAATCCCTCTGATAAATGAGGTTACCCATCTGTGCAATGGGGTTTGTGTTAAATCCCACAGCTTTAGTGCATCCCAAATGTCTGCAGCAGGGAGAGATGGAGCAGTGGGGCATGGGGAAGGCGAGCAGGATCTGGCCCCATGCTGTGTGGCTCCCACTGGATGTTGGCTTAACTGAGATGCTCCTGATGTTCTGCAGGAGGGCTTTCCCATCCCACCTCATGCCATCTGCTCCCTGCTGCTGCCAGGGAATGAGCAGGACAGTGGGAACCAGTGGGGACAAATCCGCTGGGAGATGTATCTCCTTCTGGGCAGCCCAAGGGCTCAGCTGCAGCAGCCATGCCTCCTGAAAGAGGCATGGATCAGGCTGGATTTATACACCCTGGAAGCTGGTGTGTAATGGCACCTGAACTAATTGAAAAAGCTCAGTGAAACTTCCAGCAGCACCAGGTCCCCTTGGAGAGGCTCACAGCTGCTGTTGGCTCCTCCAGGCTGGGGGACTCTGGGATGGGGCTGGCTCAGCACAGGAGCCATCTCATGCCAGGGCCCATCGTGCTTTTGATTGTTCCCTATTGGTACCCTAAAAGTCTCCTCATCTTTTGTGGCCAAGGATTTCCAGGTCTCCTAAGAAAACTGCCTTGGTGGGGAGAGCTGGCTGGGGGCCAGTAGCCCTGTCCCTGTTTGGCACAGGTTCTGCAGCACAGCACCTAAAAATGGTGGTTACACTTTTGTATTGCTGGGGCTCGGTAACTTGGCTGGAAACTTTCATTCCTGGGTGCAAATTGCCAGAGCTGCCCCTGATCAGAGGTAAAGCACAGATCTGATGGGAGCACAATTCCCACTGCTCGGAAAGGCAGTCAGCCTTGAAGGACACAGAGCTGAGCACAGGTGACGTGAGAGACAAAGGATGCACAGCTGGCACCGTGCATGTGAGTGCCTGGAGCTGGTCAGAGCAGGCAGGGCTGTTCTGGGCTGATGCTGAAAAAGCTGATGCTGCTCTGCAATCCTGGCTGCTGTCCCCAAGCAGGGTCCTGGGCACTATGCTCCTGCTGTGCTGGCAAAATGTAGCTGTATTTGGGAATCTACCAAAAAAGTCTAGTCCAGCTCTCAGGGTTACCATGGCAACTAGATATTTGCTCATTTGTATTTCTTGAAAATTATACTGAGCTGCTGATTGCCTCGTTTGTGAGGCTCTTTGTCAGGACGCCAACAAATCCCTGTTTGTCAAGGGCTGTGAGGGAGCGAGTGGTGCTGTTGTTGAGCAGATTTCTGAATGGGAGCTCTGCTGGGGTGTGGGTGTGTTATGACAGCATCCTTCCCACAGACACCCAGGAACATACCACTGGCCTAGGAAGAGGAGCTTGCTCTGCTCGTCCTCTCTGACATCCATTTGTACTTGTGCCATTGCTTGGGTTAACATAAAATCTGAGTGACTTGTCATGGGAGACCACACTCAGGATGGGACGGGGCAAGGCTTGACAGGAAACTGACTTCTTGCATGGAAAGGACTCAAATAAAATATCCTTCTCTAGTTGTTCTTGAGAATCAGCCACAGGGCAGGAAGGCAAGAGGTTTAACTGTGTCCCCATGTGCTCAGAGGAGGAGGTGAGAGCCACACCAGTAGAGGGGCCCCAGCAACAGCTGAGATGGGATGGGATGATCCTGCTCACAGGGGAATAATCACCATCCTCTGCTTTCAGAGTGCACAGAGACTTTGAGGCTTGGAAAAATACCAGCTGAGATTAAATGCTTACTGGGTTTTGGTATTTCAAATCTGGCACTAACTGGAGCAGTGGGAAAGCACGATGCTACAGGGCTGGCTGGAACTTTCAGAGGTGGCTGTAGAAGAGGATAGGGCAGGCTTCTCTTTTTATCCTGAAGGAAAAATTAATTTGATTTGGATGCTGTTTAGGATCTATGGCCCTGGGTTCCTGAAAGTCAATTGACTCAACCCAGCAGCTGTTTAAGAGCTCAGCATTCCTTGTCAAGTATTTGCTTAGCAGCAAAAAGCCACTTACCACGAGCTTCTCTTTTGTCTTGTTGAGATAATTAAATTAGGAGCTTGTCCACATGAGGATGGGATCCCACCCTGCTCAGCAGTGCTGGCACAGGTGTCTGTGTGGAGCATGGGGGCTGCTGGGACCTCATCCCCATCATGGCCAGCTGCCTCAGTCCTCATACTGCCAGCACAGGCTGCACTCAGCAGACTCTGAATGAAGATCCCAGGCAGAGGGAGAGGAAGAAAACAGCAGCAGTATGGGTTAAAGCAATTAAATGTGGAATTTCATCAGTGAGGAGGGCAACTGCTTACAGGAAAGGGCCATGGCCTTTATTAATCTCCAAAGCATTATATGAAATCATGGTCCTAAATAAATGCTGAATGCAAATGATGAATGTAATGATCCAGTATGGATAGCTGCCCTGGACTTAGATGGGTTGTGAAAGTGATTGTAATATGGTAATAGCAATAAGATTAACAGCTCTAATGAAATCTTAAAAGCTAACTTTGCAACCTGCCCTTTTTTCTGCACTGACTCCATCAAGGGATCAGCAGGAGCTGGCTGGGGGCTGTGTGTCCATTTGCACGTGATCCCTCTGATCCCCCGTGTACACCAGTCCAACTGGGATTTCAGTGTTAGGGCCCCATATCCACACAGCTGAGGCAGAGCAGCTCCTGCCCTGGCACTAACACTGTTTGGACACTGAAAATTCTTGCTCAGATTTGATGGTTTTGGGTGTATTCTGTAACTACAGCAAATTCTCCCTTCATTGCACGTTGCCCTGGCCCCTTGGGTGCTCCCTGCTGCAGGCATGTCCCTTGAAGGATGACTGCCAAGGCAAAAGCCACCAGGCTCCCAAAGCATCCCGGTGCTGGTGGCTTTGGTCCCTTTAACCCTGAGTGCCCCCAAGATGTCACTTTTGGGAAAGGACTGGTGAATTTTTGGGGAGACGTGTGGCTTTGAGTGGAGTGGGGTGAGGTGATGATGAAGGATGCTGCAGTTCTTGCACTCCTGGTTTTAGGGAACAGCCATACAAGACAGCAAATGCCTGTCAGGGTGGGATTTTTAACCCCAAAGTGACAGTGCAGCCTCTCACTGCTCATGTTGTCTGGCAGCTCCAGCCACCACATTTTCTCTCCCATTACTTTCTCTATTTTTCTGGTTTAAACTGGGCAAACCAAAAAAACCTTGCTGTTTTGTTTGAAGAGTTCAGTGTAGTGAATGACCCATTTTTCTTCTTGGATGAGTCATGGATCCTCCTTTGAAAGATCTCATTATTAATATACCATTTGAGGGATATGTCTGAATTTTCCAGCAGAGGCAGCAGCCTTGTCTGTGCTCACCAAGGAACCCTCACAATGAATGGCAAATGCCAAAAGGCTTCATGCAAAAGATTTAGTGTCTATGTACTTTTAAAGGATATTGCTTTCATGCTTAACACTTTTTCCATATTAGAAATGTGTTGAAATTCTTCTCATAAGCAGGAGAAGGGGATCCCTTCCCAGATGGTGCTTCTCATGAAAGAGAAGCAGAAGAGGAAAAGGGAGGTATTTTTAGATGTACAGAATGGTCACAGAGTGGGGTTGCAGCTCAGGGACAGTGACCATCCCACCTGCATCTGGGGTGTATCCCAAAGCCCTGCTCTTTGCTGCCTGCACAGGCCTCGATGAACTGTTGGCAAAATGAACACTTGTGAGAGATGCTCCCTGTAAGAGGAAATGCAGAGTCCAACAAGCAGAGAACAGCACCAAGTTATTTTAGGAAGAGGCCAAATGAACCATTTGGGCAGTCTGAACCCCACCTCAGATGGAGCCAATATGGCCTTTTAAAAATGGAATCTTTATTCATGAGCTGAGATATATTTTCCCTAATATTTGTGGAGATCCTGCCTCCAAAATATAGCTGTGGAAAGGGGTTTTAACCCTTTAAGTGTGGTGGAAATAAGATGCACAGCTACATGGTTGTTTTTCATGACAGGAAGAAAGAGACAAGTTTATTCAGAAACACGCTTGGTTTTATAGCACGACTTGCAATTCCAAGAGTAGAGAAAAGGTGATTGCTTCAGAGAGAAGACACCCCATTGCCAGGGCCTGGTCACACACCACAACAGGTGTTCTATCTTTGTTATTAATTCCTTTTTATTTTGACCAAATGATCACCCTGGGAGAAATTCTCCCTAGCCTTGAGCTGAACCAGCTTACCGGGTGGGAACAGAGCTGAAAAGCTCCAGCCTGGAATATTTTTCAGGCTGTAATTTTCTTACTTTCTCAATATGTGTCCCACACCAAAACACTGCCCAAAGTGTGACTTCAAACACTCCCTTCCTAATCTAGTGTGTGGTATGGTTACTCAAGGGCACCAAATGCAAGTTGACAGAGGATAACATTCCTCCCATTTTCAATTTGTTGGTTTTTTCCCTGAACTGCTCTTTCAAAAGTTCTCTGGAACATCTTGCCAACACTCAGTTTCCCACAAACCTAGTGAAAACACTTATGGAAATATAGAATGATGTGGGCTGGAAGGGACCTTAAATATCATCTCATTCCAACCCCTCTGCCATGGGCAGGGACACCTTCCACTAGCCCAGGTTGCTCTGAGCCCCATCCAGCCCAACCTTGTTCTCTCTTTCTCTCACCCTGTGCAGAATAACCAGCATCGAGGTCTCCCATGGACATTTCTTCTGCAGTTGAGTCCAATTACATGATTCTGAAGTTCTACAAATGTATTTGGTATGATTTACACTAAAACCTAATTTCAGGCTGGTTGTGTACCACAGGAAGTTGTGGTGCATATCACCTCGTTAGCCTGATTAGCTGGCTGAGCTGAACGATGAGTGCTTCATGCTCTGATGAGAATAGCTGAGACAAACAGAGCCCAGTAGTCAATATGGTTTTTGCAGCATGGAGATTTTGGGGCTATCCAGGTTCTGGGAAGGACCCCGTGGATAAGTGGCTGTTTGTGCAGCTCAGCTCTGCTGGGAGACTGAGACATCCTCCTGTTCCATTAGTTTTTCACCCTGAGCTTTGCCTTTTTTCCTCAGTCCCTTGGTTATTGTGTATCTGTTGGAAATAACAA
The DNA here is from genome assembly GCF_052056855.1 of Sturnus vulgaris. NCBI lineage: Eukaryota > Metazoa > Chordata > Aves > Passeriformes > Sturnidae > Sturnus > Sturnus vulgaris. Next base: position 8,042,934 of record NC_142258.1, read on the forward strand.
ATCTCTGTCAATTCTGGAGTGAAGCTTGTGCGATGGGGAGAGCCTGGCCTTGTTTCAGTCCTCCCTGTCTTCCAAGGGGAGAATTTGGGTGTGCAGAGGTTTGATGTTGGGGGGTTGTACATGGGAGCTGAAGACACAAAAATTATTTCAACCTGAATCTTAGCCACTCACTTTAGAGGCTTTTTAATTATAAATGGAGGTGGTATGCATGTGCCTGTCTGCCCCAAGACTCTCCACGTGTGCTCAGAGCATCCCTAATTTAGTGGCCCAAAGCTGAGTCAGTGGATTTAGTGATGATGCTTGCTTGGGCTCCCCAAAATTTGGGGACTCTGGCCCATGTTCTGATTTGGGGGGAGGTGTGGAATGGCAGTGTTACCTCTGAGGTGTGCAAGAGGTTTTCAAGAAGTAGGTGGCACAGAGCCCAGAGGGGCAAGGCAGTTGGCACCTGCTTGGGAGAATGCTGGAGGATCCATCCTGGCCATGTCCCAGCTCAGCCTCTCAGCACTCAGGGAGCTCAAGCACAGCTTTCTGGGGCAGCTCATGCTGGCCACTGGTCTCTTCTGTCCCCTCCAGCATGCTGAAGTCTGCCTGGAGCTTGGCTATCCTGGGAAGCAAGGCAGAGGCAATCCCATGTACAGCTTCATCAAAGAGAAAATTATGTCAGATTTGATTAAGAGGTGGGATAGAGAGGGAGAAATAAATCACCCTCTGTGGCATTCATCTCCCTGGAAAAGCAGTGCTGGAAGTTTGCATCTCTGGTGCCTCCTGGAGTGCCCAGCAGAGCTGGAGAGAAGTGCTCCATTGCAGGCTTCAGGGATGGAATTTTGGCCTGATAAATGGGAAATCCCATCAGCTGCTCTCTGCTCCAGCAATTTCTGCAGGCCCTGGAGAGCTGTGGGGATCAGGGGCTCTGTGGGGGCTCAGCTGGCACAAGCCTGAGTCTCATTTTCAGAAAGGCTGGGGATGCTCTAGGCTGTTGCATTATAAGCTATCATCATGCAGACACTGCAGCACATCTCCATTGCATCCCTGGCAATCTCTGACATCAGTGTGATTTCCCCTGCTCTCTTTTAGAATACGATTTGGAACAATCAGCGTGTGATTCGGCAATAAGAATGCTAATTACATGGCACAACCACAGGGTTAAATTAGTTTCAGTCCTTGGTGATCCAAGGACTTACTGAACGTTTGTACTCCTGCACAGTTACAGTGATTTTCTTTAAATGATTTAGTCCTGAATCGAGAGTGGTTCCCTTTAAACAGGATTTGCCCCAGCTTGTGTTCGTGTTGCAGTAGAGCTCACAGTGGTGGTGCTGAGCTGGAGCCCAGAGTGTTGCAAATGCAGGCTCGAAAGAAGTTACTAAAATATGTAGCAATAATTCCTGAATTGCTTTAAAAAATGAAAAGAGAAAAATAAAAGGGAGAAGAAGGCAGACACGATGATATATTGATAATTCATCTATTCCTGCCTGCGCCAAGCTCTCATTTCTAGTATGCTGGAATGAACCCAGAATACCATCATTAATGGCAGTGGAATTGCTTTTTGATTTATGTCTTTACAGTCTCTAGTTTGGGCTAAATCACCTTTGGTGTTTGAGGAGAAGTGAGACCATCCAGAAAAAGAGAAGGAGCTACACAAATACTTTTGGCGAGGTGGAATCTGATCTCTCTTAATTTACCAAAGGATACATGGTTTTCTGTGGGTATTTCTGGCTTGCATTCCCCATTAGAAAGTCTGGGTGTGAGTAGTGCAGCTCCCACAGGTGAGACAGTGGGAGGGGGGTGCTGGGGTGTAGGACAGCCACCATCGGTTTCCTGGGCTTCATGTGTCTCCTCCAGGCCCAGAGGGATGCAGGAGCCCATCTGCAGCCACGTCCCAACTTTGTCATCAAGAGAGCCTCTTGCCTGGTTTGGCACGTGCTGTGTCTCCCTCTCTGCATCCCAAGTTTCTGAAAATTCATTGCCATATGTTGTATGAGCTATAGGCTACGGGGGATGAATCACAGCTCCCACTGCTGAAATCCTCTCCCACCAGGATCTTGTTGTTATTGATGATACACAATTATTTAGGGTGAGGATGGGGTGGGTGTGCAGTGCCGTGGGGTTGTTATCAGGCTGGTAAGGTAACCCTGAAGAGCTGGGTTTGACTCAGAGAATCTGGCACAAAAAGATTGCAGAGCCAGGGTGCCTCCCCTGCTGGGGGCTTTCCAGACGTGCCAGATGGGCCCCTGGGGCGCTGGAAATGCTCAGCCCTGACTTGGACCTTAATGCACTGCAGATGAGATTATCCTAAGGCAGGGCAGCTCCTGGTGAGCCGCTGTGCCCTGCCACCAATGGCCTTCTCTGTACCGAGGGGCTTCCTCTGGGTGCAGGCACCCACGTCACCCATGGCAGGGCACCACTGCCACCCGGAGCCTTTCCTCCTGTGAGCTGCTCTGCCATCTGAATCTACCTGCAGTGCTTTGCCCTGCTTAATTCCTTGTGTTTTCACAGGGATTTTAAAGCACAGCCTTGCAGCTGAAAGCAAACTTCAGGTTCTTTCGTTTACAAAGTGCTGGGATTGAAGGCTGTGATCTCAGGCAGTGGCAACAGCCTGGTGGGGTCCCACGGGAAATGAGCCACGTTGGAGCACAGCAGGCTGCTGGGGATGCACCCCAAAGAGCAAAGCCAGGCAAGAAATAGGAATAGAATAGGGGAAAAAAGCAAATGGAAGCAATCATGTGATGGATGTATTATTTTGGGAAAAGCAAACACTAAGACTGGGGTTTTTCTTTGAGTTTCTCTGCTCAAGCTCTGATGATGCACTCAAACATGAAGTTGTGCGCTGAGGGCAATGGCAGCTGCACTGTGCAGGGGACAGGGGAAGGGACAGGCATTCCAGATGCACAATTTGACAAAGGATGCTGTTAACATTTTTTTTTTTACTCCCCCAAACAACCCTCAGATGATGCAGAACAGGTCACTGACACTCGGGGTGCCCAGCCCATCAGCTGCTCAGGGCTGGAGGGGATGACCATGTGTCCAAAACGATTCCTGCCGTGTCCTCCCTGGGTGCTGCTGCTCGCAGGGGACCAGAGGTTGCACCAGAGCTGCACCAGGGCTGCACCAGAGCTGCACCAGGGCTGCCCGAAGCAGCAGCACCGTCCCTGCCCCACTCTGCAGCCTCGCCACAGCCACCCTGGGCGTGTGTCACAGCGGCCAGGGCACAGCAATGTCCCTCCGACGTGCCTCGCCAGCCGCCCCGGTGTCTGCCGCTCGCAGGGAGCGTTTCCAGCCGCACATCCGTGAAAGGCTGCTGCCATCTCTCGGCTGTGCAAATCGGGAGGCACAAGCGGCTCACAGCGGCTCCCTATGTAACTCGCATTGCCGAGGAAAATGTCCCTTAGGCACTACTCTCTGTTTTGTGTGTTTTTAATATTATTCTCATTACCTTGTGAAGTGCCCCTGGGTGAGAGGGGAGAGCCCTCAGCACTGCCTGAGGTGTCACCGTGGTGGCACCTGACAGCCCAAGCTGAGCATCCAAGAGATCACACTGTGCAGTGGGACACCAGCAGCCCTGTCTTCCAAAAGACATACTCAAATGGCTGTTTTTAGTGTTTCAACCCAACATAGATAAAGATTTTCTGTATGTCTGAAAATTATTTACTGAAAGTAACAGTCCCACCTGTTTGCTTCAGGGGCATTCTGCAATATCGGGAGCCACATAATGAGCCCTTTCCTGGTCTTAAAAATGGAGCTTACCAGCAGCAAACTAGTGAGCATTCTATTTTATATATAGTGTTTAGTCTGTGTGTGAGCCAGGACTGAATTGTAACTACTACAACCAGGCATAAGAGGTTTCAGAAATGAACTTCAGAAAGTAGAATATCTGATCCCTCTCTAGTGAGCCCCATCCAGAGCTAATCATGATTCACTCTATCCATCAATCCCTGCAAAATCTACCAGTGTGATTTCTTTCAAAACAAACAGATTATGCTCTGACAGCTCCAGGGTACCAGCAGCTGTAGAGGTTATTTGTTGGAATGACAGCCTTCTTTTTCATTTGTGTGAGACCACACAGCTCATCTCTGTGGTCCTTTGAAAAGGAAAAGAGAAAATGGGAATTATCGGAAAAATATAAGTGAGTAGTCGTGGCTGCTGAGGCTGGATGTAGGAAATGTGACCTGACAGCTCACTTCCCACACCAGGCTGGAGCTGAGCTGCCACCCACACTGCAGTGGCATGTTCTGAACCCCCCTGGGGCTGGTTTGTGCTGTGTGATCCCTTCTCCAGTGGGGAAGCACCCACCACTGGCACTTGGTTCAGCTCCACCACTGGTTTGGCTACAGCTGCAGTGGGGCTAAAATACCTACTGGGGGTTCACCCTGTGTTAAACTCTCTTTTGGGAGAACAGCCCAGTGACAGCTGTCCTGACCAGCTATCATGAGCATGTGCTCTACAGGTTCCTCCTGTCCTTCCCATGGTGATAAAGCCAATGTTTGAGCAGCCACTAGAAAAAAAAAAAAAGGATTGCATGGGGAGATTAACAAGTCAAAGTATGTCAGGTATTTTGTTGATGCAGATGTGATCCATTTGTATGTGATGTCTCTGGTAGTGAGGTAAGCTGGTTTCCCAAATATAAGGCTTTTAATAAATCACTTTTCCAATATTGAAAAATAAATTTAAATTATGCTGCACTGACAGGAGGTGGAGGGGAGCATGGGATGGGGACCTGTTCTGAGCTAATCGCTCATCGCTGAGAATAAGAATGTTAAATTGGTGCAATTCAGGCTGTTTTTCTTGCCTCTGCCCAAATCAACAGCAGTGAGTCATCACGGCAGACGGCGTCAGCTGCCACGGTGCTCGCAGCGCCTCGGAGTGCAGGCTGCCCAAACCTGCTGCTCTCCTGTGCTGCTGACAGCAGCGGCACTGATCCCAGCCAGCCAGCACCGAAACACGATCACTCCATGGAACACATGGCTTCAGAAGCCACACACCCCACGTTTTATTTTCAATACTAAAAAGAAGCAGTGCCCTGCTCCTGTGCTGGGATAGGAGGCTGTGGAAGATTCCGAGTGGCCGCTATGGAAGAGGAGCCATGAAATTGGGTGGCTCAGTGCTCCTTCCTGGCCAATGCCACAGAGGCAGCCCCTGAGGGTCTGAGTGCTGTGGAACTGTTGTGACAGTGCTACCAGAACCCTGCAAGAGGAAGCAAAGCAAGTCTGCTTTGAGCCTGCCCTGCACCACCTGCACCCTGGCCACCCCTGTGCCTCCACATGGTTGTGGATGCAGAGCCAGCGTTTCACCTCCCTAGCCCAGCTCAGTGAGGATGCAAGGGGAGCAGGGTCAGGCCCAGCTGAGCTATGCCAGCACTCTTTGGGCCCCTGCAGCTGCCTCACAACACCAGGACACTGTGTGAGGAAAGGGGAGCCTGGCACTGTGATGCCCTGGCCCATATGAATTCAAGATACCTCCTGGCATGTCTCCAGATCCATGACTTCAGGGAACACCCTGCATGCACCCACTTGACAGAGCTGGTCAAGGCTGGTGGGGTCATACCCCTTCCTCAGCTGAAGGTGAGGAGATATTGTAAAGACACATTGATGTGGCACTTAGGGACAGGGTTCAGTGGTAGGCTTGGCAGTGCTGGGTTAACAGTTGGGTTATATAGTCTTAAAGGTCTTTTCTAGGCTAAATTATTCTGTGATTCCATCATGAGTGCCCAAGGCTCACCACTGCCCCAAAACCTCCTAGCAGGGGGACCAACAAAGTGCAGGACAGAGTGGGCATCCTGGGGCAGTGCCAGGACTGCAGGCACTGTATGAGCCCTCTCTTCCAAATCTGAATACATGCATGACCAATGACTGGGAAATACCTGGATTTATCCAGGAAAGCTGCAGGACATCGATGTCACAGAGCAGCTTTTGCTGGGCAGCTTGATACAATTTAGAAAGGAAGCAGAAAAGCCTCAGTACTTGTCATTTTCCAGACTTGATCAGCACAGTTTAAGAAAAGGTCAGTCCATGGCTGGGGCTGACCCATGGTCCTTGCAGGTATAGGTATGACCCCTAACACCAGCAAAACCAGAAAATTATGAGACATGCTGGCAAGACTGGGAAGCCCGAGTTCAGTTTGCTACAGCGGTAAATAGTTCAGTAGCTTTTCAAGGACAGTGGAGATGCCCTTTTGTCTTGGAAGTCCTTAGCACCACAGATCCTCTGCCTCTTGCTTTGGAATGGAAATGCGGCTGAAGTTTAAGGAGTAGAGCTGAAAGCTGCTGCTTCAGCCGAGGCTGCTGCTACACACAGAGCCATGGGGTGGGCAAAGCGTGAGCCTGCATAATCATTGCTATCAGCACATCAGCCTGACTGACTGCTCACCGGAGCACTTTCCCTTGAACACCAGCCTCTCAGATATCAACCAACCAGCAGGCAGATTAGATTAATTGGATTTCTGCATCTAAAGCTGATGCTGATGTCCACTGATTGGAAACCACTCCAGAGCACAGGCAGTTAAACAGGAAGGTGTTTCCCGTTTGTTTCTCAGAGGAGATAAGGGTACACAATAAGAGGAGGCAGAGGAGACCAAGCAGCTGAATTAACAAGGAGTTTGGTATGCTTCTGGTCTGAGGGTTACAACAGCCTCAGGAATTTGTTAATTAGCTGTGTCAGATCGTTATCTTGTCAGCCAGTGAGTGAAAAAGTAATTCAGTTTAAGCACCCTTTTTTTACCTCCTTTTTTTTTTTGCTACTTGGAAGCATACTTGGCACTTCTGCTTCTCCCTGTGCGGTTGTGACGCTGCCCAGATTGCAGGTCATGAGCCCCTGGGCTCTGTGGGACACAGGGACACAGCCACCCCCAGCCCCGAGGGTGACACTGCATGCAGCCTTGCCTCTTGCTGCTGTAGGAAAGCAAAGGAGGTGAAAACACCAGGATTTGAAGGTTTTTGGTTGGTTGGGATTTCTGTGGTTTGGGAGGGGTTTTCTTTGGGGAGGGGGTGTTGGGTTTGGGTTATTTTTGTTTGTTTGGGTTTTTTGTTGTTGTTGTGCTTTTGACTTTGGTTTTGGTTTTTGGGGTTTTTTTTGGTGGATTTTTTGTTGGTTTTTTTTGCATCCAACAGGCCCCTGAATTACATCTCAAGGATGGATCCCTTTAGAAAAGAATTCAGTCTTTAACTGCTTTCAGTCATAAAGGACCGCATGTTTTGGACAATGCTGAATTATTTTAAGAATACATATTTGGTTTTCTGAAGGGGACACTGTGATAGATTAAGACCACAACTCCCAGTCTCTCTCTTTAGGTCTGGAAGGGGGTGCCCAGAGGAGGCTGTGACCCCATGGGAAGCCCAGGCTGGAGCAGGCTCCTGACAGGACCTGTGGAGACCTAGAGCAGGTTTACTGGCAGGACTCGTGAGCTCACAGAGAACCCAGACAGGAGCAGGCAGTTCCTGAAGGACTGCAGCCTGTGGGGGACTCACACTGGAGAAGTTCATGGAGAATTATCTTCTGTGGGAGGGACTTCACGCTGGAGCAAGGAAAGAGTGTGAAGAGTCCTCCCCACGAGGAAGAAGGAGGAGGTGCTGCAGACACCACAGCAGAGGTTCCTTCACGTGCTGTGGTGCACGGTGAGACAGGCTGTGTCCCTGCAAACATGGGGACCCGTGGTGGGAATTGTCCCAGACAGGACTACAGAAGGAACTCCATGCTGCAGCTAGGCTGGGAACAAGGGGAGGAATTCAATGCCATGTCCAACCCCATAATCCAGCTCAAAGGGACTGGGGTTGACATCCTGCTCTGCTTTCCCCTAACATACAGCATGGGGAGTTCTCAGCTGAAGAAGCTGAAACAATTGCTTTTGAATACATTCCAAAACTAATTTAATATACTATGTCTGCTGGGACTGGGTGAGTCAGAGCGCTGTGATGGGACTCTGAATGTGCTGCAATTTATTTGTACTGAAGTTTAAATAAGATTGATGGAGCCATAAAGCCATTATTGAAGAGGCTTCATGGTGGAGCCCAGAGGGAAAATGAAGCATAGCAACAGGCTCTTGATTCTGTGACATCCTCCCACCTCCCTGTGGGGTTGTGATGGTGGTAGGTCTTCTTTGTCGGCAGGGTTTGGGTCCTCAGAGAGCTGTGGGTGGCTGTAGACTGGTGTGGATGCCTGGGATTGTGAGAATCACCAGAACTCTGCAAGAAGATTTCCCAGGAGATGAGGGATGGCTTGTAGAGCTGTATCTAGTAGAACTGTGGAATAGTTAGGTTGGAAAGGATCTCTGGAGATAATCAGTCCAATCCCCCTCTCAAGCCAGGGTCACCTGGAGCACGTCACACAGGAATGCATCCAGATGGGTGTTGAAACTCTCTGTAGAGGAACTTTCCACAACCTACCTTGGCAGCCTGTTCTGGTGCTCTGCCATCCTCAATGTAAAGTAGTTCTTCCTCATGTTCAGGTGAAACTTCTTGTGTTTTAGTTTATGGCCACTGCTCCTTGTCCTGTCACTGGGCACCACTGAAGAATCTGGCACCATCCTCTTGGTACCTGCCTTTGAGATATTTATATTCACTGAGGTCAGTCTGGATTTTCTGGTTTGATACAAGATTTTGTCAGAGGTTTCCCTTGAGGAAGAAGGCTTTCAGACCTGGTGACCTGAGGCCAGCACAGTGGGATAATGCCCAGTGGTTCCAGTGCCTTTGCCCTGCAATGAACTCCACCAGCAAACCCAGCCAGGCTGGAAGCTGTAGAATGCCCATCTGCCACCAATGCTTTTGGAAGCAGAGCAAAGGAAATTGAATGGATGGTATAATAAAACTAGAAAGGAATATTGGCTTTGGTTTGATTTTCAAAGACTAAGAAGCTCTTTCAAGTGTCTTCATTTATCACCTAGATATAGACCAGCACAGACAAATACATTTATGGTGCAAGATATCTCTAAAGGTCTTTCTTTATACTTCACAGCTGTGAGGTATCAAATCCTCAGCTTTTTTGTGATGATTCATTCAAAGTAAGCTGTAAAGAGCAGCAGCATATATAAGTAAAGCTGTGGCAGTCTGCAAACACAGGCTGGGTATCCGAGGGTCCCAGGCAGATTCACTTTCCCAGGAAGTGCTCAGTGTGCTTGAGTGGCAGGGATGGTCAGGAAGGGTCACAACAAGCCTGCTCAAAAATGTTTACAGACCTCTTATTTTGGCTGAACCATCTCCATTCGGGTTTGTTGAAAGGTTTAGTGGCAGCTGCTGCCTTGAGCTTTCCAATGCTGCATATGTGTGGCTGACACGTATGGTATTTCCCACTTGGAAATCTCTTTCCAAACATGCTGAAACCTCAGCTTCAGGACAAGAACAAGAAAGACTGGGGAATGCACCAGGATTTCCAGCTGAGATATTTCTATCATTACTGGATAAAAAGTGCTGAAGCAGGAAGCTTCTGGATAATTCAGTCTGCAACTGAGTGTGTGTGAGTCACCAATATGTTGACACGTACTCATTTTAGTAAAATCTGGTGTTTGTTTCACTAGTAGTGTTGATGTACAAAAGGCATTGAAATTAACTGCTGCATGTTAAAGATCAATTAGGTTTTACTCCCACTGAAAATGACATTGGTATTTGGGAGACTTATGCACCCACGCCCCCCTTACACTCACTGGGAAATTTATGGCCCAGCTGCAGAGAGGCCATTTTCTCTACAATGAACATCAAAATTTGGTTTCTATCTCTGCCCTTTCTCCATTTGAGTATGTTTTTGTGTGCTGGGAGGAAGGTCCTGGAAAGATCAATCAGTTCAGTGTCAGCTGGGAGCCACCTGCTGCTCATCAGAGCTTGCTGCCTTCTCCTGGGGCTTTTTTTCAGTGACCAAAGGAGCTGATCCATGTCATGTGTGCTGTCTGCAGGTGGAAACATCACCTGCCATAAGACCTGCACCATGGGGTCGTAATAGCAACTTAAGGGGAGAAGAAGAAATACCATCCCAAGTACCTCCAAGGGAAGTGATGTGAGATCAGTTTACAAGGCTGGTGCCTAGGGCTTTGTACTGCTTTTTTAGAAAAAGACAGGAGGCAGGAGAATGTGGGGTAAAGGTACTTGTCTGGTTTACCAAGAACACTGAGTTAAGCTGTCCCAGTTCCCAGGGGCACCCCTGTATGTCACTGCTGGTGCGCTCCTTTGCTGGTTTGAAGCAGGGGGCTCTTGCTGCTGGTTTTGCACTCAAGCAACTTTGGATACAACTTACTCAGCATCTTGGGCCATTGCTTTAAAAGAAAGTGGTATTCCAGGGAGCTAAACACATCTCTGGGATGCATTATTCAAAATAGTCTTTAAATGGGTAGCACCTGCCTGGACTTTCCTGTTCCTGCAATTGGTGTTGCAAGGAGGTGAAAGAGGCTGTTGCTCAATGCCTGTGACTAACCAACCCTTCCTGCCCGCAGCTCTTAACAGGAGCACACTCCCTCCATCCCACTTCAGCCCTGCTGGAACCCATGGTGCTCTGAGAGAGCAGACCTGAGCCAAAATACCCTGAGGAAAGGGATCTGGGGGTTCTTTTAACCCTGATAATTTCCCTGATGTGGTTAAGGGGCCCAGAGAGGGGCTGCAGTCATGGAAGAAGGGTGTGCTAAAGAAATACCTTGCTACTAAAAGAGAGGATAAGTGGACAGAGTGGGGTGATTCTTGCACTGGATCAGTTCACTGGAGTGGTTTTGCAGTGTGCCTCCCCAAAAAAGGTGTAGTGGTCCACTTTGGGCAGGACTGAGCTGGTGGAGAGAAGGCTCTCCCCTGGTGATGAGGGTAATGTGCCTTTACCAAACAGGTAAAACACAGGGCTCCTTCCTGCCATTTGTCCTTCTTCCAGACCTAGAGCTTCAAACACTGCTGCATAAAGGATATGGACACCTTTTCCTGTGTTTTGGTTTATGTTCTCTGCCATTCCTTTGGGAGGAGAGAGGCAAACTGGATTTGGTACAGATGAGGTGCAAAAGTGATTTCAGCTTCTGGGAACAGCAGACTGAAGAGACAGAGGGAGCTGTATGCTCTGCCTCATGTTTGTACTGTGTCTGTAGATGTCATTTGTCATTTCCAATGGTGTGCATGATTTTGTCAGTTTAATCAAATTGCTCCTTTTAACACTAGATTGGCCCAGAAGCTTCTTTCTATTCCTTTATCTGTTAGGCAGGGATCCAGTGTGGGCAGAGAAGATCCTGGCTTTGGGCACAGGGCAGTGTCCCTGGGGCTGGGCACAGGGCAGCCGTGTACCAGGGACTGCTGGCAGCGCTGCTCCGTGCCCAGTGCTGGTCCCTGGGGAGGCCCAGGGCAGCTCGGGGCCATCAGAGGCGTCTGTGGGCAGTGGCACAGGGGCAGCAATGAGGGCCTGACGTCACCGGCTACGGCTGCTCGGCTGTCTCGCCTGCTGGGGACTATTTTTAGCATTATCTCAAAAGTGCCTCCTTGCCGCCTGTAGTTGCTTAGCAGCCGACACACTGGAGTGATGTGGATGGGAACGGGCCCAGTGCATGCACACGGGAACGGGCCCGGTGGGTGTATATGGGAACGGGCCCGATGGGTGTATATGGGAATGGGCCCGATGGGTGTATATGGGAACGGGCCTGATGGGTGTATATGGGAATGGGCCTGATGGGTGTACATGGGAACGGGCCTGATGGGTGTACATGGGAATGGGCCTGATGGGTGTACATGGGAATGGGCCTGATGGGTGTATATGGGAACGGGCCTGATGGGTGTACATGGGAATGGGCCTGATGGGTGTATATGGGAACGGGCCCAGTGCATGAACACAGGAACGGGCCTGATGGGTGTATATGGGAACAGGCCTGATGGGTGTACATGGGAATGGGCCTGCTGAATGCACACGGGAAGGGGCCTGATGGGTGTATATGGGAACAGGCCTGATGGGTGCACATGGGAATGGGCCCGGTGGGTGTATATGGGAATGGGCCTGAGGGATGTACATGGGAACAGGCCCGGTGAGTGCACACGGGAATGGGCCTGATGAATGCACACGTGCAGAGATTTCCTGCGGGTTCATCCCAGCCAACCTCGTGGCTCCCAGCCATGCAGGGCGCGGGGCTCTGCCCCAGGCACTGATGTCCCCTGCATGTAGCAGTGACAACTCTCTGGGGATTCCTGTGTGCCCTGCCCTGCACTCACCCCTCTGGCAAGCAGACCCTTCCCTCTGGCTTTGCTCTGTTTGGGAACAGACATCAAAAAAGGGGCTTGGATTCAAAACACCCCCGTGGAAGTCCCAAATCCACAGCCGAGGAAACGTGGTGCAATAAACCTTGGCAGGATGCTTTGTTTACTCTTTGGTGAGCCATTTTACGTTCAGATGATCTGTTTTCTCTGACATAATGTAGAATTGCATGTGTCTAAAGCTGCCTACCAGGATTGCTGGTGTCAGAGAGGGGAATTATGTTTGTTGTAAAGTCAGTGATACCCTCAGTTAGAATTAGTGTTCTCAGAAGACAAAAGTAGTTACTTTCTCAAATTCAAAACTCTGGTACTTAAATTGTATCTGCTCACATTGATCAAATCAGATTGCTGAGCTACAGATAAGTCTGTAAATACATTAAGCTGAAGAAAGATTTCTTTTAAGTCTCCATGCCCTGGCAGGCTCCTTTTTAAAGCAAGAAAATCCTGAAATAAATTACTGCAGGTACAAACACAATACACACACAGAAGTTTTAGGGACTGGTTTCCAAAATGGCAGGAATCCAAGCTGATGCACAATTGTAAGCATGTCCCATAATCTGATAAACCTGAAAAATTAGGCTCAGGCTGGCACATTTGGGGCACATCCTATTCCTGTCTGCCCAACACCTTCCAGGACATGCTGTACCTCCTGTTCCTGCACTTGCATCCCCTCATCATGTGTGACCAGACGTGAGGGAGTGTATCCAAGCTGGAGAGTGGTGATGCAGAGCCACAGGGCTTTGAGCACAGGCAAAGGAGGCTCTGGGAAGAGGAAGGCAACAAGGGTGTACAGGGAGGGCTATTGGAGTAGGAAACTGATCTGGGCAGCTGAGGGAGGGACTGGAGGTCTAGAAGCTCCTTGACAACCCACTGCCTGGTTATCAGGGAGGAATGTGTTATTGCAAGGACAGTTGCTATTTCAGGAGGATGCTGCTTGTGAGACAGAAGGTCTCTGTCAGGCATCGGGGCTGGAACACTGATGGCAGGAGAGGGTTTCTGCTGTGTGTCAGAAGCTGCCAGGAGGAGTCCAGCAGCATCCAGCCAGAGACTGGATGTCTGCTCAAGGGTAATGATCGCTGAATATCACACCCTCTTTAATCTGGAGTAAATTATGCTGCTGTGTTTTACACCCAGGATCCCATCTGGAACATCTTCACACCCCTCCCAGGCTGTGGGTAGGGATAAGAGGTGTGAGCACTATCATTCAGCATGAAAGCCCTCAGTGCTTACCTGTAGTCTTATTGACTTAGCATAAAAGGCAGAAATCAAATATCATTTCAGCCTTATTTGCCAGCTTGGTCCCCAGATCATGCATTTTTAGGAAGCCATCCTACATTCTTTCTGTAAGTGAGTTATAGGCTGCCACTGTTAGTAAATCACAGAATCACAGAATCACTGTGTTGGAAGAGACCTCCAAGATCATCGAGTCCAACCCATGCCCTAACACCTCAACTAAAGCATGGCACCGAGTGCCACATCCAGGTGTTTTTTTAAACACTTCCAGGGATGGTGACTCCACCACCTCCCCAGGCAGACCATTCCAGTACTTTATTATTCTTTCTGTGAAAAACTTTTTCCTGATATCCAATATATCCTATATTTCCCTTGGTGCAGCTTGAGGCTGTGTCCTCTGGTTCTGTCAGTTGCTGCCTGGAGAAAGAGACCAACCCCCCTGACTACAGCCACCTTTCAGGGAGTTGTAGAGTGATAAGGTCACCTCTGAGTCTCCTTTTCTCCAGGCTGAATAACCCCAGCTCCCTCAGCCATTCCTCACAGGGTTTGTGTTCCAAGTCCCTCACCAGCCTCGTTGCCTCCTCTGGATGCACTCATGTGTCTCAATGTCCTTCCTAAACTGAGGGGACAGAACTGGACACAGCTCTCAAAGTGTGACCTCACCACTGCCAAGTACAGGGAAAGAATGACCTCCCTGCTCCTGCTGGCCACACTATTCCTGGTACAGGCCAGGGGCCATTGGCACTCTTGGCCACCAGGGCACACTGCTGGCTCCTGTTCAGCTGGCTGTCGACCAGTACCCCCAGGTTCCTTTCTGCCTGAGCACTGCCCAGCCACACCATCCCCAGCCTACAGCATTGTGGGGGGTTGACGTGTCCAGAATGCAGGACTCGGCACTTGGACTTATTAAACTTCAATGTCAGCCAAAAATTAAGTAGGGTGTGAGAATGGGGCAGTCATGCATTTCCTGCAGTTGATGGTGACACCAAGGATATTTCCAGTAACTCGTGCTACTACGCAGCTTGCTGGCAAGCTAGCACAGAGCTTAAACAGTCTGAGGAAAAGTAAAATCCAGTGCTACACAAGTAGTACACTAAGAGGTGTTTTGGTTTGGTTATGGTTGGCACCCTGGAGTCGTCTTTAAGATAAAATGGCTATTTCTGAGCTACTAGAAACTCAGCATTTCAGGAAAATCGTTCCCTTAAAGCATGCTCAAGTGTTGGAATGTTTCCCTCTCCCTTTGTCCTCTTTAACTGATGTACAATAAAGGATGTGGAACCAGTTACTAAGCTGGTTTTCCAAACAACCTTGGAAAGATGGATCTGACAAACAGCAGCACCAAAGAGTGGAGAATCCTGTCCAAAGCAGTGAAATGCAGATGTGTGGTTTTGCTATCATCCCCAGGAGATGATGGAGAATCCAGCGCTGAGGTGTGTGTGCTCCCAATCCTCTGTAATTCCAGCCTTGTTTTCACTGCCTGGCACATGTCCTGGCTGAATTAACCCAGCGTGTGCCTGACTGTCTGCACAGGTGTGCCCTGAGGTGGTGCTGGAAAGGTAATCCCTTATCCTTTTGCTCCTGTATGTCACATTAGCACTTGTGCCCATATCGATTATTTTCAGACATTGTGCAATGCTAAAGTGT
Source organism: Sturnus vulgaris (assembly GCF_052056855.1). Classification (NCBI taxonomy): domain Eukaryota; kingdom Metazoa; phylum Chordata; class Aves; order Passeriformes; family Sturnidae; genus Sturnus; species Sturnus vulgaris. The sequence continues at coordinate 8,057,992 of NC_142258.1, forward strand.
GCAGGTAAAGCCCCTTCCTCCACCCCTGTGAGACACTGAGAGAACAGCTTTGTGTTCTCTCCTTCAAAACAGCTAAAATCATGAACCTGTGCCTTTGCCAACTCAGTCCCTCACTGGGCCTTTTGACATGCTTAATGAAACACTTTCTGTATTCAAATTCCAGATGCTTCTAGCTCTGCCATTTGCCATCAACTCCTGCTGACCTGGGTTTGCTGCAGCTGGGTCTGGGCCTTGAGGGCTTTTTCTATACTGTAAAATAAATTTGAAATAAGAAATAAGGTTTACGTGGTTAGGACAAGGCTTTAACCTACTACTTGTTTGCTTAAGGCTCTTTACTTTGGAAAACATGTCAGGAGTGGGAAAGGAAATGAGTGTCACCATTTGTCACACATTTAGTAATGTTGCATAGAGAAAGGTAAATGCCAAGTGTACATATGCCATTTTATAAATAAATGCTGGCAAGGAAAGGCGATTTCTACCCAATTATATGCCCTTTTGGATGTAAATGTTATGTATGTGTGGTAATATTTGGCCATCTGCTGCTGACAGCAAGAATTGCACGGGCATGATAGGAGGTAGCCCCTTCACAATGGCTCCTGCAGAAGCTGTAGCCAGGAAGGGGGACCCAGGGGACCCCAACACCCTGAGAAGTTCCCCACATGTTAGGAGGGGGCTGACAGCTTCATCTGGTCTTCCTGACATCTAAAGAAATCTAAATCCAGGTTGGAGCTCACCTTCTTGGTCTATAATAGTATCTGTGGGTGGAAACCAGCAGCTGACCCGTGGCAAGTTCTTCCAGGCTGCTGGGAGTTTGTGTCTTTCAGTGGCTGGAGGCGTTTGTAGGAATGCATTTGCCTGATGTCTGTGACCTACAGGGTCATGGACCACACCTAGCAACAAAACCAGGGTACAATACCTTGGCTAGAGAGGAAAAGGAGAGGTGTGAGGAGAAAGAAGGAGATATGAAAAAATCCACATTGTGGGAAAGGTTTAAATTAAAAGAAGGTGGGAAAGTTGGTATTGTGCTATACAAAAACAGTTCTGTAAGGACATGTGATTTCGCAGCGTGCCCAAAGGAAGACACTCAGGCGAGCTCTGACAATATCTGAGTGTCTGATCCTCCTCCCATCAGAGGGAGCTCTCAGAAGCTCATCCCTGGCACCCCACAGCAGGTACTGAGGTGGTGTTTTAGGTGGAGAAAATAGAGTACGTGGCTTTTAAACCCACACAAACATAGTGAGTCAGGGAAGGTTTCTAGAAGAGAGATAAAAAAATAGCACAGACATTTTCTTTTGATCTTTCCTAAACACGTTTGTTACATCTCTTTCTGCTCAATTAACCATGAGTTTTCCCAGCACAGTCAGAGTTCTGCCCTGCAAGCCCACCCTCAACACAGGCAGATGAATTGCTGATCTGTATCCCCTGTATCAACCTGAGTCTCCACTGTGGGTTGTGAGCTGGGAGAAGATGTCCCACAGTTAGAGCTAGGATGGGGTAAGATGTGACAAATGCATTGCAGGGATGCTGAATCAATGCAGGTCAATAGCAGTGGGGTCCCCTGGCTGCCCACTGCAGAGACCCTCCAGCATGCAGAGCAGTCCTCAGGGTGTGCTTGCTGCTGCTCTGGTCTTCGTGGGGGAGAAGGGGAAGTTTTAATCTGTCAAAAGTTATCACCTGACTCCCCCAGCCCCTGGTTCAGCCCTGAGTCATTCTACTGCTGCAATGGATTTGTGTCAGGTAGGGACTCTGATTGCATCTGTAAACACATGCATTTTTTTTACTTTCAGCTGTCATCACTTTGAAAATAATTTTTATATGTGACAGGCACTGTATTGATTCACTTCTGTTCATCTGCTTTCCAACTCAGTTTTTCATTTCACATTTCTCGATGTCTCACTAGAAACCATTCAAGTTCGTGCTCTCTCTGTGACAGGGCACACCCTCACACTCGACAGTTTTGGATACATTTTGGACAAGAGATGATTGCCACAAGGCTTACAGCTCAGCTTTTCATAAAGACCTAAACAATTTACAAAATCTAGACCCAGCTGCCGTTTTGAACAAATGAAGCCCAGACTTGCAGAGCTTGAGTACAGTGTTGCCACTGTTTTGTTGCAGCACTATGTTTTTGTTTCAGTTTAGAGTGAAAAATAGACCTTCAGGAATTGGTGGAGATGTCCTATAGAAGAGCAAGGTATTTGTGTTAGAGGTACGGGGACAAATTCCTGATTACAGGGCCTTATAGGGGAGTACCTTCCTTTGACCAAAAGTCCTGGCAATTCCTTTTCACCCTGCTAAGTGAAAAGCTTTGTGCTTACTCTTACCACAGTCCTTAATTGTAAGTGAAAATCTTTCCACACTCGGCTGAGATCTGTCTGTGGCCTACAACAGCAATTGTATTCCAATTTCCTCTCTTATTTGATAGTTTAATAATATTCTGAGTAGCACTTAATGCTACTGTTACTCTTGCCACATCTGGTACAGAATGAATATTGATCCCTTACAAAGCTGGAGACTGGGATATGAATGAACGCTTTCTTTTATGCTAAGTTTGGTGTTATTATATTTAGGGTTCCTCTTTCAAATCTGTTTCTATTAAAGAAAAAAACCCAAACCTCTGAGAAGCAAAGGCAGGAGAAAATGCAGTTTCACATTAATGTTCTTGATGTTCACCCTCTTGTCCTGCTTACCTGTAGCTCAGCTGAAGTCAGTTGAGGCATAGAGCTCTTATCACTGTATCAGCCTGGGCCATATTCACCTTCACTTATGGAATCCTCTAACCTCAGGGAGAATATTTGACCTCTAAGGGGCCTGTGCCTCTCCCAGAGCCTGGGATGGTAGAGGTGCACTTTGTGTGTTTGCCTTGAGTAACTGCTGAGCTGTGTTTCAGGCTGTTATTCCTTGTTCCAGAACCAGCTGTGTTGCAGCAACAGCAAAAGATACCCCAGGATGGTGAGCTGCAAGGCTGGACCAAAGCAGACACAGAGTCATTTCTTGCCACAAGACACAAGTGGTGTATCTTTGTGGTATTATTCACACAATGTGAACGAGATCTGTGTTTGGACATCTGAAGAATGTCAGCTTTGCCCACATGGATAAAAGGCATTAAGGAAACCTCCCCTGTTGTTTTAGATGTGTTGTGTTTTCTGGGCCTGACCCATGTGCAGGGTTGTGTTCTCACACCAAGTGTTCTGAGCTCTCTTCAAGCACTGTGGATTTTATTGGCTTCCCAGGCAGGCATCTCACACCACGGTCTGTCTTGTTGGCAGCCTTGGAGATATTTTGTCATTGTTCTTTTTCACTTGGCACACAAGTGTCAGCACACAGCGTCCAGAGCACCAGGCCCAAGTCACTGATGACATCGTGGTCTCTGGAATAAAAACTTCCTCAGGGAGTAAGGGCAGTGTGTACAGCTTTGAGCTAAGTGCAATAAAAATCTGCTGTTTTGTGTAGAAAATGAAAAATATGCTCAGAAAGGTCACAGGGAGTAATAATGCTGACTGCTAGCAGAAAATGTGCTGGGTGAGCCCAAAGTCAGTGTGGTTGCACTTTATTCTGTCCCAGCAATTACATGTTTAGGATGAACCCATTTCTCAGCAAATTCATCCTTGTGCCTTGGTGGCCCTTTTCCTCTCACAGGGATGAACTGTGGTCCAGAAGGACCTGCCAGGATTGAGCAGCAGCTGAGCTAAAGGAAGGGAGGGCTCCTCAGCAAGCCTCCTGTCTGGGAAACCTGTCACTTCAGGACTAGAGCCTGCCGAGCCCCAGGTACTCACTGTAGTTTCCCTTTTCCTTCTTTTTCTTTCTTTACTTTTTTAAAAAGCTGACTGCTGGCAGCAAACTGTAAAGTCCTCTCTGCTGACATTGTTGCAGGAGAATTCACAGGCTTTTCCTGGTTTCCAGAGAATATTGCAAACCCCAAAGCAGGGAAGAGTCAGCAAGGAGGGAGGGAGGAGGAACACAGCCAGAACTATTCAATGGTCCTGGGAGATTTTCATCCGTCAGCTAATAAATGCAGTAGGATAACAATGGAATTAATTTTAAATCACCTAAACAATCAAAGAGCAATTACTTCATTTAATTATAAGCAAGATGAGGGAAACAATATGATTTAATTTCAATAATACCTCTACCAACTCAGCTATGATTTTAATTTCATTTAAAGTGACAGAACTTCCTGAGTTGCAACAGTCTGCTTGAAAATACCATGCTTTACCTTCACCATTCAGTCAATAAACCATGGTATGGACTTCGCTTAATATTCAGCACCTGATTGAAAAAGAAAACAGGGCCCTACACTTTGTTTTAAAATTAATTTACATTCCCAAGTCTGTGCAGCAATATCTGTTATGAGTGCCAAAGTTCACTGGGAGAACCCAGCACTAAACTGAATGATGACCTGCTTGTTTGGGTTTACTTAATTAAGAATATATTTTAGATCCCCCCCAAGAACTGTAGTTCCTCTACAGAGCACCAGCCATCTCAGGTTCTTCCTGAAGGGGCTGAGCACTCAGCAAGATGTGAGGGGAGTCTTCCAGTAGTCCCAGTATCAAAATCTGGGCAAATAGAAAGAGACATGAGAGCAAAAGTAACAGCTAGATTTGTTGGCTGCAAGCAAGCTGTGAGTGGCACAGCTGGAAAAGTTTTGGCTTGCTGTCTCCTGGCTTTTTGCCTTCGTAGCTGCAGATTTTTGGTTGTTGGGTTTTTTGCTGATATTTTTAGCATTATTCCAGTTTGGTAGCATTTAACTTTTGTTGCTATAATAACTGCTGCAGAAATTGTCATGAGGGAATTTATTCTATCTTTGTGAGTATGTTTGCACTGCATGAAATAAAGAAGGCCTGAGGCAAGTCATTGAAGAACAAGGAAAAGACAAAATATTGACTCAACAATTCAGTGAGCATCATCTGCCCACTGTGCTGAACAAGGCATGGGTCCTACAAGAAAAATCTCCTTGATCATGTTATTAAAGAATATCTTGAAAGGCAAAGAGATGGGAGAACTGGAGACAGCTGCATGGCCTAGAGTAATACTGATAATTTTTGAACACTTGACTTCACAGCATATGAATATATAAAATTCATACATCATTCATATAGGTATGTAAATGAACTGATATACCCAGACATATATTTCTAACTCATGTAAATCAGTGTTAGTGGTTTAATTTATTCTTGTCTTGGTGCTTGTTGCTTTTATTAAGAGCAGCTCCTTCTGATGTCCTGAGTCACTTCAGAGAGAAGGACATGAGGATCCAGCTTTAGCTCCTCCAGGCAGCTCTTTCTCCAGTCCCATGCCTGGGTTGTTGTCAAGGAGACATATCTCTGGCATACATCTTCTCTGTGGTTTCTCCTCTTAGTATGCTTTTCCATTGCTATGGAGACTATCACAAACTCATTTAGCAACTCCCCAGTGCCCCACGAGGAATGTGTATTTCATAACTCATTCCTCAGAACAAGGAGTGCTGTTTAATTTTTGGCTGCTCACCTGCATGTCCAGCCTGGCTATGCCAGGGACTGTCTGTGCTGAGCCCTTATGAGCTGACATAGCACGGCTCTAAGGGCAAGGCTGCACAAAGGTGTCTTCAGTGGGGACTGCTTGAGACAAGCCTTGCATATGGGAAGATTCTAGCCAAATGCTTGCCTTGGTTACTTGGCATGGCTCTCCAAGTCCAAACCCCTCTCATTCTCCAGGTCTCCAGATGGCATTCTGCTGAGTTCTGAACACAAGTGAAACCAATAAAAATGCCTAACTCTAATAGTACAAAAGAGAGGGAAACAGAACCACTCTGTTGGCCTCTGTTCCAGGAAAGGAGAGAAGGAATAGAGCAGCAGGGCTAGCAGGGTGCAGGGAAAGCAGTGAGAGGGAGGATCTGTGGCTGGGTTTGATCAGCTCCGGGGGCTGTCAACCTCCTGATGCTGCAGATGGGCTGCACCCCCTCAGGGCAGCACCTGAGTTTGTGTCAGCCAAGCAGTGGCACTTTGGCTCCCAGAGCTGTGGGGCAGCTGCACTGGAGACAGCAGCAGCTCAGCAGTAGAAGTGGCACCAGCAGCCTGGAGGAGCCCAAGTGTGTGCACTCAAACCACTTCGGCCAGCACAGAAGTGTAGGCTTTACTGAGAAAACCAAGACATAAGAGAAGTTATCACTCGGGATTTACACCAGCTGCTGCACAGGAAAGCAGTCACTGCTGGCTGAAGTGGGTTTAAACAGACCAGAGTATCTTCCTTCTGAGACATAAAGGAGAAGAATCCTTGCAAAATGGTCCAACAGGAACTTAATACCATGGAAAGATCCCTTCCAAAGTGGATGCAAGTAAGCAGGCAAAAATAAATAGGACAGCCTGTAAAATAATCAAGTCCCATGTTCAAAGTGGGAATTAGGGCTCTGTGGGTCATGCTGAGATGGCAGCTGAAGCTGCAGTTCCCAGCTCCCTGCCCTGTTTCCCCCGTCCAGTGCACAATCTGACATATTAGCCTAATCCTCAATTCCAGTCTGCATTAATATGTCAGGCTATGCCCTGCAGTACCTCAGGAGCACGTAGGCTGTCGTTTGGCTGCTGGGGCAGGAAGGCCCAGCAGGGCTCTGAGACGGGGACAGTGACTCTGTTACTTTCCCTGTGTAAGTCAGAGTCCATCTGTACCCAGAAACCTGTAAGTAGTCAGAGAGTCTCCAAATCCCCACCTTAGTGCTATACAGGGCCATAAATATTCAACAGGTACTAGGAGCAGCTGAACCCAGTTAATATAATATAAATAAATAAATAAAATGAAGTAATTAATCAATTCAGTAATGTAACAAAAATGTACAAATTTACATATTTTACTAAGGCATGTGATTTCTAAAGAAGTAGGGTTTGGGAAACCCAAAGGATTCACACATATCCTGTCACTTATCTAAATCACTCTCTGTTCACTGATTTATAACATCAGTTGGCTGCACATTAAATTGCTTTAAAATGCTGATGTGCATCTCCCTGGTATGTATTAGGCTGTTTTCATGTGCTGCACTGTGGCTGGCTCAGCATAACACAGAGCTGAGCTGGTGTAGGATGTGCACCCTGAAATCCCCCTCTGCCTTACAGAGCCAGCACACTGCAGCCAACGCATAGGCAGTGGAGAAGGAATAGAGGAAGGAAATTCATTAGAAATCTACCCTGAGCAGTTAATTTCAGTGTGTCTCAGCAGTGATGGGCTGTTTTGTAATTTGCTTCAGTGCCATTTTTAATCTTGTGAAGTTCAAAAGGTAAAGGATATATTTCACTCAAACTTAGATTTGTTGTTTTCAACTTGGATCCCAGATTTGAAGGAAGTCGATTATGTTGATCCAGTTTGTATCCATAGAAATGTATGTATGTGGCCACCGCACACGGGATTGCATTTCGTAGGGGTATCTGTGCCCAAACAGCAATTCCATGTGCAGCTCTGGTTCATATGGCTACATTTCTCAGAGGCATTTTTTTTGTCTCATCATGGGTTTTCTTCTGGGTGCTTAAAAGCTTGGCTTGTTCTTCAGCTGTGTGTTGGTGAAAGCTTACAGCCAGGATTTATGGATTTGCAAACATGTCATTAAGGGGTTGGTGGACTGGGTCTGCATGCTTGGAGCTAAATTCCATTTATCTGGAAAGTAGGTGTTTAACTAATGGCACATCAGACATGGAATAAATGCAGGGCAGCTTCTAGTGTCAGTGTTTTACAAAAACATCTGAATGAATGAACTGAGAGAACAAAACATCAACTGTTTTTATATTCAGTGAACAGAAATAACAAGAAAAACCACCATGGTGAAGCACTATCTTTGTGCATTAGTGATTATTGCAAGGTTAATTTTATTCATTCTAAAGGATTGCTGTATCTGTAAGACTGTGGAACAACAAGTTCAACAAACTGAAAGAACCAAATAATTGCAAACCATATGTTGGAAACAACCTAATTAATATCTCAAATATCTCAAATTTAAAAGAACTTATGTGAAAGAAAGCAGGAAATTCATGTAACATTTCTAGCTGAATGAAAGGCTGATCATGTTTGTTAACAGGGCTTTAATGCTCTGAGTGCATTGGCTGCACGAGCTGTGGGTAAGGAGGATGGTGGTGCTACAGGGAACTGGGAAGAAGTGTAGCATAAATGTGGCCTAGGAAAATAATGAGAAAGAAGGAGAGAGATATGCTCTGTTTAAGGCCTCATTCTGCTGAATGAGATGATGAAGCTCTCTTCTTTAGCATAATTATTAGACAGTATTATGTTATGTTATGCTTTATGATGTCAACCTGATCAAGGTCTGACTATTCTAAACATAAGAAAAATGTAATTTCTGTAGAGAAAGCTTTAATATACACTTCAGTTTAGAGAATAACATGTTTTTATATGAGAAATCACAAGTACTGGGGACTAAGAAGTATGACAAAATAAAAATTTGAAAGAACATGTCAATAGGGCTTGATGAGATCGGCTGTCTTTCTTTTGCTTGTTTCTGAGTAAATCCTTGGAGTTTTCTCTGTAAACATTCAAAAATTGAATTAAAATAACTTTATGAAGGCTGAAAAAAGCAAAACTTGAAAATCGGAGAAAAAGTCAGAAATCAGGCTGACTGGGAATAATGTGTGCTTTTCATGCACATATGCTATTTTTTCACCCTGGCCTGGAGATGAGTCAAAGTTGCTTTTGAAGGAAGCTGTGGTTTGTAAGGCTGCTGTTAAAGAAGCTGCAAATTGTAGTGATTTACACAGGGCACTATGGAAAGATGATTTGGTGGTTACAATGCGTGTATGTTATTTAGGAAATCAGATTCTCTTTTACATAATGCTAGACAGCTCTCCCACACCGAGCTTTTCATAGGCTCAAAGGAATACTGAGTCCTTGCACTGCATGTATCTGGCAGTAAAAGGCAATTTATCCTCCTATGATTCAGATTGAATTGTGTCATTATACAGACATGGACACAGCCTTTCTCATAAAAATAACAGGCAATAACAACTATGCAGGTGAGATTTCAACCAAGCAGTGCCTGGGGCCTCATTTCCCCTTGTGGAGACTTAGAACCCTCCTGGGTTTGCTCTAGATAGTGCCAGTGACTGCTGTCACAGGGATGCCCGTCCTCTGCAGTGCCCTGCTTGCCAAAGAACCAGAGAAACTGCTGTTGCTCCCTGTGTTTATCCCGATTTAATCCTCATCCCACCCGTCTATCCAATTCTATTTGTTTTATGCTGATGAGTATTTTCCCACCCTGCTATCATATTATCATGTAAACATCCAGAAATGTGAAAGATTTTGTCTTTTTAGCTGGTTTCATATGAAAGCAGAGCTTACATGATCCCTTGGCCAGCAGATGAGTCATGGATCCTCTAGGAATTACTTTTGGTCCCATTGCCAGCTTTGTGGTTCGACACCTCAACTTGTGAGTTTCCACAAAAATGCCCTTCAGAAAGGCTGTGAGAAAACCTGAGTGCTGCTTCAGAAATATGTGCAAAACTGACAGATAATCTGGTTGTATATCACACATAAAATTAGTCCCACAGAACACTGTCTGGTTCAGAGCACTGAACTCTGAGAGATGAGGACCTGCTGCTAAATCTTTCTTTCTGGACTCATGGCTCCTGTCTTTCATGCTCTGTTACTGTGTTTTTTCTCATAAAAGCTGGTTATCGAGCTGTCTCAAGAAGTATGACTCAAGTGACATCTCTACTGATCTCATCAAAGTCTTTTCCAGAGCTTCAAGGAAAGATGGAGAGATAAGGACTTGATAATGTTGAGATCTGGAACGCATTAAAAAAACAGGTAGGAAAATAAGCCTAGAAAAAGCAATTAAAATTAGAGAAGATTAAAGGATAAATACCTTGAGGGAGTTTACTGTGTGTTTCACTTCTATTTGTACTGCACCTTTTAGACCAATTTTTCTTTTCATTTTCATAGCACTCCACTATCAGCATAAGCACCAAATTGAGCTAAATTAACAAGTTGGATTCATTACGCCATTCAAACAAATTGCCCTGGGCTTATTATGCCTAAAGGCTTGATACTTTCCTGGCAGTCTCTTTCAAATCACCCTTTCAACAAACATGACATAAACTTGGGTCTGCAGAGCATGAAAATTTATGTGCAAGAGCAGTTATTTTAACAGGTGGTAACTCTCAGATTCACCAGAAAGGTGAAGCATCAAGTACACCATTAATTTTTCAGAAGGGCTTCACGATATAATAGTCTTGTACTATTGGCATCTGTGGTGAGAGAGAACTGCTTCTTGCTGCAACTCTGCCTTTCTCTGCAGTGCAGTACAGCACACGCCAGCTCTGCTCCACCACTGAGCAGCATTTCATAATGTGCAATTGCTCGTGAACCCCGATTCAGCTCCTCTTGCAGGGTGCATCGCTTCTCAGGCTTTTGCCCAGGCTCTCAGCAATAATGCAAGCAGCACAAATCCCACAGCTGCCTGAACAGCCAACTCTTGCAGCACCACGAAGTGATCTGCAGCCATGCTTGGCTTGCAGGTAACAAAACATCTCAGGCAGGACAGCACTGCCTCACTGAGCAGAGGAGAGGGAGCTGCTGCTCGTGGAGCACCTTGCAGTTGGTGTGAGTGACAGCACACTTGATGCTCAGCCAGCGCTGTCTACACATCAGACCTTCAGCTATTCCACGAAGTTTGATTTTCAGAGACGTTGAAAGATTTTTGTAACTGAGTTGTTACAATGCTGTCAATTTAGCTATGTAACACACTGCAGGCAGACTATGACTTTCTTCTAAGGAGCTCTGTGTGGATTCCAAAACTCAAAAAAGGATTGCTGCAGTTCCCACTCTCCTGAAAGCAGCATGGACACTACTGCTTTGGATTATCTCACCATTTTTACCCTGGCTGAAATTTAACAGATATGACTGCTTGTATTGGCAAAAAACTTACTCTCTCACTGTTTTTCCTTGGACTTTCAGGACCTAAATATTTCAAGACCTGAAATTGGTATAGGTTATGCATTTGTCAGGTCGAAATTACTGCAACAATTACTTGTTAGAAACCTGTCACTTAAATAGAAGTGCTCAGTTTGTATGTCATATATGACTGTTGTTGGTAATATATAAATAATATCTAGGACATTTAAGGAAGTATACACTTAATAAACAGAAAAACATACTGTTAATAAACAGAACATGAAGAAACAGCTTATACACACAAACAAGGACTAATGTAGCCCCTGATGTAATAAATATATGACAGGATGATGTCTGTGACAGGAACTCGGATATTTACTCACATGCTGTACATAATGCTAGATGATGTACATCTCACCTAGGATATATAAAATGCCTTAAAGATGTAAGAATCATAAGGAAATTCAGGAGAGCAAATTCTAAGAAATGTAATGTCTTGTATTTGTTGCTCTGCTGTAGAGGAATACTGTTCAGGAAAAGATATCCTCTAAAAGACCTTGAGGAAATGGAGCAGATGGTTGCATGTGCTATCCCACTTAAATTCAGAGTGGCTTTATAAATACTCAGAAAAAATAAAACAATGTTTCCTTAGTCTTTTATACATATAAAAGAAGGTAAAAGATGATTTTTATTGATATTCGAATTGGAATTCCAAAACAAAAGATTGACTTCTTACACTAAAATGATTTTCAACACAAAACTGATGGTGAACTAATGGTTCAATATGCATTGTTACTAGAATTATTTGTATGCTGGATTTCTGTATCAATACACCTCATAGGATAAGGAAAAAATTCAGTTTGGGATCAGACCAGGTAGGTTCTCTCAAGAGGGGTTGCAGCATTTGTTGCTGATGGACAGAGTCCCTGCTGGCCAGAGACCTCGGTAGATCCTTGTTCCTGCCCCCGTTTTTAATGAAGAGCACAGTGGGAGTCCTGGGGGAGCTCCTGGGCACGCGTGGGGGCTGTGCCTGAGCTGTGAGTACAGCGTGTTCCTGACACCCCATGCCTGCACAGATTGGCCACGCATCACATGTGCTCTGAGATTGCTATGCCCAGAAATTAGTCTGTGGGGCCATTCAACTGAAAATTTGGTTGATTATTGATAGAAACTGGACTCTGCCATCAAAACAGTAGAATTGGCAGGTACAGGGAGTAACTCCTCTATGAATACTTTCTAATTTTTAAGACGCACAGACTTCAGAGTCTCGGTGACTCGTACTTTTCTGGTTAAATACTGTTTTGCTCCTTGGCTTCTGTCTTATTTCCACAAGAGGAAATAGCATCTCTTTCCCTCTCATGGCTGGTGATTGTTTATCTCTCAATCTGTAGCTTTATTATGGATCAGAGGGAGCCAAGGGCCAGGAGTGACTTGCAATCCTCAGCACATGCTGGTTTCTTCAGACACACTGCTTAGTAAGGAAATAAATTAGCGATGGGTAAAAGACACAATATGGTGCTTACCGCCCTATTTCAGCACATTAAATATATACAATCTGCAATTCATTCCAACTAAAAATAACACGCAGATTAATGCAGTTTTCTTTGATACATTCAGTCAAGAAATCATTAGCATGAATTATAAAGCAGGAAACGTGTGGTTCACAGTGTCTGTCACTCCAGAGTTGTGCATTAGGATGGATGTGGGCAGTTTGATGGAGTGGACTGAGCATACACCCAGGAGTGACACAGGGCACATCTCTCCACGTGTTACTGACTCTTTCTGAAATTAAATGCAGGTCTTTTAAGTACATATATTTATATTTTGAGACGGTCCATATTTAAACACTTCATTTTTTAGCAAGACTTCGGAATGCACAGCTCCCACTGATGTCTGTGCTGGCTATTCAGTATCCAAGTTCCAAACTTGAGGACTGAAATTTAGAAGGCAATTTTGAAAATCCTGGCCTCAGCTTCCCTGGGTTTCTTAATTCCTAGTGTGATATCTGAATGGCCTTATCTATCTTTGGCTGATTGAAATCTGCTACTGAGAAAATGCTATAGGAATAATTATTATTTTATCTCACAAATCTTGATGAGCTTTTAAACGAATATCTTTAATACTATTCAAATTTCAAAATATAATCATCTTTGTAGAATATCTTTTATTTTGGCCGCTATATAATATTTTAAGTGTTAAGGCTGTGCACAAAAGCAGTTTAAAAAGCTGAACATCCCTGATCCATTTTACAAATGGAGACAACTGCACTCTGAAGAGGGATCTGCATTAGACCACACAGACTGCAGCAAATTCACCACTAGAATACAGGATTTCTGATACAAAATTTACTCTACTGAACACTAAATCTGTGGTTCTTAAACTCTTGGTGGATGCAGGCAGTTGTTGGTCTTAGTATCCAGGTTGCTTTCTTGCCTCCCCTTGCTAAATTAATTTGAAGTGTAGTTAAAAATACATTGCTACTATTACCTTGTAGCTCAAGTGATTCTTGTTACCACTGGGATGCTGCTCAGTAATGAAACTGAAAGAATCACCTGCTCTATCACTGAGGCAGAGGATAGGCTTGGCTTAATTGGGAAGGGTCAGCAAATTTGCAGCAGGTATTGTTGCTATACTTAGAGAAAATAATTTTGTGGCATATTGTGTAATTCTGGACGCCCATCTCAATTATAAAGGATAGGAAAAAAAATCTGTTATGGCTCACGGAATTGATTGGTTTTGCAAAACTAATTCACTTAAGATACACAAATGCACATCAGTTGAAACTCAGACTGATGGGCAGGGGTCATTGCACGAAAGTGGCACTTTATTGTGATGAAGCCTTGTGATACAATTTTTTTTTCTTTTTGTCCTGAAATTGATTTTGAAATCTCTATGTCTTGCAGGCATTGCCAGCTGACTGCAAGGCAACAGGACAGGATGAGGACTGCCCAGCAGAGTCCAAGGGAGGCGGCAGGATGCCATCTGTCTGAGTGAAGACTCCAACAGAACCGTGGCATATTAAGAGGATTTCTAATACGGAAATAGGCACAGGAGAATTCTTGCAGTGGTCTCAAGCCCCGAATATTGCAATTAAAAAAAATTTTGATGTACTCATGTCTCTTTGTTGAATATCTGACCAAACTATTATGATTTTTCATAACTAAGGAATATTCTGCTGTCAGGAACTGGACTTAACACATCAGCTAATGTAAGTTTCCAGGTCTTGCAGGGGAAACAAAAATATGCCAGAGACTGTGTACACACCTTTTTTGGGGGGGATATGTCCTTAGAATATCTACCAAATGGAGGTGACCTTTTTTCTCTCCTCAGAGTTGTCTGCCTTCCTGGTAACAGAAAGGCTTTGCCTACAGTGCACATCAAATGCCCTCCCAGCAACTGTGAAGATAGCTTTGGAGGATGGCATAGATAACCATGGAGATACATGGAAACGTATCTGGGCTTAGAAAGACACTATTTTGCTATTGAAGTGCATTTTAGAAGCTTCCAGTGAGGAAGATGGGGAAATCTTAATGGTTCAGTTAGTGTTTAATGTGGGCCTGGTCAGCTTTCTGCTGATAGTGGCTGAACATCAGACTCCCTGTGACTCATGCACAGGCAACGTGTCCTAATGGGGAGAAGTGTAGGGATGGGGATCTGCTCCATTCGGAGGGACACAGCTCCCTGTAGCCTCCAGCGAGGCGTGGGGCAGCACAGACAGACCCGTGCAGAGGGAAGATGGCAGCAGGGCAGAGCCCTCCCTGCAGGCCCGCTCAGCTCCTGACTGCCCCGGCTGCTTCCGGGGCTCAAGGGGCCCAGGCTCCCCTCACGCCTTGGAAACTTGAAAACACCCCGCAATGCCGGGATCCCCTGGCTCCCCTCAGGACTCGGGGTCCGGGATCCCCTGGCTCCCCTCACGGCTGGAGACTGAGAGCCGCCGCCTCCCGCCATGAGGCTCCTCAGGGTGCCAGGGTGCCCTCGGGCCCCGGGATACCCTTATGCTCAGGATGGGAGGACGTCGTCTTAAGCTGTGCCCAAGGAAGGTTGAAGTTGCATATTAGGAAGGATTAGACACTGAAATGGGCTGCTCAGGGAGGTGGTGGAATCACCGTCCCCGGAGCTGTTTAAGGAAAGACCGGACGTGGCACTCGGTGTCATGGTACAGTTGACGTGGTGATGTTCGCAGAGAGGTTGGACTCGGTGATCTCAGAGCTTTTCCAACCCCAGGGATTCCGCTGGTGGCGTTGGGATGCCCCGGCTGCCCTCCCGCACAGGCTCCCCTAGCAGCCGAGGGGCTGTCACGGACTCCCCGCAGGGCCGGCGGCCGACACCCCTCTCACCGCCCGGGGCGGTGCCGCCGCCCGCCGGCCGCTCCCGGGGGAGGTGCGGGCGGAGAGCAGCGGGGACCCCCCGGGCGGGGATCCCGTCCCGCGGCTGCCGGAGGCGGAGCCGCCGCCCCCGCGCCCCGTGCCCGCCCTCCCGGCGTGCCCCGCGGAGGGGCGGGCGGCTCATGTCCGCCATCCCGGCGTGCCGCGCGCCCGGGCAGCAGCCGGAGCAGCCGCGGCGGCCGCGTCCCCTCCCTGCGCTGTGAGACAGCAGCACCGCCTGCGGAGCGCGAGTGAGGAGCCGCCGCCCGCGCCTCTCCCCCCGCGTCCTCTTGCTCCTGCCGCTCCTCCGCCCTGTCCCGCGCCGCTGCCCGGCCGGCCATGCCGTCTCGGGCAAGGTAATGAGCCGCAGAGCCCCGGGGTCTCGGCTGAGCGGCACCGGCAGCAGGCAGCACTACCACCCGCGGGGCTGGAATGACTGGCAACCCAGGTGGGCAGGGCTGGGCCCGGGGGCGCGGGGTCGGGGCTGTGAGAGCGGGGCGGGCGGCTCGGCCGGGCCCCGCCGCCGGGCCTGGGGGAGCGGGGCGGCGGCGGATCCACTTCCTGGCAGCCGGGCCTAGCGCGGGAGGGCGGGCGGGCCCAGGCGGCGGGACGGGGCCGCGTCTGTCAGCGCTCGGCGGGGTGGGAGCGCGCCGAGCTCCCCCCGGACCCCGCTGCCGCGGCCTGTAACGTGTGGGCCGGTGGCCGGTGTGTGGCTGCGGGCACCGCGTCCCTCCCTGCTGGCCGCGGGGCGGGCGGGGGGCTGCGGTGGCGGGGGAGCGCGTGTGGGCTCGAGTCCCGTATTTTCAGCCTGTTTTTTCGGCTGGAACACAGCCAGGGAAGGACTGAGGCTGTAGGAGTAGTCGTAGTTTTTTGAGGCTTAGCATCATACTACATAGGTTTATTTTTATTTTTTTTTTAATCTGGGGAGAATAGTTGATGTATATAAGCTCTCACCCAAGCCTACTTAAAACGTGTTGTAAGGCTCTGGATGGGTTCACATCTGGCACTTTTTAGTAAAATTCAAAGTCTCTTGACTTCTTTAGTTAGATGTAGAGAGTGTATTTCAGGTCTTAATTATTTCTAATTATTTCTACTGCTCAGCCTTGCTGTTTTTAGCATCAAAATTGTAATGTATAAATCCTAAATAAATTTGGCGTTTATTAGGTTTTTTTAAGAATATGTGGATTTGAGGGTTTTTTTTAGTATTTTTGAAAGTTTTAACACGACGTGGGACCTTACTTACAAACTTTCCAGTAGAAAACAGAGTGGCACATGCTTGGGGATATATTGACAGGTGATGGTCCCAGTCTCATGCAGTTTAGACTAGAAAAATTTGGTGGATTTGAAGGTCACTTTAGCATTTATTGTGAAAGAAGGTTTCCTTTTGCTTGAGCAACTAGCAGCACAGCCTCTATGGCCGGTGCTTGAGGCTGTTCAATTCTTAATGGTGTATGGGGCACGGTTATTTAAATTCTAATTTCTTCTGTGATTGAAATACTTGGTCACATAAATTACTATTTTTTCCTCACTTAAGAACTTATGAACCTCATTGGTGATATTTTCTTAGAGCATCTAGGTTTTTTGGGGGAGAGACTTAAGAAGACTGGTCTCTTACTCCTTACCTACGTCTTCACTTCAGTTGTCTGGGCTGCAGTTTGTAATTCTGGGCCCGAACTTGTGACCTTTCCACCTGGAAGAAATTGGATGTGTCTTTGCTGTGGATGACTTCTATAAATGCATTTTGGTTGGATATATGAATTTGTCATGAATTTTATCTTTTCATATAAAAAATACATCTTATGAGGGCTAGGATGCTGATTTTATCCAATGTAGTATTGCCTACAGTGGGTTCAGTAGTGTTAGGGGTGAAAGTAAGAGTGTGGCTGCAGAAATGTTTTCCTGGTGATAAGGCAGGTTTAAGAAGTTACCTGCATGTGTGGCTCTGGTGTATTCCCTGTAGTCTGGTGTCTCCTTAGCTCTCTAGTACCTGGACTGCTAAAATAATTGTCCACAAAGCCACAGCAGAGCACCAAAGCTCTGAGAGCACCAGAGAAAGTGTGCCAGTCTAAGGGAGCCTCAGCATGGATAGGGCCTCATTCTGTTTCCATCACACTGTGTGATCAAGAGCTTCTGCTGAGAATGCTTCTACACTGGTCTTGACACTTTCCAAAATTTGTTTATCCTTTCCTTTAAATACTAATTTTTTTTTTAAATTATGGTGGGGGATACCAGGAATCAGAAACATTCACACAATCCCAAACCCCACAACACAAATATAGCCACTTATTCTTTCCTTTCCCTTTCTGCTGGCTGTTAGTTTCATTTACTTCAGGTGATACTGCCGGTAAATGCTTTCTTACAGGGCGTGGAAGAGGTGAAGGAAGTGGCCCATGTAGTGAAAGCTGTAATAATTGTAGTTGTTACAAGTTCCTAAAGGCAAAAAAAAAAGGAACTGCTGATACATGGGTGTATCATCAGATGGATTGCATTCAAATGTGCTTTTTTGTGTGTGTAAAAGTGACTAGATTGGTTTTCGTTAGTAGGTCCCGATTCCTCTCAGTTTTTAGTAATGCTAATCAACACTGGGGCTTGTGGTGAAAAGAATGTGAAAGTTGGAGTGCAAAGCTTTTTTTAAGGAAAAGTAGTGTAATTAAAATTAGACTTTAGTGTGTGTGGATGCAGTCATACATCAGATGCACATGGACTGGTTTTCTGACAGTGTGTGTACAGATAGAGATGTCAGTGTGTTACAGAGGAAGTCCTGATGTATAGGGGCAAATTAGTTTGTGCACTGCTGTGTACTAGACTCAATTAATAGCAACACGAAAACTTTATCGACAGATGTTTGATGGATGTGACAGAGAACACTGAAGGGTTTTTTGAGAAGGTTTGGTAAGATCTTGTTACCCCTTCTCCTCATCTTTGCAGCTGTCTAGACCTTTGCTTCTTACTTTCTTATTTTTTAGCAGATCTCACTGCATTTTCCCTGTTACAACTCTTAGGGCAAAAAATGAAATAATTTCATTTGTGTATGAACAGAGCGAATTTGTTAGAGTGCTGAGGGCTAATTGTGTACTGAAACAAGCAGTACTGCCCTTTGGGAGGAAATGCAGGAGTGTGAGTGCAGGGTAGCAGGTTAGCAAGTGCAGAGTCTGTCATGGCATTCTTAGGTGAAAGTGTGACAAAGAAGATAAGATTTTAATTAACAGGACCTCTGTCTCTCCTGTCATCAATGTAGGTTAGCAGGGGATGATGTGAAAAAGTGTAAAACAACATCTTTTACATCTGAGCAAATTTCCAGGAGTGTCCTATTAGGTTTTTGTACTGAAATAATGAAAATGGCATGTATCCTTCTGCTACAACGTTAAGTCAGTGTTATGAGTTACTAATTTCTGTTAGCATGGTGCTCACCAAACCACATTACTGCCTGGTCCTCGTGGATCTAGATTTGATGAGACAGGACAGTAAAATATGGTGTCCTTCCAGGTAGCTTGTGGCCTAAGCAGGAGAGCATATTGGCTGAAAGTTTGTAACTGAGGACAAGTAAGCACCCTGTCTTTAATTCCGACAGGTGGGGAGATATTGGCAGGTAGCAAAGAAACCTATTAGACCAAGTGGTCCAGGAAAGTGCTGCTCAAAGCAGTGCTTCTGACATGGCTCTGAAGGGCAGAGGCATGTCTTTTACAAAAAGCAAGCACTCACTGTGGAAATTGTCTGATGATAGTGCTGAATTCAGGCAGTGAATGACAAACAGGTGATAGCAGCAGGTGCTGTGTAGAAGGAAAGTTGAAACAGAGGCTGTACATGGAAGCACAGAAGAAACAGCAAGGTACCCATAAAACGTTTGTTGGAAATAGGCTGAAACCTTAGTTTGCACAGGTGAGAGACCTGAAAGTTGGCAATATAGAGATGCTTGAGGGTGTTGCTATGATCACCTGAGAATGGATGTAGAGTCACATAGGGTTAAAGTGGATAAGACTTCTCTGTCTCCTTAGGAGTAGCTGAGAGAGAGGAGAGCAAAGACTGAGATAGGGAGGGAGAGAGAAAAGTAGTCAGTGATGTTGAAGGCAGCTTAAAGAATGAGATGCAGGATTAGGTGTGAGGTGCCGTTGTGAAAACGTCAATGGAAACCTTGGGAAGAGATTCAGTGAACTGCATGTGGGAGATGCTGAACAGGAATGGGTTCAGTTCTGGAGTTGCAGCCATAACTCTTGATCTTTTTTCACATTTGTGTTAAACATGCTGATAAGCTTGAGAAGGTGTGAGATCCAAGAGATTTTTTGGATTTTGGTAAAATGGAGGAGCTGAAATTTATAATGTAAAAACCTTTGTTTTTAATGCGAAGACAAAGGATAGTGATATGTGAGAAAGATTAAAGAAGATGAAAGTGTGTCAATGGGAAGCAGAAGAAACTTGGAGTGCAGATCATTTTCCATACAAGACAACCATACTGAATCAGACCAAAGGTTTAGCTAGCTTAACATCCTGTACCCCAAAATGTCTGTTGGAATATCCGTGGAAAAAGAAGAGGATATGTATGTGTGATACCTTTCCCTGACATTCTCTTCTAATAATGCTTATCGGGGAACAGAATGAAATTGGTGAGCTACTGTCTAAGCAGAGAGTGACACAGAATCAAGAGGTGATTTAAAATGCTACTGTGATGGCAGGTAGATGTCCAGCAATGAGCATTGCAGAATTGCAGCAGAAAGATAGTTAATTAGTTATTTCATGAATAGAAAACACAGCCACTTGTATTTTCTCGGCACAGGAGAAGATGCAAAAGTAGGCTTTGGGGTGAGCTGAGCCAGGCTCTGGCTTGGCAGGGTGGGCCAAGTGATGAGAAGATCATGGCAAAAGGAAACTCTGCATGCCAGTGGCAGGACAGTCAGAAATTTGGTGGGAAACTGTTATTTTGGGTGAATACAGTGGCTCCTTTAAGTTTTAAATATTTTACTGATAAAGAATTTCAGTAATAAAGACTTTGTCTGCATTACAGCAAATAAACTTGGTAATTGCAGCAAATAAGCAAATAAAATCAACTGACTTGAACAATAATAGAGCTCTCACAGTAGAGTTGTGTTAGAGTGAATCTTTCATGTAGGTCCTATACTTGGAAATAAAATCAAATAGAATAATTAAGTGATTTTTGTCTCAAAATAATGTCCATATGGCAGGGTTGTTCTGAAAAAGCTACACATAATGAACAGTATACACCAGATTGTGGCAAGTTTCTTGGACAAAAATTCTTAAGGCTTGCATATAACAAAAGTAACAATATATTTTTGATCTGTTTTTTTTTTTTTTTCTGGATAAAGATTTTCTTTTTTAAACTGGTTGCTCTCAGCCATGCTCTCTTCAGTCAGACAAATTGGCTAGTCAAATCATACTTTTGATGGAATGAGATAGACTTATTTTTGAAAAGTATGTTTCCTTTTGTATACCAATGGAAAAAAATAAGCCTTTTTGAAGAGGGAGGACAGGCCATTTCTGCTTGTTTAGGTGGGTGAACTATTTTCTTTTTCTGATGGACCAAAGGCAGGTTTAAAAACACCCTGCAGAAAACTGAATGCAGTATCTTCTGTTTAAATGATACTGCTAAAACAGTGTCTTCCACCAGAACCAGACACAGATGAAAACTCTCAGGTGAGCTCTTGAAGTACTTTAGTCTCCATCAATGAACTTTTCAGGTAGAAGTAATGCAGTGTAGGCTCTCAAAAAGTGCCAGAAAGCTTTGGAAGCTACAGTATAAGGTAATCATAGTCATGTTTATCCTTGCAATTCTCATTTTGACTTTTTCTAATATAGCATTTGTATTTTTACTTTTGCTTATCTGTTGCTAACATTGTGCATTGAGACTATTAATATGATGTTTGTTAGGTCTGTGGCAATGTCAATGTATGTAACTTAAATTTGTTGTTACATAGGATATTGCTGAGCATTAGGTTTGTCATGTAACCTTCCATCTGCTTGGTGCAATGCAATTTAAGTGGAAATGTCACCGTGTGAGCAGGAACAGTGCCCTCCTGAAATGCAGGGATGAGCAGAGGTAACCAGCAGTACAGTTCTGTCCATTGCCTGTTAGAATGGCTAGAGGGAGGCTGAAAAAGTAATTACTTGTAAGACTTTGGCAAGTGCCTGAACACAGAATGCCTGCCCTTGAGTTCTGAGGGGCTGTCTTTCAAAATCATAGCCATATTCCTGGCATGAGAAGTGGTATCTCTCAGAAATGGATTCGGAAATTCAGGGTCTCTGCCTGTGCACGCAGTGAGTGTGCACAGCAGTGCCCTGAGTCACCCAGGCGTCTGGGTTCCTAGGTCAGGGAGCACTGGGGCAGGTGACAGGTGCTGGGGTCACAGCCCCAAGTCTGGATGAGGTTATGCCACAAGTTCCCAGAATGGTGTTGCAGGAGCCTCCAGTACAGCTCTGGAATCCCCTTCCCACCTGAGAAGTGGCCTATGTCACTGGGCAGCTGGAAATGCACAGGTCCATCAGCTCCTTGGCTGCTTCTGCTGTGCCTCTCCTTGCAAGCTCCTTCCCCCTTGAAATCCTCTTTCCAGGCAGTATGGGCCATAGCAGTCAGTTGGCTCACAGAACATCAGCATCTTTCTAGGATGTTTTTTATCTCTGCCTCATAAAGAGCCGGTAGTTTCTGTCCTATCTGAGCTACACGTTTATTGTAGTGGGAACAATGTTGTCGGTGGGCATTATTGTCTCTTAAATTGATATACAGGAGAACAATGACAAATTTTTTACTAAAATTGGACTTGCCTTTTAGTTGATGATAAAGTGTGAGCAGGTTAGCTTGCAGATAACTGTTCCAGAAGCCAGAATGAACTGAGTGTGTGGGTTTTCCCTGGGAAACAATAGGCTCATGTATTTTACCACAGTGGAAAATTTTACAAAGCATTCAAAGGCTGTCCTGTGGGAAGTGGAGTTAGCTGAGAACATGTGTAGTCCTTCATTTGATAGGGATGCACGGAGCAGTGTTAAAAATTGTACATTTAATCAGCTTTTCTTCAGACGACTAGGAATTTCAGCCTTAATGGTTGACAATTGGAGATGATTCAGTTTACAGCACATTGCCTTAAAAAAAAAAAAACAGTGCCTTTGGGAAGGTAAACGTGAGAAGTACTTAAATTTGCTAGCTGAAAATTTGTCACCCTGTTTCATTGGCAAACGTAATTGCTCAAAGTTGGCTAGGAAGTTTTAGAGCAGGGGGAAACCTGGGGTCTCCATGTATGTCTGGAAATGTGCACATGATTTGGGCACATTTAAAGTTGATACCGTGTAAAGGACACAGTGCAGAACTTTCCTGTTCAGCACAGCTTAGATGAATGATGATGGCACAATTGTATAAAGATTTTTACAATCCTAGTTAACTGTCATGAATAAAGACTTTTACTAAGACACTCTCTAGAATAGCATACCCTATTTTTTCAGTAGTCCAGGCAAGTGCCCAACAAAGCAGTAGATGTGATGGCACAATGAATACTGAATGAGGAAAAGTGTCTTGCTGTGTATGTCTAAAAATGAACTTGCTTACAGTGCAAAAGGGAATAATACCTGCCAAGCAAATCTAATATCAACTTGCCCTGTGAAAACAGGGCAAAACCACAATTTTCTTATTGTTCCAAATTGATAATATAGTGTCTTTTAGCATTCTCAGAAGAATAAAATGTGTCTTTGATTCCAGTTGATTTTGCAAGTGTCAGTGCTCCTGCTGTTCCTCTTCCAGCTGTACTGAAGCCGAGCTGTATTGGACAGTAGCAAGCCTTTAGTACTACTGAAGTAACAACTGCTTATCAGAAAGTTTACCTGTGGTTTTCTCTTTTGGCCTTGAGATGTGTTTGACTCCCTTTTCGCTGAATTTGTCTACCAGTTCTAATCACAGCGTTCTCTTGAAAAGGAAAAATGAAAGGCTTTTTCTTTAAGAGCATGTGGTGTTTATCCTTACACAAATTGTAGTTAATTTTCAGGAATGATCTGTCCTGCTTTTTTGTTAAATAATCAAATGAACTATCCAAAATTTTAAGTAAAAATAGTAGATCTTTGGAGTTTGTATAGGGAAAGCTTGCTGTAAATATTTGGAATCAGGTTATTCAGATTACACTTGAACTGAGTGAAGTTCTGCTGATTCTCCCTTTGGATGGGGAGAATATTTCATGTTGTTTTAATGTCAACCCCCATCATTGCTTGTAAGAGTGCTTTTAAAGTGATTGGTTGTGTTTATGTTCCAAAGTTCTCGTACACCCAAGTTTTTTCAAGCCCTGTATTTTTAAAAATTAAAACCTCTTAGTATGTCCAGGGAGAAGAGTTGATTTCATAATTTTAATGTTTTTCCTTAAAAGTTTAGTCTGGGCTATATCAGTTTTCTGATATGAGAATGGTTTAAACCTAATGCAGATTTTTTTTAAACTTCCTTTTATCTGCAGACTTTTATACTTAAGGTTCACAGCTGTTAATTTACCTTTCAGATTTTTCGCAGTAAAGCCTGCTTCCTTGCTTTGCAGTTTTTATTTTGTGAAAACTTAATATGTGATTTTTTTGGTGTAATCATCAGTTACATTCTTCCATCTAATAAGAGGGTTTATGAAGGCCCATGACATATTACATAAATGTTCATCTGTGATTAGTGATGACTTTCAGAAATGGTAGGCACTGTATCATCCAGCTTCTGTATGTACCTGCACCTAATTGTATTTTATTTGTCACCTCTGGGAAGTAATTTTTACCTTGTATAGACTCCAACTGAAAAGAGACTTGAGAACGTCATAAGGAAAGGCACTGGCACACTAGAATGCATTTCCTTTGCATGTTGCTGTGATAATTAGTCAACTCCCATCCCAATGTGAATTTAAGGTCACTTTTTAAGCAACAGGTTAGACAACTTTTTTGACACAGGGAAATACATTTGGGATTGTCATTTAAATATGTTGTATTTATAAGTGAATGTGAATCCCACTCCTGTTATATCCCTACATAAAAGAAAATATTTTTCTCTTTGTAGAACTGACAGTGCATCAGCTGACCAGGACAATTTAAAATATTCTTCATCCAGAGATCGGGGCAGTTCTGCCTCCTATGGATTACAACCTTCAAATTCAGCTGTGGTGTCTCGGCAAAGGCACGATGATATCAGAGTCCACACTGACATACAGAATGAAGAAAAAGGTACACAGATTGCTGTTTCATGTGTGATTGTGAGGGGACATTCAGGGAAAGGCAGTAAACTGAAATGGTGGAGAAATTCTTATTTGGTTTTGGTTTTTCTTTTTCCCCTCCTCCCTCAAAAGGCAGTGAACTGATTTGTTGCATTGCCACAGTTACCACTGTTTTGGGAGATTTGTCAGGGATCAAAGAAATGTTGTGGTTGATGTGAATACTGAGAAAAATATGCTGAGTAGAAAAGTTGCTTTTGGAGAAGAATGCAAGAGAAGACTTGATCATTAACAGAATAAGTAGTTTTTTTTCTGAAGAATAGTATTCTGGATGCGTCTGGTCTTCAGGCTGTAATTTCTTCCTGAATAGTCTCCAGTACCTCTGGTATTGGATTAAACAGGCTACTAGACTGATCTATTGCCTATTGTAGCTTTACTGCACCAAACTGGAATCTTTGTTTAGTAATCAGATCTATATTTTTGTCATTAATGGCAGTTTCTACTTTTCATGTACCTCAATCTGACTTCATATAAATGATATGATGTGTGATTCTTACATTTTTACAGATTTTTTTCTTTGTTTGTTTTTAGGATGGAAATATTATCTCTAGAAAATAGCTAAACAGTCAGAATCATACCTTTTCTGTATTTATGAAAGATCTATGTTCTGATATTTTTCTTTCTTTATTTGCCAAATACAGATATCAAATTGGAGGTTTTCTTATTTGCAGAGCCAGTTTTTGGCTATGTAAATCCTCAGGCAGGCCAGACTCAAGAAAAATATCTCACAGGAATAGTAGTGTGGGAGTTTTTGCTCAGGAACCTAAAAAGTATTTGAACTCGCCCCATTTCTCTGGCCTGTAACTGACTGTAAATAATTGCTGTATCTTAGGAGAAGTTACAGATGGATGCAAATTAATTTTTTTTAAGTAGAAGGTAGTGTTAGTAGGTGGCAGAAGCATGAAGCATGTTTATCAGCATAGTTTGAGAACCTTAAGATTTGTTTTACTTCAGTAGAGAAACTGCTTAGGAAGTGGGTGTATTTGTCTGTCTGCTAACATGGAATGTTGTACTGTGTTTAACACAGACTGGCACAGAAGGTTGTTCTTATAATTTGAAGAGTGCTAGTACTTAAAGAATGTACTGGC
Organism: Sturnus vulgaris; assembly: GCF_052056855.1. NCBI lineage: Eukaryota > Metazoa > Chordata > Aves > Passeriformes > Sturnidae > Sturnus > Sturnus vulgaris. The sequence goes on from NC_142258.1 coordinate 8,083,525, forward strand.
AGTGCAGTGAAATAGTAGGTTTTGAATAAATTCAGAGTGGTAGTTTGTGAAGTTGCTGGGAAAGCGCCATTTGAGAAGAAAAATGTACCTGGCTCTCCCTCCAGTGCTGTATCTTGCAGGGCATGTCTCTGCTAGCTCAGCACTTTGTGCTGTTTTGTTCAGGTGTGACTTGAGCAGAGGTGATTAGGATATTCTAACTATAAAACCAAGTTCCAGGTATCTCTAGTTCATTTTTATTATTGGAGAAATTTGTAAGCTTACAGATGCAGAATAGTTCTTGTTTACTAAGATTTTTCAGTTCATCTGTTGGAGTCTACCAGCATGGAATTTTCATTTTGGATTTTCTGTCCCAGCTTCCATACACCCCCTACCCACCTCCCCCCCAGTTCCTGGTGTTGATAATAAAAATAACTTACAAATTGATAAATTCTTGAAATTTTTCAGGTTTGAAAACCTCCAAGGATGTGACTCTTATGTTTAGGCTCAAATGCATTAATTTCTGTTAGAAGTTACTTCCTTCATAGGACAGTGTTGGCTTGTTCTGGCAAAATAATGTCAAGGTGGCACTTTTGCTAGTTTATGTTTAAAGACTGAGCTGTAAAAAATGTTGTAAATCTAAATAGACGCAAACTATCTTTACTGTAACTGTAGTTAACTAATTACAAGTGAGACTTTGCACAGGGTTTTCTGTAATGGTAGGATGGCCCCATGTGTATATGAATGTATATGATGTATACTGGTAGTTAATACCTGCTTTTTATGAAAAGCTTTGCCTTAAAGAAACATTCTTTACATCTACTAAGGTCCGGGTTCACCTCAGTGTTTGAACTTACTCTTTTATCAATCCTTTAGTCTCAGTAGGCAGCCTCTTAATGGAAGCCACCTCTCCTTTGCCCCAGACCTTCTTTTATACATTGAACCAGGTGGACTTGTGGAAATACCTTTTCCGAAAGAAATCTTGCATATTTTTTCTTGTTCTAGGTTTAATTGTTTAATTTTATTAGTTGATTCTTTCCTGTCTTGGACGGGGAAGGTACTTTAGAAATCTTCCTTGGAAGTGTGCTCTAATACATTGAATGATTGGGCAGGCTCAGGGGAAAAACCTGCCCCTCAAAGTGGTGTGGCAGGCTGGAAAGTTTCCAGTCTCGACATTTGAGTATGTTTATTTTTGTGGACTGAGGAGTAAGATCAATTTAATTACTCAGTGATGCTTTTATTTTCATTTTATATTGTTACCAAAGATGTATCTTAAGTGGGAGAATGTAGGATTAGGTTTAATTAAGGATGATACCAGTATTAGTGAAAATACTGACCTTTTTATGTTTAAAGAGAGTTGTTCAATCTGTGCAAACAGATAATCTTTATCTTTTCAAAAACTTTTCTTTGGCCATTTTACTTAGCCTGTGTGGTGGATTCATAGCAAAAACAGGATGGAGATTTCATGTGCATAAAGGAGCTAGTAAGTGACAGTATCTAGCCATGCATACTAGCAATTTCACATTGTATTTTACAAAGTCGTGTCAAAGTAATAATAAGAAAACATTAAATGCAACAAAATTGATATTAAACTTCATGGCAGTAGTGTTTTTTTCATGTACTTCAAAAAGACAGATGAGATTCTAAATCTGTCACCTGGAAACTTACATGATATAGCAAAACATTGATGCGTGTGGAAGTGAAAAAGGAAGCTAAAGAAGGTGGTAGAGCATAGAGCTGCTAATTTGCATATGAATTGAATAACTCACAACTCACCACCCTGCTAAATATGTGGTCTGAGAACCTGTTTTAATGTCACATTGGTTTGTCCACAGGTGGCTACAGTGTCAATGGAGGATCTGGGGAAAATACTTATGGTCGGAAGTCGTTGGGGCAAGAGCTGAGAGTTAACAATGTGACCAATCCTGATTTTACCAGTGTTCCGCATGGGAATCGTGCTTTAGCCACAAAAGACATGAGGAAATCACAGGGTAAGGGCATCAATGATTTTCAGGAAGAGGGTATCTGTTTTGGCAACATTTCTTGTGTTCAGAATGTAAAAAGAAGTTCACTATGGTTGGGCAGCCTGTATGGGTTTTATTTTTTTGTGATATATGATTAGATGGTGTTGATGTGAACTTGTTTTGCTTGTTTTGTCATCTGTTTTACTGCTCTTTGTGTCAACAACCTGGCTTAGGCTGTCAATCTTTCAATTTCCTTTAGATGGCTTTTGAACACTTAGGTTAGCCAGATTTGGCAAAGACATCTCTAAGAAGGAGAACTTGCTTTGGATTTGTTGCAAACTGATGCCTGAGTAAAAAGTTGGTAATTAATGAGCCCTGGTGTGGGAAGAGCAGTAATCGTTGGGAGCAGCTCAGCCGTTCCCTGTTCTCCCTGGGCTGCAGGACAGGCAGTGATCACATCCTGCCAGCTCAGTCACCCTGTGTGTCCTCCTGAGCCTGCCACTGCTCGTGCTCCCTCTTGCTCAGCTGAGGAACAGAGGCCAGGGAGGAGCTGGAAGCATCCCAAGAATGTGGGCAAGGTCTTGGGAGATGCAGTAAGAACAAATTTGGAGTTTCAAGAGGGTGCAGGAATGCTGGCCTTGTGTTTTTGAGGAAGAAGCTTCACTCTTCCCACTATTTGAGGTTTGAGTCATAGTTTTTAAAAAAAGCGAAAAGAAGTTATTCCAAGCATTTTTGAATGAAAATAGAAACTTTATGACTAAGCACTGTCACTTATTGCATCACTTAGTATAAGTAGTAGTTGAGCCACTGGTAAAAACTGCATACTTTATGCCAGGCACGTTATAAATGTGAGGACAGGCTGTTTCTTCTCAGGGTTTAATATTTCAGAGGAGAAAAAAGAACGTTCAATGTGTTTTGCAGGTGGAAGAACTGAGGTGTAAGTGCTGACATGACTGTTTCAAAAATGTGATTTTAGGAATAGGTTAAACTCAGACTTTATGATTCCATTTTTATGTCTATGTAGAGGAAATGGAAAGCTCTTCAAATAAAAAAAACTTTCTGCCAGTACTAAATAATTGTTAATTTAGACTGTTCTCTTGGGTATGTGAGCATCTCTTTAATCCTTAAAAGATGAAGATACGTAATTTTGGGTGACTAAAGTTGCTGCCTATGACTTGTTTTCTTTCCTTGAGATGTCAGATTTCAAGAGTTTTTCCTTTTGAACTTGGCTGTGTTTGATTGTTGTAGGTTTCAGCAAATCGTTTTGATTTTTCGTGTTTTCTTTAAAATACAATGGGATAATGTTGCAACAAGATTTTAGGTTTTAAGTTCTTTGATGTTTTCTTGGTAGTATATTCATTAAAGAATTTTAAAAATAGTCTTCTGTGGGTTAGCATGTGGCTGAGATCTTGCTGAATTTTCAAAAAGTGGATGTCACAGGTATTTGTTAACTAGTGCTTTGATTAGTGTAGCTTCAGTTGTGTCCTTGGTTAGTGCTTTTTGGTTGTTTTTTTTTCTTAAAGTTGTGATCGTGACTTGACAGTTAGCTGCCACTCTTGGGGAGTAATGCCAATGTAGATTAGCTATTAACTGAATAAAGGCAAAGCTGCTTTAGTCACGTCAGATGACTGATGTCTAGCAGAGTAGAGCAAAAAGCTGTCTGTAGCTATCTTGGATTTTCTCATTAAGTCATGTTGACTAAGAAAACCTCATCATATTCCATGAATCCTCTGATTTGAAACCACCACCATGAAACATCTAATGTTAAATTTATTGAAAGAGATTTTATTTCCTTTTTGGAAATGAGGGAAATTAATTATTTGTATGAATTCATAGCTAATTTCATAAGTAAACTGTGTTGTGACCCTTCTCTGTTACTGTGTGCTGTTGGCCAAGTTTACTGAAGTGCTTTCTTAGGAAGGTGCTCATTCTCCCCCATTATGATCTACTTAAATGAACAGCCAGGTCCCTCTTCACACTGGGGGGTTTTGTTCCTCGGTAAAGGAAGAGCAGATTTATTTTCCTTTTTGAAGCAGAACCCTGCTACCTATCAGAGAGAAAATACTGTTTCTTTGTAGTTGCTTGAACTCAAGTCTGGTTCTTTGCTTCAGGAAGCAGCTTGTTTTTTCCACAAAGTTTTCTCGAAATATTATTTTTTGAATTATTTTAGTTTATTCAATCAAAAGTCTGAGTTAATCTTACCCCACACCATTTTTTTTAGTTCCATTTGTGTGGAAGGGAACTAAGTCCAGGTCTTTGTGTAGAAGTAAGACAGTTCTGCTTAGTTCTGAATGAGTTCAAAACAGGTACTGGGCTGTCCACATAAAGAAATGAAAGATTTTTGTAGCTAAATTAGATTTTGTATTTAACTTTCTTTTTATGAAAGTTTAAAACACTTAGGATTTATTTTTAGTTGTTTTCTCAAATGACTATTGTGACTTACGATTTCACACATACATGTATTGGACAATACAGGTACTGTTGATAAATGCTGTAGGAAAAAAGAAACAATTGCTTTTTTCAGAGCGACCGTTGTCTTATTCTGACGAGTCTCGACTGTCAAATCTTCTTCGGAGGATTACTCGGGAAGACGACAGAGACCGAAGACTGGCTACTGTAAAGCAACTGAAAGAATTCATTCAGCAACCAGAAAACAAACTGGTCAGTCATTCTTCCTTTTCCATGGCATTGGGTATTTCTTGTTTTATAAAACTGTCTTTTTCAAATCTGAATATTGGATATGTCTGCAAGGATTATCTTGTATAAAAGAATTTCATTCCATAAGAAAGGAGAGTGTATTCCTGGATTGTCTGTCTTGTTTCCATAATTCAGCAAATGTTTTATTGGGATATATTGCCTCAAACCAAACTGCTGAATGCCTGAACTGTAGGAATTAACATGGCATGCATGTGGCTTTCTTGGCCCTTAGCCTCTGGATCCCTCAGAAAGGAAGCAGAGGCAAAGGGAAGTAAAGTGTTGTCTTGTTCAAGAACTCTCTCTTATTGTAAATTAGGTGTTTAGTCTTGTGAACAGCTCATCTTAGAGATACTCAGCTTTCCAACTAAACATCTCTGTATGTGGATTCCCTTCCATAGAAGATAACTAAGTAAATCTTTGTTTCCATTATGTGTTTAGGATTTTCGGTGGTTTGCTCAAGTCTCTAATGTCCTCAAGTGTTTTTTAAGGATATGGGGATGGGAAGGGAAGTATCCCACTGTGGGTATAAATTTTTAATATTGCGTGTTTTGAAATCAAATATTAAAGAGCATATTGTCTGACACATCTCCCCCACTGTTTTGGAGAGCTTCAGAGTTCTCCAAGTACTGAAAAAGCAGGAAGTGATGGTTTAATATCATGGCACTCATTTCCAAGCAGTTCTCTGGTACTTTAGTTGTGGGATCTGTGTTTATCCTTATAAATAAGAAATTGGTTCATTTTCTCATTATATGTTAATTAACCAGTGATAATTGTGCTCTTTTCCAAAGCATGTGAGACTTGAATACAGGGAGTATTCTAGTCTGTGCATCTAGGTGTAGGCAGCCCCTGTGCAAGCCTAGTTAACCCTTCTGCTTTCCTCTTGTTTCTAGGAGGGTTTAGGAAGTAAATGCTTTCCACAGTTATTCTGTGGTTATTTTTTTAATTACTTCCATTATGCTCCGTGGTGTTTTCCCCATTTTTAAATTTTATTTTGTAACTGCATTTTATTTAGATTTATTGGTATCTCAGAACGTACTGAAATTGCTGTTCTAATGATTAACTCAGTGATGACAAACTGTGTTAGTGGTCAGAATATTAGAAGTCTGTCACTGAGAAGCTTTTGGTTAAGTGTCTCTGAGCTCACTAGTGAGAATAAGATCAGATGTCAATGATATCAAGGCCAGAACTTCCTAATGGACAGTGTTGAACCTAGGGGTAGTTCCTGCAGGTCTTGACACTACTTAGTGTAGTTTAACTGAGTTCTTTACATCCTCAGGGTTGAAATATGAGTTCAAAGGAAAGTAGTAGAAGTCGGTAGACATTTGTCATCTAATGGAGTCTTACTTTAGCTTCTAAATTATATAGGTGCCTTGTCCTTTTTAGCCTCTCTCGCAGGTACCAGACACATTTTCAAAATGTCCTTATGAGTTCTGAGGGGTCAAGCGTGTGGATCTCTGTCCCTCCACCCTCAAAAGCATGATGTTGCTCAAAACTTAGGATGAAAACTGGGTACCATCCACTGTGTTAAAGAGGAGTGTCTTTCTGAAGAAAAGAGAATAAACGTTTTTATTAACTTGTCAAGAAAACTTCCTGTTAATATGTTATACAGTGGCAGCTAATCTGTAATCTTTCAATCAGATCACTAATGTGGCAGGGCTTTAGTGCATATTAGGAAAACAAGTCTTTCTGGTTATGTTTACTGAGAAATACTGGTTCATCAGTAATGCTTCATCCCCAAAATTGTATTCCATTTCACTGAAATGCAAGCTTACCTAAATAAAAGCTTTAACACTTCAGATTGTTGTCCATTAAATTTTCCAGTGATACAATTGATTTATTAGTATTATATATTTGGTCTTTAGTAGATGCTACTCATGAGCTGTGTGATGAGTCTTCCATGGTGATATAATGTTATCAGCAAGAACTAAACTTGGAACAGACCTTGATAGCAGGCTGCCAGTATTTTCATGGCTACTGTAAATAAATATCAAATATAACATCTAGGATAATATTGCAGTGTTGTTTAATATAGTTCATGCTAGTCTGCAGTGGCCATGGAAAGCATAATGGCATTTTCTTGGCAAGGAGAGCTGGCGGTGCTGTCTTTAATGTGGGTGTAAACAGGGCCTATTGGGGAGGCAGTATTGGGCAATTACTGAGCTTATGCCTTTTATGTATCTTATATTACAGGTACTTGTTAAACAACTGGATAATATCCTGACTGCCATTCATGATGTGCTTAATGAAAGGTAAGCTGCAAAAGTCCTCTAAAGGGGAAAAAAAAATGACAGCATTTGGTTTGAAATAGAGAGGGGAAAGGTTGAGAGAAATTTATTTGCTAGTTTTGCATGGGTGTCCTACTGCAGACACAGAATGAAACTGGGGGAAGTAAAGACTCTCAGGTGTATTGACAACACTGTTGGGCTGTATAGAGTACAGCTCCCTTGGAGAGAATGTGAAGGCACAAGTGTGGCTTTGATGCTGCTGGTAGTGTGGAGTCTGTCTCAGGTGTTCAGTCAGCTGGTGGAGCTGTGCACTGCTGTGGTGGTATAGCTTCCAAAATGAAACAGTTTTTTTATGCTGACTCATTTACATCCAATTAAGAGTGTATGTAGAGGATGCTGAGGTTTGTGTGGGCTTAGGTCAGTGTCATTTCCCCGAGTCAGCTGCATACTGAGAACTATTCCAATTGGATAGTGTGTTGCAAGTAGAACTGCACATTTCAATACTTTTATTCAAGTTGACTTCTACCACAGAAATATTTCTTAGAATTTTATTTTAGCTTCACCACTGCTGCCATTAAGGAGGAGAGAAGCAGCTTCATTTCTGCATATATTTCCTTTTGCTTTAGAAAATGCTTTATTTTGTTCATGCTTCTGTTCTGCTGTCATGACTGGAGGTCCCAAGTTTTTTTTTTTCTTTCCAAAAATACAGTAGCAAACTGCTTCAGGAATTGAGACAGGAAGGAGCTTGCTGTCTTGGCCTTCTTTGTGCTTCTCTGAGCTATGAGGCTGAGAAGATCTTTAAATGGATTTTTAGCAAATTCAGTTCATCCACAAAAGATGAAGTTAAACTTCTTTATTTGTGTGCAACCTACAAAGCACTAGAGACTGTAGGAGAAAAGAAAGCATTTTCATCTTTAATGCAGGTAAGACTACAAGTTAAAACGTGAATGAACAGTAAGTAATGCTATCCTGACAAGAAGTAAATACTATGATTGGGAGGGAACTTTGGCTGGGATTCTTTGATTCTGGTTACATTAGAAAAGAATGACAAGTCTTTGTAGGATGATAAATATTTTGATGCAACTTTCTAGTATTTATGGCAGATCCAAGAAGAATCTTACTGAGACCAAAAAGAGAACTTAAGTAGAATGGTACACAAAGTCTAACCTTTTGATTGTTTTGTGCTACCTCCTGTTTACAATTTCTGACTGGAATTGTGGATAGATCTGAGGAGTAGGATGTGTGCAGACAAAATGAAGTCCCTTTTTTCCATTTTTGGGGTTTCTTATTTTGGGTGTAGAACAGCCATGGCCAGGTCTGTGCTCCAGTTTATTAGTTACTTTACAGAGCCAAAAAGCTTCAGCTGGAGAAATGGAGAAATAGGACTTAAAACAACTCACAGTTACTCTATGGCTAAAGAACTAAAGAAAAGTTCATTGGATCTGCCATACATCAAGCAAATGCCCCCTTGAAGTGATTATTTTCATGCAGTGTATGTGATGCTTTTTACATTTTGTTCCTGCAGAACAAGTAGAGTTTTGTTGATTGAATCAAAGTAGTTTGTTGCAATGTAGTTTCTTTTAATTAAGTGAAATGTCTGGTGGCTTTTATTTACTTTTCAGCTTGTAATGACCAGCCTGCAGTCCATCCTAGAAAATGTTGATACACCAGAGTTACTGTGCAAGTGTGTCAAGTGCATCCTTTTGGTGTCTAGATGCTACCCACACATTTTCAGCACCAATTTTAGGGTAAGCTTTCTTTGTGCTTTGTATTTTCTTTCCACAGCAGAAATGTTGGTGCAGCAAATTGGGTAATGACTCTGTTTTCACAATTGCTTTCCAGGACACAGTGGACATATTGGTTGGGTGGCACATAGATCACACACAGAAACCTTCTTTGACACAGCAGGTCTCTGGTAAGTTTGGCCAGAGGAGCTCATGGAGAGTCTCAGATCTTGCTCTGGCTTGCACTTGTTGGGAGATTACTTACACGAGTTTGGTTCTACTGGCATGGAAGTTGACATAGAATGAAATTGAGTTTCTGGCTACATAGCAAGATACTCTGTTCCTAACTTTTTAGGAAATTTGCAGTTGCCTTTTTATGCTAATTCTGGAAAAATGGGATGCTTTATTCAGGGTGCATTTAAACATCAGTTGTTTTGTGCAATTTTATAACAATCTTCAATAAATTTATAGGTCTTAGTATATCCTCTGTGAAAGGATGTATTTTTCCTCAGTACTTTCAGAAAATCTTTGTGATAAATATATTGTATTAGCATTTAAAAAATGGGGAAAGTTTTTCCAATAACTTTATCAGTTTTCTTGGGAGTATTCACAGCAAGTTTATTATGTTTCTTGTGTCATAGTCCTAGATTGTATCCTTGGTGTTTAACTGCTGTGGGGCAGAGCTGAACCTTAAAAGGACAGAGGAGGGAGATACAATTTATATTTATTTTAGAAACATCTAGTGTTGGTATTTTCATGTAGATGGCCTCTACTGACCTTAGTTCAGCAACTTTTCCTTCAGCAGTATGCAACTAAAATTTAATGATTGTATTAATTGGCTTGATATTTTTTTACAGGATGGTTGCAGAGCTTGGAACCCTTTTGGGTGGCTGATCTAACTTTTTCTACCACACTCTTGGGTCAGTTTTTGGAAGATATGGAAGCTTATGCTGAGGTAAACGAGACTTTATGGTATATACCAGAGTTAACTGTTAATCTGTTTTACTTGTCTTAATAAATCCTCAGCTTTGATTTTTATGGCTTTATTACTTTTGTAGAAAGCAAAATTACATGGCTTTCCTGGGGAAAAGAGGACCAAGTTATGGAGTATGCTTTAGTCATGTACAATTACCAACTGCACAAATGCTCATGAACTATTTAATTAGCATCAGAACCAGGCCTTTAGCTATTGTTGATTGGGGCTATTGTATTGTAATGAGACTATAAACATTTGACCAAAAAGGAATGCGTTATTTTTAAAGAGCTCTTGTGAAGACAATTAATGGTCTTTCTTCAGTGTTTTCTTCAATTGTCCAGCCTCAGAGTGTTTCAGAACTAGTAACTGTTGGGGGGGAGAGAGGAAGTCTTAATACCTCAAAAGACTAGTGATAAATCTGTCTTTTTAAAATAAAGCAGCAGATTGTATTGTGCAGGAAATAATGCAGCAGGAACTAATGGAAAACTAGATTATAATCATTTAATAGACTTCATTTTGACTTCTTAACCTTTGCTTAGTTCATAGGGCCTAGAGTTTATCTGATGCTGTCATTAAAGGAGGAGCTTTGGGATTAGGGGAGGGAGCGCTGTCTCTTAAGGTCTATGTGCTCATATGAATACATACTTATGGGCAGATTATGCAGGTCCTATCAGTAAAATCATACTTGGAGCATAGTTTGTTTCACTCAAAGCAGAATCAATAATTTGGTCAATGCCCTTCTCTGTACACCAAGGCCTTTGCTGGGGCAGCTTTAGGATTCACAGGGCAGAGCAGTAAATCACTGCTTATCAAGCTGCTGCTGCTCTGGTCAATGTGTGTATTCTTAGTCACAGAAGAGTTTTAAGATAACGTGTGCTAACATGGAGGAGGTGCTTCCAGCCAGTGTGTTTATCTCACAGTGGGGTAGACCAAGGCTACAGCTCTGCTAATGAGATCAGCACTTCTGGGAATGTTCCCAGGCACTGGTGCCAGCTGGCATGGAGTAGTCTGTTAGTGAACTCTTGGTCTCCAGATCAACACCGTTTGCATGTGTGATGGGAATGGCCAGTCAAGTATCTCAGCTCCAGTTTGGGGATGGGAATATTTTGGTGGAGTGGTAAAAGTGTGCAGACAACTGTTGTAACAGTGCAGCAATACAGATGATCATGTTCCAGAGACAAGGAATTTCATAAGCCTCAGGTTTAATTTACAAGATACAGTCTGAGTACTTTGTTTCAGTGGCTAAACTCATTGCTACTCTGTGACTTCTCATTGTCTTAGTGTCCCTATATCCCACCTTCGTGTTTGTGTGTAGTGACGAGATATTGGATAAATAAATCTTTAATTGGTTTGTAAGTTTAATGTCTGGAAAAGAGATTAAGTATTTTCAATCTCACATTT